>NC_088109.1:18520195-18820195 GCF_036370855.1 Dromaius novaehollandiae | reverse complement strand
GAAAACAGCACTTGGCCAAACTCCGGCAGAGAAAGTACCAGACCTACTGAGACTCCCAAATGCAGCATCTCCACGTGAAACTGCACTGCTGGGCGCCAAGGAGTCTGATAGGGATCAAAGACAGAGCTTGGGGAGAGGGAGAAGGAGGCAGTAATGAAGGTACAGGGCTGGGAAGAGGGAAAAGGAGCCGCCTGAGCTGAGAGGCTTCCGAGTGCAGTGAACAATAGGAGAGCCCTGGGGAAAACTCAGCACATACTGGAAGCATTTGTACATGTCTGATCTGGACGGAGCAACACTATAGGTAGCTGGCATCTTCGGTAGGATCCAATGGAAATGTCATTTACAGAGGAAAGAGCTGTCGCCAAGTTTCAGACGCGTGGGTTCACAAAGCGCTCACACCTGCAGGCTCCTCTATTGCACATGCCATCACCGTAAGCGCCCAAGCAGACTAAGCGCAGACCTAAGGTGTACTTTTGGCTTATGCACTTCCAGGCGAATGGTCGGCACTTCTTTAAAGACATTGCAATGTGCTGTAAGTATATATCCTTGCTTTCATCGTGGCTTTAACCACACCTTTTCCTAAAGAGTTGATTTCACTGCTTGACTGATACCTAACCCAACCCTTGGGGCAGAGGGAGCAGGAGTTTTAAGTGACTGTATGACCATAATGATCTTATCCATTAGCCCTCATTTCCACAGCCCTGCCTGACTCAGCTGTGATCTTACCAGGCTGGGTCTTTGCATCTCACTTTCCACTGTGAGTGTGCCAAGGTGGTTTTTCAATAGTGTGCTTTAATCGTGTTGCATCTTTTAGCAGTAGTGGGAACATGGCTTTAAAACCCTGGCCCAGGGTATATCATGATTGAAGTACCACCTTACTGCTCTTCCGTTAAAATAGGTACATTCGGCACTGAGACAAGTGCTGGATATCTGATTTCTGGGAAGCAGATCAGAGCATCTGAGTTGTGCTAGATATTGTTCATCCTTTGTGCTTACTTACTCTCTTTGCTCTTTCCAGTGTGCAAGCTGTGCTGCATTAAGGCTATGATGCTAGCTAAAATTGCCTCATCGTTTGCCCATTGAAATAAAAGATTATCAGGATATTAAAATGCTATTTAGTAGCTGCTGTTTGCACAATTTGGTCACTAAAGATTCCAAGCTTTGTTTGGGTGAGAGTTTACCAAACAAGTCATTAACCTAAAATAGACTTCAAGGCCCCAATTCAGCAAAACAGCTACCACGTGCTAACATCCCATTTAATTCAGTAAGTTCTAAACACACTACTTTGGGCTTTGTTACTTTGTTAATTGGATATTACTGTTTCTATATGCTTGTTTTAAATTTTATTTTTTTTGATGCCACAAAATTTCCTGTAAAAAATCCATTGAAGTCAGAGCTTTGAAGGTTGTTTTAGAAAACAGTATCCACCCAGTCCTACCATGAATAAACTAGTATGTGTATACACACAGCTTTATGTTTGTAAATGAAACCAACAGTGTGGGCTGTGCACTGCCATTTGAAGGGGGACACCAGCGAGGCAGTGACTGCGATACCCATTGACCGCTGTTGACTCCAGTGTCACCTTTCAGCAAGGTTGAAAAAATTAAACGGAGTCACAGAACACCTGCATCACTCATTTTTTATGTTATTCAATAGAGCTTTTTGTGGTGGCTTCTTTGTCTCTCTTCGTCGATGCTATCACAGATTAATTGGCACCGCTGCAAATGTTCACAGCTGTCTACAAGATGTTGGTGAGTGCATCATGTCAGTCATGCATGCTATCGCCAAGGAGATGAATTTATTTCATTCTTCAGGAAGATAGGTCTGAAATATGACCTAATAAAATCAAATCCTTCAGCAAGAGTTGGCAGAACAACCATCAGTCTTCAGGTTAAACCAAAAGAGCCAAGCTTATGCTGAAACTGTTATTATTTTAACAGTTATGCACTGAAATTTTAATAAAGTGGTCATGGGACAAACACTATTACATAATAGGAGCAAGGAGCCTATCAAATTCAGCATGTATAGAGCTTTTTACTCACATGTCTCCAATCTTGTGAGAAAGGGTTGCATTTATGTTTTATATACATATACATATGTATGCATATATGTTTTGTAAGAATTATAATAATAGCATTTTATGTGGAAGGTAAAGTGATTAGTGTTCTCTGATTCACTTAAGTATTTCAGCCAGAGGGACTTCAGTGCGTGCTTGAGTTTACTGCTGTGCTTTTGGGCTTTGCCAAACACATCCAGGCTGAAGCAGCTGCTTAGAGGCCAGGTGTCACTTTGGAGATGCAGGTCTAAACTGTGAGACTACCACAGTCTGCACCCAAGTTTTTGCACAGAGACCTCTTGGTGAACCGCTAGAGAGTTAACATGAAAGACTGTACTTGGTACTTTCAGCCAAATTCACACCTAATTTCTGTTCTGGCCTGCTCTTTGAAATCGGTGGGGAGAACAGGCTGCAGGTTGCAGCAGCTAGCTCATTTCTTCAATTTATCTGGGATGTCAAGGAACCTCTGATTTATTTTTAATACATATTTTTTAGGCTGACTCAGTAAGTTTATTTGACTCTACCAGCTCCTGCTTGTGCAAAAGAAGTGCTGTCTTTTTAGGCTGCACATGCAGGTGTGCTGAGGCAGAGGGTGCTGGGGTAGGTGTAGCTGGCAGGGAGCAAGGCTGCCCACCTGCAGCCCCTCAGCAGCCGTGCACAAACCAGCTCTGACAGGGGCAGGAGAAGCTGCAGGTGGGATCTGCTCAGCTTGATAGGGTTAGCTAGACCCTGTGATTAGCACAAGTCCAGCTGTTTCCACTCAGAGGAGAGATTGAGAAAACTAGCTGATGTTGGTGAAGGCCCTTGGGTTAGGAGATGACCTGTGGCTCACAAGGCTGGTGGTGGAACAGGGACCCAGTGTTCCTGAGAGAAAGTCTTGGGACCCTGACTACACTATGCCCTTTCCTGCACAAAGCCAGAAGAGCTGCATATGTGAGGCTTTTTCCCAGGTAAAGAATTGGTTTGTCTGTATTTTAACCTAAAATGGTTCTGCGATAGGAAAACTATACCCCATTTTGGTTTTTCTAAGGGCTCTTTGTGGAAGGTCTTGGGGTGTATTTCTTGAAAAACTATGGTTTAATTTTCTGGCTATAGGTTTTCCATAACAAAAGCAGTATAATATATCCTGTTCAATGTTATATTGACTTACCATAGCATGTTGCCTGTTTAGTGTAGCTAGAATGGAGTCATTATATCCTCTATCAAGTTTCAGAAAGTAGTAACCTTCAATTATGTCTACATAGGCTTTTTTTTTTTTTAATGACAGTATAATTTATCTAAAAACACTAACCAGGTTCATTTTGATTTAGTTCTACAAACAAAAAGAAAACTAGCTTTTGCTAGCTATGAAGTTTTCACTTTTTAGAGTCCAGTTTAAATGACTTTACAGTGCTTGTTCAATGAAACCCCACTTAAAAGCCCATTACAAGCTTATTATTGTAGTATTTATCTTGAATGATGAGTATTACTTGAAATGACAGTGCATCAATGTCAAGCCCTTGTATGGTCTCAGCATTTCTAAGTTTCTTGGAAATAAAGTAATAGAAAACCTAGGTAGTGTGTGCATATTGGGGAGGTATGAAAGAGGGAAAGGAAATTGGCTCATCAAGACCATTTTACTTTATTTTTTAATGCAAGTCTGAAGAATGTCTGCTGTAAAATAGTGGTTTCCTGAATGCCATAAATCTTTCTGCTTTGGCAGCCTGTCTTAATTGTTCCTAGCTCTGAGTTATTCCTTCAAGATATGTGTTCTTAATAACATTCAGTTGTGATTCTTAGCCCCTGCAAGAGAGGTGTGCAGTTGTGTCAGCAGCCTGTGCTCTGCAGAAGTGTGTACGGGCAAAACTTTTGTGGCAGCTGTGATTGACAAACCAGGCTGTTTCATGGCCCTCTCAGCAAGCTGTAATGAGGCATTCTGTACCAAAAGCGAGTGTGTATCAGAGAGAGAGAGAGGGAGGCTTGCGGGGTTTGAAGAGGTGGACTTCAAAGCCGGTGAGACTATCTGGAAATATGCCATTTTCATTGAAGTTACAACTGCTGCAAAAGCAGCCGAGTCCCCCCATGTGTTGCAGATCGCTTCGAGCGCTTTGCAGAGCATGAGCCCTGTAGGGAGCAGTTTTGATGCTCCCGCTATAGAAGCAGCAGGACTTGCGCTGCAGAAGAAAGGAGAGTGCAAAAGGCCCTTGGAAAGGGAGTTCACTTTGACGAGAGCGGGGCTGTGACGGTGTTGCGGCGTGAGGTGCAGTTGTCCCATGGGTAGGTGAAGCTGGTTCAAGACTCTTTGGTAGTTCATGTGTTGCAGAATTCCTCTGTCCTAAGGGGAAGGTTATCAGCCCGGCTCGTCAGGCTTTCTTCTCCTTCCGTTACTGGGGTTACCCCACTCTAAGCAGTGGTGCAGATGTGCCTCAAGGCCTCCAAGAAACTCCATGGAAATGGGATGAGGACAAGAATGTGCTGCAAAGCCCTCCTTCTTCATTTTCTCCTAGAGGCATGTAAAATGGAGGCCCTTGGAGTAGGTTAGCTTTTATTGCTTTTTGCACGCATTTTCTGGCTTTCAGCAGACTTCCCCCTTGTTCGCACAGCAATAGAAGAGCTAAAAAGGACAGAAACATCCATCATTTTTTAACTCTCTTAATACTGCACGAACAAAGAGCCGTCTATTGTCTTTTTTTTTAATGTATGAGAAAGGTGATGAATTTAAAGTGCAGAACACACTTGACATAACAGTTAAGGCAAAGCTCAGTAGGAGGCAAAGAAAAGCTAAAAATGAATCAAAAAAAGACTAGAATAGTCCAGTGTCAGGCTATAAACTAATTATGAAACATATGAAGCCAGAGGAAAAATGTTTCCTGGTACAGTTGGTGAGCAACTATCTATTAGGAGAGTTGCATTTTACACAGCAGTGCCACGGAAGGCATTTGACTAGAGCAGGCATCAATCTCGCCTGGTAAAGCAACGCTTTTGTACTTGCTACTGCAGCAGACATGAGCAAATTGATCCAATGGCTTAAAGCAGACTAGAACATGTGTACTCTGAGTTCAGTCATTTGTATTGCTATCGCACATAATTATTGCTTATGATATTGATTTCCTTAAAGGTTTGCCTGTCAGAGTTAATGGTCCTCTTGCATTGACCTACTTAGACTTTGCTTTAGATTCTCAGCTGCCATCTAGCAGCTGGGGGAGCTGTCTGAAGATCTAGCTTCTTTCATTGCAGGCCCTATAGATTACTGGCAGAAAGGTCCTTAAATCTCAATTACATTAGCACGCCTTCTTACAGTTTAAAGAGAAAGGGGTGAGGAAGGCAGAATTGGTGTTCTCAGCCTGGCTTCTTTTATAGTTGAAAGCAGGGAAGTTTGAGTCCCCACCCCTGTGGGACTTCATTAATACTCCTCCCAGGTGAACTTAGCCCTTCACAAAAGGGCTCTTTGTATTTTGTCTTTAACCAGCTCTTTGTTTGGGCAGATATCCAGGCCAGTAAGAATAAAATGTCAATATTCTCTGTTGAATCAGTGGCTTATTCGTGCTCTAAGTTTCAAAAGAAAAGAACAAAATGGCAGTTTCAGAGATACCGTGGTTATAATTGGACATGGAAATAAATGCATGAGGAAGAGGTACAGAATTTACTCTGGAAGATGCAAATTTCAAAGAGGAAAAATGAGACACTTCAGTGACATTGTTTCTTTAAAAAGAAGAAAAAGTCGGAAGTGCCTTGTGCATATGGATATGGGCCATATGTAGCCGAGTACTTGCAATCCTTATTTACAGCAAAACGCAGTGAGGCAAAAATAGCTGGAAGTTGCTCTTAAACAACCTGAATTGATACCAGTGTTTTTGTTATATGTGTGTGATGAGATGAAAGGAGAATGCAGAATTCAGTTAATCTGGCCATGCTTTTTAGAGGGTAGCAGTTAATGGTGCATTTGGGAGTGTGTGTGTACCAGTGAATTGCCTGCAGAAGGGTTCACGCTGCTTATCCTGCAGGCCTCAATTCTGTTTATTTTTCAGCTGTCCCTCTACTGATAATCGGTATTCCAAAAGTCTTCTATTGCTAATATCTTTTGGAAGAGTCCTCGTGATGGGGGAGACTAAAAATGGGCAGCTTCTTGTTGCTCTTCCAAGAACAGGGGCCAGATGCTGTGCCACATAGAGCTTGCTGGTGTAATAATTTCTCCTGTTGCCATGTTATTTGAGCATTTATGGCTTTAATGTAGTTATTCTCCTAATGCAGAGGTTAGGGGAATGCTACTGTCCTTGTTCTAACAGTTATGGTGTCAAAGCATGCACAAGGGGAGCTGGATCCAGAGTCATCGAAATATTTAAGTGCCTAAGGGCAGGACAGGGCAATGAATATGGCAGTTTAAATTTGACACTAGTGTCCTACTTACTGGGCTGGTTTTCCCTCTAAGAAACAAATCATGACTAAAAACCAAGCATTTGTCTCATGCTGTAGGTGTTGCAGTGGGGTTCCTGTTCTTTAATGCAGACATTCATGTAAATACCAACCTTGGTTTTCCCCTGGTGAACTTTTGCTGTCTGTAGTGATGAAAGAGGGAATGGAAAGAGGAAGGAGAAATAGGAAAACTGCTATTGCTAGGCTAGTTCTCATTTCTGAGTTTGAATAGACAACGTTCTTGCTGCTCTCCAGGAAAGGCCCTCATCACCTGAATGTGTGCTTTATTTATTTCTTCTCATACATACAACACATAGCAAAACATTATGGTTGACAACTATGCTAATCTGGCATGGAGCTGAGACCCATCGGTGGCATATCTTCTTCTAAAGAGCAAAAATAAGAAGTGGGAGGAAATAAATTTATCAAAGACCCAAACAACTTGCATTTACTTCATCTTTCCAGAATGTAAACTAAAGTGAATGTTTGATGTTACATGTTCAGATGTTGTAGTCGATATATCTTGTGGCAGGCACTAAGCAAAAAGTGACTGAACTACAGGAAGCTGAGCAGACCACAAGCATTCGATACTACAGCGATGGCCCAAAGCTGCAACCTACAAAAACACAATGATCCAACTCAATTCTTAATTAAAGCAGTGCTTTCCAAGATATGATAGAAAACTGGTGCTGTGCTCAAACTCTCGTTTTATTTGCAACTATTGATGCTAAAGAGTCAATGCACAGGCACCCACACACAGAGATGCATTTATTGCAGTCTGCCTGATGTGATATCCAGGCATTTTTTAAAGAGTTACAGATTTTTGGATAACCAAAGAGCTAACACATCTGCTGTTTGCCCAGGAATTTAGTCTTTGTTTTATTACCTAGACAGAGACTCCTCTTCCACAGTTTTTTCTGCTCTGTGTTCTTGGAGTATCTGTGAGCAAGGAGGTTACACTTGTAATTATTTTTAAAAGATATTTGTACTTAATCACAGACTCTTGGCCCCACACACTTTATGCTCAGTATTAAAATGGGTTTCAAGTCAACAAGTTCTCATCAGTCACTTTTTTTTTTTTTTTCTGGTCTGGTAGCTGAATGTTCAGTGATACAAAAGCAGCAGTTGCATTGTAAATGGGTCAAAGGCTTCAAGCAACTATATATGGAGATTTTGGGGGGCAGTGCTGCATGAGAAATAAGAGAAACAGTGAATGTCTGTATTCGGTATAAAACACATACAAACAAAACCCTGCCTTTATAGGCCAGCAGAGATTGGTTTTTTTTCCTCTTGCTGAATTCATGCAGAATGACTGCACGTGTTTGCTTGGTGCTCCTATGAAAATGCATGTTCCACCGGTTCCATCGGTCATTCCCTTCCCCCTCAGCAGCTCGAGGACTAGCATCTCCTACGGTGTTAGCAGCAGCGCCCCATCCTCTGTACCACATCTGGGGGCAATTCTTGAGCTTACTAGCTTAAAATCTTGCCATAAGCACTGAAGCAGCTGTAGAAAAAACTGGCTGAAAAAAACTCATTTCAAATGCAAGTGTAAGCAAGAGATGCTAATAATGTTGCATACTGAAAATCCAGCATCAGCCCCATGCAAGAATAAGTTACGTATAATGGATGTAGTCGGATTCTGTGGTGTGCATCAACAACGCTATAGCTGTTGTCCTCAATACAGTTCTTTAACCTCTGATGATTTTGATGCTGACAGTCAATCATTCCAACTTCTCCAGACTTGATAAATAGAAAGCTCAAGATGGCGGGAGAATGTCCAACATATTGGGAGCCAGATATTACAAAAATATGTACATAAGGATATGTGCAATCTGTCCAGAAATCTAGCACAATAGCTGTCAAATGTTACCAATTTATTGCCAATATTAAAATCTGTGTGTGGGGATATGTTTCGTATCTGTACTCCTGACAGTTACAGTGTTCCCAGTGGGGAGTCGGGGGGGACATGCTTGGGACAACGCGCTGTTTCTAATCAGCTGTACAAATGTTGATGAATGGCAGCAGATTTATCATCTGAGATTATTCCTTCCAAGTTTTTTTTTTTTTTTTTTATTGTAATACCAGGAAACCAGTGTGCTTTCTTTTTTTCCTTTTTTTTTTTTTTAAGTGCTTTATTGAAATCATCTGGGTATACTCTACCTAATAAAACGGTAGTCTATGGCTGCTGGATTTCCTGTGAGAAAGAAGGATTAATCAGATATGCACAGACACTATAAGCAGGAATGGAACTTCTATCAGCTGCTGTAACATAATGGAAAATATGTTGGATCAGAGCTTCAGTGGGTGTAAGATGGTTTAAGCACAATACTGGTCACGGGAGTCATATCCACTTTCCCCAGTTGAAGATGGCATATTTGCGTTATGGTTGCTCACGTACTCCAGAGTAGCTAACCAGATACAAACCTTCATTCAAGTGTTTCGGAAGGTGTTGTGCAGCCCTTGCAGTCAGAAAAAGTGCTGTTGGGAAGCTGTTCTGGGTGGCAGTCGTGACAAGTGAGAGATGTGAACGTGTTGTCTGCTACCTACCCAGAGCCTCTTGCAAAGCGAGACTTTGTGAATCGTAGGGTGCTTCTAAGATGCGTATGTTTAGCTGCTGAGCTCGTGGATGACTCATTAATTAGCGCACAGAGCAACTTTGGCTCTGTAGTATGCAAGGAGTAATTGCAGAATTGGTTCCCAAGTCTGAAAATGAAGAAACAAAGAGCAATTGGGATGTCTGATTTTGTGGAAGGAAATAATGGCTTGCCCGTGTGTCACCAGCCATTTCAAACTTCAGGACACCCTGCAGAGGTGCAGAGAGCTCTCTTTCTAGAGCCCCTTGTGTAATTTAGATCTGTGTTAGGAGAAATGTTCCTTCCTGGCTTGTTCTGTGCACGTCGTTGCAGTTGCCTCATTGCTGTAATATCTAACTGATCACGCACTGGCATGGCTGATATACACCCTGTGTGCTTCTCATCCAAGGGCAAATACCTGTTTACTGTGTTGATTTTGGGGTGATCTCTTCCTTCCCCCCCCCCCCAAATTCATACACTGCCCTGTGTCTCACAGAAAAGTAGAGACTAGGATAAAGGATGCCTTATTTCTCTCTTGGATAACTCTTTTCTATAGATGAGGAACACTAGTAAAATAAAACCGGTCAGTCTTTCATGTGGATTATTTTTCTTTTCACCCCCCTGAAAACAGCTGGGGAAAAAAACACTTTGCTTTTCAAAGAGCCAGTAAGTTCATTTGAAAAAAATATGGGCATGCTCTGTCAGAGCGTTCTCCTCTCCCTGTTACCTGGCAGATAAAGTGGAAAAAGCTTGAAAGAAGGAAAGAAATCCACAGAAGACCAAAATGAAGACTGTGAGACTCTGAAGAGACCAGGCTGCAAGACAGACAGATATGGAGAAATGTAGTGTCTGGCAGGGAGATAACAGGACTTGTGGTGTCTGTGGCCAGATGGGTTTTGATGAATGACCAGCTTAGTGGTGTTGTCTCTATGACTCACTTCTTAGCTATCTACAGAGGACCCAACTAAATAGTGCTTGTAGTTTTGCACTCAACAGTTTCTCTCTCCCACTGTGAATTTGTGGCCAGAAAGAGCTTGAAGTAGCTCTGTCCAGGGTAAAAATTTTGGTTTGGGAAACTGGTTTGATATCAAAAACATATTTTTCTGTTTTGAAAGAAAAAAAGTTCTGAGAGGTCTTTTGTAACACTGATCTTAAATGAGCAAAATCTAATACAGTGCATTGTCTCCAGCTAATGTTTGTCTCCAGAGGCAGGAGCCCTTAATATGTAGCAATATTCCCAGTTTCTCCTCCAGTGGTGCCAGTGAAAGGGCAGCTCAGTCATTTACACATTTCTGGAGACATGCATTGGCAGCTAGTCTTGAAATGTAATGTGGTTGTGGGCTCTTGGGCTTATTTTGCCTTCCCTCTCCCAGCCCAGGCAGCTAGTAGCCTTGGAGCCTGATTATTTATTTCAGTGGTTCCCAGAGAATGAGATGAGCAGTCCTGGTGAGCAGTGATTGAGGAGGGAAAAAGTTCAGGGGGTTTCTGTGACTTCCCAGCAAGTCACAGAATAGCAAATAAAATGGCCCACTTCTGCATGCTGGCAGAGAGATACCTTTCCTATTTTCCCATGCCTACTTCCAAGCAGAAAAAAGTCTTCCATCAGGTGTGCCACCAAGCACTGAGAAAGTGATGGTTATAGTGAAGATCCACAAATCCAGTGGATCTGTCCAGAGGTCTGATGATTTGTCTGCACAAGAGCATTCAGGCAACTTAGTCTGAGGTAAGATAAGCATGAATTCAAAAGGATATTAAACTGCACTACTCTCTAGTTGAAGTAAACCTGAAAGTTCTGAAAAAAGGTATCTGCACAGAGGTTTAGTGCAGTGTTGACTGATCCACTGTGAACTCCTGATTCCTTTTGCCGAGTGTCCCCACATAGCTGGGGAAAAGCGAGATGGATAAGCAGAAAAAAGAAAGTGTGTCTCGTCAGCTGTATTAATTTTTGGTGCTTCCCCAAGCCAATCCCCACCCACCCTTCCCCTCTGTCTTGGTGGCCTCTTTCATTTCCCTGCCCCAGAAGGTCCCCTTAGTCCTGCTCACTCCATATACATTGCAATTGTGGAATTGCATGGACATTTTTTATGGTGAAGTTGGAGTCCCTTATGCCCTCGTGTGAATTTTGCACATAATTTTTCATATTCTTGAACTATGTCCACGAGCCTCCAGGTGCCAGTATAAATCTCCAATCTTTTTGCTTTCTAAATTGCACGGAGGGTTTGTTTCTGATTGTGAGGGCTAGGAGAAACAAGCTGCAGTCCAGCTGTAAGCCCTGTATGTTTTGTATGACTTTATTCAATAGCACCCCTGAGTAATATTTACAGTGCATTGCAGTGGTTTCCAAAGTTTGACTTCAGCACACACATGAGCAAGCAAGAAAAATATCTGGAGAGAACCGACTATTAAGTCTTATACCCACTGCAGGCTAGTTCCCTAGGCTTCTGGGGCAGATAGGCAGGCAAGACCTAAGAGCTAGAGCAGTCATCCTGCTTCAGTTGATGATTTTGTCCTGCTGAGGAAAAACAAAGTGCGTTTTGGCACATAAGTAAAGACTAACCTTCCAGGACCAGAGATGGTATGGCTAATATAAGGCTCTTAGTACAGCCAGTGGCCAGAAATGGGTCTTGCATGCACTTTCAGACCCTGGGATGAGTCTGCCTTCTCCATCCTACAATGCACCATCACAGAAAGATGTCAGGGTTTGGGTTTCTCTGAGAATGCTCCCAAGCAGCCATCTCTGAATCTGCTCATAACTGGCATCAGGACATGTTTGATGGTATCTGTGGGAAGCAACACAACTTTAGGCAAATTATAAATAGGAACTTTGCTAATGTATGTCCCAGCCCTTCACTAGCTGAAGTCACTGGCAGTAGGCTCTGAATCAGCTTAATGACACAAGTGAAGCAGAATTAAAAAAAAAAAAAAAAAAAAAAAAAAAAAAATCTTATTGTGTGGTCCTTGAGACAACATCTACTAAATTATTCAGTTGCATTTGTTAATAGCTTTGCTGTTTTGAGCCTTTCCTGACATCTTCGTGGGTTTTGCCTGACCTTTTATTTTAATTAAAACCAAGGGATGCCAGATTTTTTTTTTCCTGACTCATGGCTAGCAAATGAAGTGAGTGTGCAGAGTCCATGCACACACTGCTGCTTGTGCGAGAAGGTGCCATTTTCTGGTGAAACATGCAAAAAATGCAGCCTCCACTGGCTGCATCAACTCAGCCTTGCCACTAGCTCCCAGAAGTAACTTTGCTGGAGCAGCTGGGTGCTGTTGGGATGGGGGGATTTCTGCTGTGGAAAATGGGAAAGAAATGGTCTGTGCTTGGAAGAATGGGCTCTGGGCAGAAATATTCAGTTGTGGCTTTTGGTGTGGGCTCAGGACTAAGAGCCCTGTTCTGGCATTTGTGAGGGGTTTTCCTCCTTTTGAATGTGCTCTGAAAATCCATCATCTTTTTCCAGGTTGTTCCCTGCACTTTGGCTCTATCCATTCTTTTAAAACTAGAGAGGGCACTAAGCCAAACCTTTGCATGACAAAAGTTACACACTTCTCTGGTGCTGTAAAAATTCCAAGAATCTGTTTAAGGAAAGTTCCCTCACTTTTAAAATGTGCCCAGCCAGCTGAGTTCATAATGTGCTATGGATTGGGTGCATACTGGGTCACAAAACATGCTGCTCCATCCTCACCACCTGTCATGGACAGTAGCTCTGCTTTTGGCACTATATATGTCACACTCTTCATCTGTGCCTTGGTGTTAGCTCCCGACCCCTGGTCTTGGGATAAGAATACATCAATTCCCTGGCAAAGGCATGAGATCCTTCCCACCAATTGCATATTTTTTTGTATTTCTGAAGCCTTTTTTTAAACTTTTCTTTGCTTTCTTGTTCCACTTAGATGCCTCTGAAATAACTTGCAGAACGGAGAAATATATGCTACTTTGTGTCATTTTTAGACTAGAACTAATTTTTGCCCACCTGACTTCTTATTCATGCCTCATTAAATCCATTCATTATTGTCCTGTTCCTTCTCATCTCTGGCTCTCGGAAAGAAGAATTTCTCACCATACGCTACTTGGTGTACAAATTCTCCGTTAGGCCCCGATTCTGCACTGGGATTGTTGTACCAGTCACTCTTTCTTGCACTGAGACTTGATGAATTCTGGGGATGTTCGTACAGATGCAATTGGCTCTCATGATATGTCAGAGGATATCAGATTTTGGCTTTAAATGGTTGATCTGGGTGGTGACATGGAGGAAAAGGGAAGCTAGTCCCTCAGGCAGAGGCAATATCCTTTCTTTTCTCAATTTAATGAAGGTGGGTCTGACTTTAGATGTTCAGAAATATTGTGAGCCCTCAGGATGAGGATGTGAAATGACTTGTAGCTGATCCTTCTTTTTACTTTTTTTTTTTTTTTTTTTTTTTTTATTTCCCCACTCTTTTTGTTCACCAAGTTCCAGCTCCTGACTTGTTTCATTGCGCAAAAAAGATTTAAAAAAGCTCTTCTTAAAACCCTGGAACACAGTGTGGGTGGCTTGAGGGAAACAATGCCTGTTAGCACCAGAGTTAGGCAGGGATGTGGGGAAATAGTGGTAGTAAATGTTTGTTTTAAAACATTAGGGAGGTTCTCCTTCCTTGCTATAATCTTAAGTGAGCAAAAATAATACAAAACCAATGAAAATGCATGTTACCAACAGGGAATCTTCTGCAACTGCTCTCAGCTGTTGAGCGCAACAATATCCAGTTTGAAAACTGTTGCTCTTTGATGGTTTCTCTGTGGATTATGGCAACAAAACGTTCTCCATTGGAGTAGCTCAGATAAATTGGTGGGTAAATCTGCTCAGGGAAGAAGGTGGCCGCTCCCAGGGCGAGCCACCCTTCCCTGCTGCAGCGCGCTGGAGCACAAGGCCGGGAGGTGCCAGGCTGGCCTCCAACTGGTGCCCTTGGCTCTGCTCCAGTTCCCTCTTCTCCCTCGGGGGATTTTGAGGGTGTGCCGGGTACGTGGCAGGATCAGCTTGAGGTGTGCAGATCCTCTGCACCTGCCGCCCTGGGGAGCCGTGTTGCGCAAAGGCGGCGTGCAGTCATCTCTGCTTGCCCTGCTCAGGTTTTGCACCGGTGTAGCTCATCCCGACCTTCGCCTCTGCCCCTTCTTCACTTCACTGGCTTGTTTTATTCTCTTTTATAACTGATTCTGTCTCTTCCTCTTCAGTCTCCTGGCTGCTTTCTGTCTGTCCTTCGTGTACAAACTCAAACCAACAGCTCCAGGTCAAAGCTGTGCTGATGCTTTGATCTGCAGTGTCTTCTACTACCTGGCCAAGGGGCTCCCGGTCATGCCCACCTTGATGTTTTTGACATTGAGGCAGATATTTGTATCTACTGGACAGGATCCTAGTTTGTTCGCCCCAGCCCCCCTGGGTTCAAAGGCAGGAGTATTACCTCTATAGCTACTTCATCACTTGGAAATTAATTCATATGGATAATTTTGCCTCTATGCAAGGTCTTTAGTGCTAGAATTAAATAATCCTTTTCATTTGTTTTTCCTCTCTTCCAAGAAGAGGATAGAAATTATGTCTGGGTCTTGTATGCACATTTGGTGAGGGGCCATAATTCTCTGGGCTGTTTCAAAGAGGTAATTACAATTGTAGCTTATAAATCACTGGGGAGGCATACTACTGTCCCCTCCTAATGCAGCTCTTTGCAAATGAGTGCTGATTATTTGCTTCCTGGTGGTGTAACTGTATCTGGTCTGAACTTTCCATACAGATTGCATACCGCTGTGATTATGTATTTGCCTCTCTGAGGCTGCCAGATGCATACAGGGAAGCATGTGTGAGCTGACCTCTAGCAGAGGCTCTGCAATTGTTGTTTCTTTCCCCTTAATCCCACTTCCAAGCAATGGTATCGCTAAGACAAGGCTTGTAGGTGTAGGTGGCATTAGCGTGTGCTAGTGGGGTATGCTAGGCTACGCCAACCCACAATGGCTTAAACATTGTATTAACAGAATCCTAATTACTAATGACACTTTATGGGTGATATACAGTATGGCTCAAGTTTGAGCTTAAAAATCTGGGTGCAAGTTGGCGGAGATCAGTTTAGTTCTGACATAGCTGAGATTGTTGCAGTACCATAGAAGTGGGGGGTCACTGCAATGCTGAACAAACGTTGCTTACACAGAGGTTTAACGCTAAGGAAGAAGCCGAACTGTTTTGCTAGGAATATTTCCTCCCCTTACAAACAGAGGAAGCAGTGGCTTTGGGATTAGCAGCACTTAACACGGTACAAGAACAATGCTATCTATATTTTCAGCTACTCAAAATATCATAAAGAAAATAATCTCTTGCTAGATTTCTTTGTGAATTTGGCATGGCTGTGGAACAGAGTGGAAAAGCCAACCTTTAGCCAGGGTCCCAGTAACGCCACCAGTTCCAGCATGGGCAAGGTCCTCTCTCTGGTCCCCTCTGAGCAGCACTCTCCTGACTAAGGCAGGCTCACGGGCCCTTCTCTAGCCATTTAGCTATGAAGTAGGCACGGCAGAGACCTCTTCAGGTAATGTTATTCAGATTGTCATGGACTGATTTAAAGAAGTCTGGGCTGTAAGAGGAAGAGCACAAGAGCAAAGGCGAGTTGGTAGCATACTGCTTAGGACACCTACCTGGGAGTGGAGATCCTGGGATCCAGGCCCTGGAACTGGTGCAGTAACTGTTTAAATGTCAGGTAAATGCCTAGTTCAGGGCTTCAGATCCTGCTGTGATGGCAGTGCATTCAAGCACTTTGGTGTGTTTAGGGCTTACAGATATTTAGACACCTAAATTTGGTATCATCCTAGTGAGATTTTTCTAAAACATTTAGGACTCCAGAAACATCAGATGTCTGCAGGCAAATTTAGATAATGAAAAATCCTCATGATTTGGGTTCTTAAGTCATTTATAAAAGCAGGCTTTAGGCTTCAGAGCATGTAAGTGATTCACTTGCAAGTCACTTCAAGGTCACTCATTCTGGAATGGGGCGAGAATTCACAGCAAGGGCCTCTAAATTTCAAGCCATTATCCTAACCAGTAGACTATCTCTGCAGTCATGTTTTTCATTCCCAGTGGAGAAAACATAAGAAAAGCATTTTACAAGGGATGAGGAGGGAAAAAAAATAAAAGGAAACCCTTTGGCCTATTTTGGTGATAGGTCATTTTTCCATTCAAATCTTCCAGATGCAGATAATCCGTAGAAGTCACTAGTAAAACTCATATAAAGATAATCATTTAGCCCATCTCAAAAATGTGATATCACATCATTTGTAAATTGGGAAACTCTGTGGTATTGTTACAAAACTTCCATAAATATCCATCAGATATTCAAACAATGCTGTTTCATCATATCTAAAGTGATGGACTCTTGTTAACTTTGTTCTGAACCTTACTTAGTTTTGAACTTTACAAACATGTTGTCTGTATGTTTATGTAATTTTAGTGTCTTTCTGCTGCGGTTTTTTGTCTTAAACTTCCCTGATGGCCGTAACGTTTGCAGAAGAGCCTATATCTAAATCCACAAGTTCAACTTTGGAGACATCTGGCATCAAATTTAGCCCCATTACCCTCATAACTAGTCTCTTTCTGAAAGAGTTGTAGTTAGTAGGATATCCCTAACTTTGGGGACCTTCAGCTCTATGTTCCCATCACACCAGTGACTGGTATTTTGTGTTCTGATTTCTGCCATCTTGACCATTTCACACTTAGATATAATATTTACTCCATTTCTTGGTGATCCCCAGTTTCTGCACATTGCCTGCATGCCCCATCCTGCCCGGTCACCCCTTACCAAAGCCTGATGCACCCAAGTACCCGTTCAGGCAGATGGGATTGCTGGAGACTCAAGATCCCATATTCAAGGACGTTATTCCAAGTGCAAAGCTGGCTCTGAAGTGGACCTTGTGTGCACGGCTTCATACGGGCAAAGAGCTGACAGAGACACAGTTGAGCGAGGAGGGTGTTAATCTCTGCTATGTATTATTTTGCCAGTGTTGTGAAATCAGGCATTGGAGAACTGAGTGTTGTGATTGTGACTGATTGTGAAATCAAGCATCATATGCCCACATTTGTGCTTCATGTCCTGTGTTGGAAAAGGCATTGACCAATGTATTTGAAATTGCCTGTCCTGGTGCACACTCTTCCTACAATTTCTTCTCACCCTTTACACATCTGTATTTTTCTTGCATCCAGCATATGTTGCTGTGTGTATTCCAGGGAAGAAATCTTTCCATGGAGAAACGTAGTATGTGCAGTTTTAATAAAAGAGCTACATAGCAGAAAAATTCTGCATATTTCTAGATGTTACAAAAAGGGTAGGGGAATATATACCCCCCCAAAACCCTCTGCGTTTGTTAGTTGCGCTTTATAGCATGAATTTAATGTTCAAACAATTCAGATAGTTTTATTGTGCATTCAATTATCCTGACTCGTGAGAAATGCTTGCAAATTAAAGTGAGCTAGTAATTATCTTCCAAGTATCCCTCAGTGCTCCGAGTAGCACTGAAGTAGGTTTTAATGGCTCGTATGCACTGTGCGCCTCTCAGCATGACAGCATAAGTTTGGCTTTGCTGTTGTTATGGTCTATCTCAGTGTGTCAGTAAGTATTGGAAACTGGAGACAGATAAATCTTTCCTTAAAAATGTAGCTAGAGTGGGAGAAATGGAGCTAGCCAAGCACTTTGCAAATTGCTCTTGTAGCTTTTCATGTTCACGGGGTTAAAAGAAAATGGTATTTTGGGGAATATTAAGATCATAATTGTACTACGGCCCATCAGTTGGTTCTGATGGTTAAGTAATGGTGTTCTCTATGAAGTCTCACTCTTTTACTCCTGCGTTTCCAGCTTTTGCAGTGTAGCTGGGGGAGGTTCAAACTTTGGTGTCTCTGTACCCCTCCCTGCCGATGATGCAGGTCTTCTACCGCTGCCTTCTGTTTGGGAGTGAAGCTGTTGCTTTTTAGCTGGGCCCCTGCACATTCAGACATCTAGACCTCCTTTTCCACTGCTGTGCTTCATGGTGATGTTCTCTGGGCCAGATTTTCAGATCCATTGAAAAATCTGGTGTGTCTACTGAGGCTTAAAGGGGATATTTTGGGACCCTGAGCATCCTTCATTTTATGAGTTTATTTGTGTACATGTTTAGAAGGGAACTGAGCTCCTCTTCCAAAAGCCAAGCAAAAAAACCCACTTAGCTTCCTAGGAAAGATTTAGCCCCTTGACTTTAAAAAGAACAAATAGCAAACTTAATTATATAAATGAGTCCTAAACTTCACCAAAATTTGTTAACTGTTAAAACTTATCTCTGAACTTGCTATTGCAGAAGCTAACGCAGTAAGCATCGTAGAGCCTTATAGCACATACTTTGAAGCAATTTACAGTGCTGAGGATCTAATAAAGGTAGCTGACAAGATAATTGCCAAATTATATGAATGCGTTGCCACCGCTCTCACACCAATGCTCTTTAATTATTTTTTGGCGTCTGAGGAAAGAAAGAGAAATGCTGGGCTAATAGGCAACATGTAATCCATCTGTGTTTGTTTTGGTGCATCCTGGATTTGTGGAAGATACCGACAAGAGACGTTGCCTGGGGTACGATGACCTTTGTGCACAGGGAAAAAGTTGCCATTCGCTAGACTAATAGTGTAAAACAAGAGAGTTGCTTGTCTTTGGATTATGACCCGGTCACCCAAAGCATGTGGGAAAAATGTGTTCAGATAAAGGCTACAAAATTGTTAACACTTTTAATTATGTTTAGATTACAGAGCATTATACAACCAGCAGTGTCCATGTTATTGAAAACCTTATCAGCTGCCATTCAGTGAATGGCCCAGCTAATAAAGTGCTTCATGGAATTTCTACATATATTTGTGCCTGGTGTTTGTCCAGCCACATCTTAGGGGTTTTCCTCTGAGGCAGCCATCTGATCTTAATCCCAGTCAACAATGGCTGTTTTATTCTATTATTCTCTGTCACGCAGTACTTAAAGAAATTGTTTCCTTGCCATCGTTATTATTGCTTGTGTGCATATCACACAGATGAAAATAAGAAAAATGTCTTGTTTAGACAGTCGTCTGAGGTATTATTCAGCCATTTGTCTGCTGCGCTTTATTGATCCGTTTAGAAAATGCCTTCAAACTGCAATGACATGGAACTCTTTAATAGTGTCATTGTCCAATTTCGTTCCTTTGAATGAAGTTAGCAGTTTATTCTGTTAGAGGTAAAGGGAAAATGATCACCACGTATATAATATGCTGTTCAAAGCTTGCTGCTTCAGGTGGCAGAAATAAAAGACTTCAAGCATTGGCCACGCATTTCTTCCGCATAGGGCAGCTAGATCACAGAACAGTTGGGGCTGGCAGGGACCTCTGGAGACTATCTGATCCAAACCCCTGCTCAAGCAGGGTCAGCTAGAGCAGGTTGCCCAGGACCACGTCCAGGTGGATTTTGAATATCTCCCAGGATGGAGCCTCCACAACCTCTCTGGGCAACCTGCTCCAGTGTTCAGCCACCCTCACAGTGAAGAAGAGTGTTTTCTTATGTTCAGGCAGGAGTTCCTGTGTTTTTGTTTTGTGCCCATTGCTTCCTGTGCTGTCACTGAGCACCACTGAGAAGAGCCTGGCTCAGTTGTCTTTACACCCTCCCATCAGGTATTTATACACATGGATGAGGAAACACCCCCTTCCCCCCCCGCCCCCCCCAAGCCTTCTCTTCTCCAGGCTGAACAGTTCCAACTCTCTCAAACTCTCCTCATATGGGAGATGCTCCAGGCCCTTCATCTCTGTCACCCTTTGCTGGACTCACTCCAGTAAATCCATTTTGCCTTTGCACTGGGGAGCTCAGCATTGGACCTGATGCTCCAGAAGTGTCTCACCAGCACTGAGCAGAGGGGAAGATTCACCACCCTCAGTTTGATGGTAATGCTCTACCTGCTGCAGCCCAGGATACCCTTGGCCGCCTTTGCCACAAGGGCACACTGCTGGCCCATGTTCAATCTGTCGCCTAGCAGGACCCCCAGGTCTTTCTCTGCAAAGCTGCTCTCCAGCTGGTTGGCCCCCAGCCTGTACTGGTATATAGAATTATTCCTCCCCAGGTGCAGGACTTTGCATTTCCCTCTGTTGAACTTCATGAAGTCCCTCTCTGCCCGTTTGTCCAGCCTGCCCTGGTCCCTCTGGATGGCAGCGTAACCATCTGGTGTATCAATCTTCCCAGTTCTGTATCATCTGCAAACTTGCTGAGGGTGCATTTGTTCCCCTTGTTAATGAAGATATTGCACAGCATCAGCCCTAGTATTGACCCCTGGGAGACATCAGTGGTCACTGGCCTCCAGCTGGACTTCATGGTACTGATCACAGCCCAGCAGTTCAGCCAGTTTGTTTGCCTTGCTGTCCGCTTATCTAGCCCGTGCTTCGTCAGCTTGTCTATGAGGATGTTATGGGAGACAGTACAGAAAGCCTTGCCAAAGTCAAGATAAACAATATCCACTGCTCACCACCAATGAATAATTCTTCAAGTGAAAGGCGGCTCACTGGTGGTGCAGAATACCCAGGCTGTTACCACGTACCTCTCCCTGCTTAATACATTCAGCATCCCCAGAGTACTCCATGGAACCAGATTAACTCGGTGGCCAAAAACTTTGAGTTGGGAGTCTGGTTTGGTATCAAAGAAATCAGCAGGGACGGTGGGGATCAGTCTAGCCATTCTGCATTGCTGCTTTGGAGTGCAGGGGAAGGGAATACAGCAGTGGGTGAAGGAGGGAGTGGAAGGATGCATGGGGAGGATTTTGGAGGAGACAGAATTAATCTTGTGGCCATGGCATAGCCTTGTTCAGAACACTCTCCTTATCTGGAAAGAAAGGATGAGCTTGTGCATGTGGAGCTGGAGACACCTGGCACAAACTGGTCTGATATCTTCTGATACCTAGCACAACCAGGTTCTTTGGGAGAATAAAAGGCATAATCTGCTCCAGTCACTCTGTAGAGCAGGGAAGTGATGACAGATAATAGATATCTGTTAACTTAGAGTTCACTGGAAATCTTTTCATCCCAGAATTTAGAAACTTGAACTGTCTCATAAGCCCAGATCTATTGGTCTACATTTCCTGGTGAAAGTTTCCAAGCAAAACAAATGCTTGCCCTGAGATGTTATTTGGAAGCCCTGCTTTTCACTTGTGGGGATGCAAGTATTCTTAGAAAAAGCTTTGAGTAGTGACTGTTGTTCAACAGCAGTCAGAATGCTGCATTTTGGTGGGGTTTTTTGTTTTTTTGGGTTTTTTTTTTTAACTGCTTTACCATTTTCCTGGTAGTGCAAGGAAATGTCATCGTCGCTATCTGGTGTCCTGCTCTGTGAAGAAGTGTAGTATTTGGGAATGACCAAAATAATGGTAGGATTTTAGGTGACTGTAATATTCAGAAGACAATGGAAACCCGTTTGGGGGTTCGTGCTCATTGTGTTCACCGCTCCAGCGGTTACCTTAGCACTCCAAGAGTTAGCACTAGCCTTCAATCACGTGCCCTAACAGCCTACTGTCATCAAGATGTGTTCCTGGCAACTGGCCTAAGTAGGTACGCCCAGTTCATCACTCTTGCCCATGCTACGTGAATACAGATGTTCCACATATCATGCACTCAGCAGTTGTTCAGTGAGGTGTGGATGCACCAGCAGTCCAAGCTTAAATACCTGCTTTGGTGATACCTATAATGGTGTGACAGAGAGGTGTCTTGTCATGCTGGTCCCAGCCATGTCCTAGGCGGGGTTACTGCCACCATCAGACCCCTATTGAAGGAAGCTCTCAGAGATGATGCAACCATTCGAGCTAAAATATTTAGTCAGGTTCTAAAAGATATCAGGCTTCCAAGCAGGTCTTTTATTTGTTGTTTTCAGAGTCAGACCTATTGGATGGGCCTGTGGTTATAGCTGTTTACAGCACACCTGTTTTCATTAGTTACTCATGTTTAATCAGCTCTCTGTGCCAAATAAGTGTTTAATCAGACCTGCAATATTCACACCTGGTTCAAATACATGGAGCAGTCACAAGTTAATTGGCTACCAAGGTGGTTTTGCTGGATAGAAAACTTGAAACCAGCTTTCTACTTGGTTTCGCAGTTCCTTACTTAAATACAATTATCATTAGCCTCAGTGGGAAGTCTGCCTCTGTATGTATGTGTGCACTAGGGGTAAAGCCTCCAGCTTTCAAGGTGTCATATGTCTTTTGGGGGGATGAGGAAGAGATGCTTTTGAGCTTCTCACCTCATATTAGCAATGTTTCCAGCACAGAACAGTTCATATTTGCATTATGTTTTTATGCTTACAGATGCATGGCTGAGGAGAATAAGCTGCTTTTCCAACAGCATTAATCCATTAGGGCAGTTAAACATGTGCATTACATGTGCACAGTTATGTAATGAGCAATAAAATTAGAAAAGTTTTACCAGAATGTAGTGACCTTGTTCTGCAAATGTTGGATCAAGAATTGTCTCTAAGGCATGCTGTCTTTCAAGATCATTTTGGTTTGTAGACTCATTGAGTTGAACTATATTGTAGTTGACAGGGAACGTACAATGGTAACAACAGGTTGTGTCTCTTAAATACAACTAATTCCCATCCATTTTCTCTATTTCTCTATATCCTTAGTTCATCAAAAAGCAGAGCTGATGGGGCATATAAATTTTCTGGGACAAACATGATTTCAGTGTGCAAAGACCTGCTGAGGAAAAATATCTCCATAAACTTCAGAGTTACTTTGAAGATCTCTATTTCCCCACCCAATCTTTACTTTTAGAAATCTTCCACATATATGCTTTCACTCATGCTTTGAACATTTGTTTTAAGTCGCTGGGTTTCTGTTGAATTTGCCTTCTCTTTTTTTTTTATGAAAAACAGGATAAGATCAACATGCCATGCTTTTGCTCAGCAACTTAGTAAATAAGACTTATGTATTGCTATTTAGTTGTAAGCAACTTTCCCATTATGAATGAATCATTCCATGTTAGCTTTTTCTTATCTCATCGAGTCCCTGAATCAGATTTCATCCCTGTGCAGTTAAGTGTTTAAACATATTTTACTGAGACCTAAATCCATGTTTAAAACGAAGGGTGTAACTGAGTGTTTTTCTCAAATATAAATGAATGTAAACTCATGCTATTTTCTAAAAGGTCGCATGTGAGTCACTTCATTTACACACCTTAGCAGTCCTGAGGTCTCAAGTCTCCAGTGTGCATAAAGTTAACCTTGGATAAGTGTTTGTGGCATCCGGACTTGGTTTTCAAGTATATATTTTGTGAATGTAAATATTGTCTCTCATTCGTATGCTCCAATATTTGCTTAAAATATTGTTTGTGTGAAATTCCTAGCAGAGAGATTTGCTAACAAATTATATTCAAAGAGCAGCACAGCTGAAGCAAACTCATTTGCAGAGTAGAATAAATACACACAAGGTAATACAGAGAGCAGTCATCCTGCTTTCGCTGACAGCTTTTTCATTTCAACGCACTTGTGATTTAAAAAATATATATATACATGTATATTACAGAGTACAGTAAAATCTGAGCTAGAGTCTCCCTTTGTCTTTGAGGACAAAGTAAGCATGAAGACTCCCCACGTCTCATCACTGACTTTCTGTTTAACATCCATGATACTTTAAGTAGTTATGCTGCTAGCAGGTAGAGTAACAACTGATTAAAGCTATTTCTGAACTATTTCTCTTTAGCTGTAACTAATAGGCATAAATATTTACTCTGTAGTTATCAGTAAAATATATTTTTCTGCAAGTACCAATAACAAACCAATCCCCTAATTAGGATATAAAACAGCTGGTGGCATTCACAGAGACATTTCCCTTTGATAGATAACTCAAAGAGCAGAGAATAGTTATATTTTCATTTGGATCCTTTTAAAGAAATAGGAAAATAGGAAGGGAGTTTTAAATATGTATTCTATATGCACATTAACTCCTTCATTGTTTGCCCCCCCCCCCAAGATTATAAACAATGTTTATTTGAGAGGCCTTAGATTTGTTCACGTTTCAAATAATGTAGGGAATGATTAAATATGCTGAACATTAATCTCATGGTGGTACATCAGGGACACCTCCAGCTTGTGCCCCCTGAGCTAAACCCTGCGCAAACATTGAAGGTATGTAACCTTTTCGCTGCTAGTAGATCATTCGATAAAAATTTCATCAAATACACAGCTCTTTTTGATGTCTGCCTATGTGGTGCCTGTCATGAGCTGGAAAGATAGATTGGTGTCAAATAACTACTGCTGGATCCAAAAGGCTTTTAATAGCTGTGTTACAATCCCTAGAAACTAGTTGGTGATTCCTCAACAGTAGTTAATGACTATGTCTTAGTGATGAAAACAAAATAAAGTCAGGGCAGGCTGAACTCTTCCAACTGGTTTGTTAATCCTAAACCAGAGACTGATTCTATTCTTAACTTCATTCAGCAGTTTATAAATTGATATAAGAACGGGGGTGATAGAAAAATATGGCGGCTGTCTCACATTTTTGAGAGCAAGCAGACTCAAATTCAAAGCATCTGTTGCACTACTAAATGAATTCTATTGAAATTTATTTCTAGAAAAGTTGTCCATAGGGACATTCCTACAGTAAGTCTAATATTTATTTCTGTTGCAAGACAAAATTGCATCTGCTGTGTGTGGTTTTGATTTCTGAAAGTTTGAGGGCCAAATCTCAGTTGCTGTAAATGGATATAGCTGTTCTTTCTCCTCTTTGTATTGCAGAAAGTTTTCTTGAGGTACCAAGCCATTGGAAAGATTTCATATGAGAAAAAGACTTGTGAAATTTTTTTTTACTTGTGGAGACCAAGTCACACTACATGTAGAATACAGACAGAAATGATGCTCTATTGTGGCTGGTAAAAAGCCTAATTTAAATAGTTTCCTTAATAGCAAATTGGGCTGTTTTAATGAAACACATTCTTTTGTTTTTGCTTGGGCTCCTACTTCCGATGAGCACAATAATATTTCATTAAAAACCTAAACATTTTCATTCCACGTGATGCTACTGCTCTTTATGAGAGTTAGAGTATGAGGCGTTCATGCTCCAGCCCTTCCTAGGGGGTCAAGCACCCTGGCTGGGCTGACATCCAACATGGTGAGGAACAGAAACCCTTCTCCTGCCTGGTTTCAAATGTCAGAAGAAGAAAATCTTGGTTTTTGAATTTCTGCCGCTTTGATGTGACTTTTATCAGCATGCACAGCAAGGCCTTCTACTCAATAATCATTTTGCTATTTGAGAGAAGGGACAACCCTGATCACCTGAGAATGTCCCTACAAAGCTCCTCCAGTCTCATTTACCATAAGCTGGTGAAGGCTTTCATAGGAACATAGGCACGAAGAAGGTACATCCCTTTCAGTACATCATGACTGATTCCTCATGCTGTATGTATCTCTAGGTGAGAGCAGTGAGATACCTTTAGAATGGTATAATTTTAACACAGTTATTTAGGGATTTTCTTATTTTTAATTTTTCCCAGCCTAACTCTGTTTCTTGGTTCTTCATCTAGCTACTTGGTGCATGAAATAATTGATGTGGTCTGGATGTCTATTCAGGAGAAGGCTTTAAGTTCAACTTTCAAACTGAGTGTTTATTTTGTGTGTGAGAATTTTTTTCCCACAAACTTTACTTTGGGCTATTAGCCATAGCTGTATCCTGGCCAAGCTTTTCCGTGAAGCATCAAGAATTTACTCTGTACATATGTTCACTTCTCCCTGTGGGACTACCTTTCTCCTGTAATCCATCCTGGAAAAGGAACTCACTACTAAAATGACCTTGACGTTTTGTGCAATATTTCCTGTACTTAAGCTCTTGGGTTCTTTAGGATACCAGCACTAGTGGGGCAATGTGCAAAAAATGCAAGTAAAACAAGCTTTACAGTTGTACAACTCTTATATAGACTATAATTTAGGGAGTAATGAATGTGAGTGTTGGACACATGCCAGGAGACACAATAGCACTGGGTTAGCAACACGGTTGGTATGCAGAAATCTTTATTGCTGTATTAGCATCAATACCATGTGCTGGCCTAAGCTTTAGAAACAAATTTCTAACGTAGAGGGTCAAAAATGGAGCCATATTCATTTTGCCTCATGTGAGGAACTTCTCTGAGGCTCCTCAGCCAGTTGCCTGCTTGCTCCATGCTCTCAACAGTAGATCTGTTAAGTAGCTCTAGCCAGCTCGGGAAGGTGGACCAGCCCAGCTGAAGAACCACATCTCTCATGGAGCTTCCTCTCTTCTCCATTTGGCTGGAAAAGGTTCCTGGGGTGGCCAGGCTGTGGAGCTGGATGTCTTATGCTCTCCAGGTTTTCTTATGGGATAAAATGATTATTTCTTCAAAATAGATGGGGCACATTTAAGTCTATATCACCTACCAGAAAGCCGGATTTTTCCAATACCAGGGTTTAGCAAAATGTTGGAAAGGGTGGGAGGGGCTAAGAACTGATCCAGCCCACAAGGTAGTAGAGGGCAGCATGCACCCAGGATCGGGGGGGCTACGTGCATAACTCCCTGGTAAACTGTAAACTGCTCTCTGTGTGGAGAGGAGCCCAAAGCCTGCTGTGTATCGAACAGTTGGTGTCTATGGTATGAGGCTGTGTAGCAAATGTCTTTGAAACTGCTTGGCTTGCTTGTCAGATCAAACTCCTTCAAATGTTTCCTCTTCAATTTTACATGAATATTTAGTCCTGGCATAAAATGTCAGATTGATTGCTTAGCTCTAGAGACAGAACTGCATTTGCCATCAGGCCTGATTTGATGTACTCATTTATCAGCATAAGATGATGTTTGTCATACTTGTTGAGACTGACAAAAGTGCCAGCTGGTGAATGCAAGATGAAACTAGCTACATCTTAAACTAGATGTTTCTTGGCCCGGATGCCCATATGTAGGGTGCTCATATCTGTCACTGTGGGTTGTGAAGTCCCCCATTATGTTATTTTTTTTAATCAGGTAGACTGAGCATACTTTGACTTTCAACAGATGTCAGGTCATCCAGCAAATTGGCAATAATCCTTAAACCACTGACAGTGACCTTCCCCTCCAAAATCCCACGCTTTACTGTTAGTTTCCTAGAAAATTGAGCCTTGTGCACCAACTTTTTCTCGGTTAACATCAGTTATCTATACTACATAAGATTGCCCAGCTTGAAGTATGTTTTCAAGCAAAGATGGAGTGCTCCAAGAAGTCTTACATGAGACAACAAAAAATTGTGCAGCTGAAATATTCATCACACTTGAAACTCTTGGTTGTTTGTTTCTCATCTGAAAAACACCGGTGTCGTCTTTTGCAGGCACTACGTGTCTACAGCATAGGTGCTAAAATTCTGTCTGTATTTTTGTGTAGTCACCCTTGGCATACCGTCTGGATCCTCATAGCTCAATGTGCTATGCACCTCTCATGGGAGGCTGGTTCTCTTCCTCTTTCTCCTTTTTCACAAGGAAAAAGGATTGTATGGATTTCTTGGTCTACCTTAAAGTTCTGCTGTGTTAATTCTACCAAAAATGAGGTTGCTGGAGAATACTTGCAACTGGTGAAGCAAAAGTTTTCATGGGTTTGGGCCTTTGTTCTCATCACACAGTAGAAATGAAATTTGCCTTTAAAAGGAACGGTATCATTTTTTCCATAGCTGCCAAGGGTATGTGCATTGCCTTGATCTCTAGGGGCTCTTGTAAATGTTGTGGTTCCTAATCATCGAGTGTCTTGAAGCTAAGGATTGAGATCTACAGGTCAGAGCCCCTGTATCAGTTTTACCTTCCCCTCTGGGCATGGTGCAGATGTTTCAGGTAGTCCTGATTGTTGAAATCCTCCTTCTGTGCTCTGAATCACTGGCCTAATATTTAGGAATCCGAGTTTAGTATCAATGGAACATGAAAAAAGTAACCTCAGATTTTACTCCAGGACAAATAAATAAAATGGATCTTCTTTTTAGTTTTTAACTTTAAACTTCAGTTTAACTTGACATTAACTTTTAACTTAAGTTTTTCAACTGCACTGATTACAAATGCTACATAAACATTCTCTGTAACAATGCAGTGTACAAAGCAAAGTAAGTCGTCATAATTTGGGGAGCTCATATTTGGTATTCAACTCACAGCAGGAAGCAAGAAATTTGATGGCTTTGTCCAATACTTTTTGAGGACTGTCACTAACAATGATAAAAATGACCAGATGACAAGGCCACATGTGCACTTAAGGGGGAAGAAAAAGCAGGATAACTCAATCTCTAGATTTAATTTTCATGCTCTTGCAGTCTTCAAGGACTTGTATGACTGACAAGTCTAATAGCAAAAATCTGGATCTGAGGGTCTTCATCCAGTGACCCAGTAAACCTTTGCCAAGTCATGATGGGTTGCATGAGGCACAGCCTGAGTGTCAGCTGAAGAAAGAAACACATGGGATTCAAGAGCGGAAAAATCCATTTTAAAAGGAAATACAAGCTGAAGTGGCAAAAGGTCACATACAAAGAGCAAGGACTGAGGTAGCTAAAACTAATAGCATGGAGGAGCAGACATCATTGGAGATGTGGGTCACAGTTCTTGTCGCTAGCAGTGCAGTACTATTGTGGCATTACTGATTCAGACATGGATTTTCCCTAAATGCCTATCGTTTAGCAACGCTCTGGGCAGCAGGCAGTCTTCTACATCTGAAAAGAGCAACAAACCTCTTTCGGAGCAACCTGGATGCAAATACAAGGTGAATCAATCCACCAGGAATCAGTGACCTGGAAGGAGAAAGGTCCTACTGCTGCATGGCCAGCTCTGCCGAGTGGGAACACCACAGAACTGATCTGCAAATCTGAGCTCCCATTTAATGCAATTTCCAGCAAATCTTTAATCAAATTCATGATTATGGCTGGCTAGCATTCTTATGTCACTTTTATCAGGATCTCTCTTGTCTCACCCCATAAAAAGTGCTTTTTATGAAGACAGGGAGTGGCCTACGGCACGAGTGACACATCACCTCTTGAAATCTAATAGAGCTGTCATTCTTGTCACCATTGTA
This sequence comes from Dromaius novaehollandiae, assembly GCF_036370855.1. Classification (NCBI taxonomy): domain Eukaryota; kingdom Metazoa; phylum Chordata; class Aves; order Casuariiformes; family Dromaiidae; genus Dromaius; species Dromaius novaehollandiae. The sequence goes on along the minus strand of NC_088109.1, from coordinate 18,791,148 downwards.
TCTGTTGAAAAGATCAGCTGAACATCTGTCCCTCCATATTTTATACAATACAATCTGCTCTGCCAATTCCCTCCACCCAGCCAGGTTCCCGGAAATGCTGTAGTTTAAATCCTTTTAGGAAGGACAGAGGGAGTGTTTTTTCATTTTTCAGTCAGCTGCATCTGACAACACAACAATTTGTAGTGCTGGGTAACCCTAAACATGTAGAAGCTGGTTGCAAGCTATGCTGCAGTGCTGTATTAGAACTGGAGCTCCTCAAAACCCATTCACTTGGAATCACTTTGGGCCCAAATTTGGCAAGGAAGCAACCTAGTTTCAGTGCTGAAATCTGTAACAAACTGGAAGTAATTCTCCACTAGCACAGAGTTCATATAAAACAGGAATTCTGCTTCCAACATTGAATTATTTACAACAGCACAAGCTATTGTTGTTCTGAAGACCAAACTTCCGAGAACAAGCACATCAGTTCCAGGTGTTCAATGTTTGTAAATGGAGGCCAGGTTTTTTTGAGACACTTGGATACATTAAATGGTATGTTGAGCTCTTCTGAGAAATCTGTTCCTCTCCTGGCTGCTATGGAAGGGATTTATATTCTTTCAAAAAATCTGACCCTTTGTTTTTCTGATTCTGACTATCTTTTGTAAACACGTTCAGTTTTTGACTGAAGCCTCATATTTGGTTTGGTGCTGCCTACAAGAAAGAAATGGAAAGCACTCTTGACTCTGAAATAGCAATAGAAAGCTGCAGAAAGCAGCAATGAAATTGGAAGGATCAGGAAGGAGAGGAGACTACAAGGCATGGCCAGAGGAGCTTGCACAGCAAGTACCTTTTCCTCTATACCTTAGGATAACACACTTCATTGCATGCGTCTAGAACAGAATTTCATCTCCTAATGAATGCAGAGCTGAGGATGCTATTAAAATCTAATGGATTTCATAGTACTAGCTGTAGGATTGCAAATTCAAAATAGTTGAATGCTTTTTTTCCCCTTGATTTGATGTTTTTTGGTTAAATGGCAGTTAGGCATTCTGAGCATTGTGAGTCGCCCTGCCAGCACTTCTGTTGGGCTCAGGAAAGCAAATCAGCTAACAAATACTGAAGCAAAGTAATTAATTATTTTTACAATATTTCTCAAATCTCCTTTTCAAACATTACATTTCTTTGCTGCATAGGCAAGTACACTCCATAAATAAGTTGTTTCTGGTTTCATGTCTTTGGCTACCTTTCTGTTTTCAACTCAATGCAAGTCAAAAGAGAAATGTCCTTTCCTAGTCCCACTTCCAAACCTCACTAATTTTATTCTGACACACCTTTGCTTAAACCTGGTCTCAGAGTCAAACCACATGTAAAGATGCTGTATGTTTAAAACAGCCATTTGGAACAGCATGAGATATGGAGTATTTGAAAGTTCATCTTGAGGGGAAAAGTCACAGTGCAGGTAGTTTATTAGCTGTGATGGCTCTTGATATCTTGAGAAACTCATCCTGTTACACCTGCCAAGAAAGACTGTCTCCTGGAAAGGCTAAGGCAGTTTATCTCAATAAATACTTGGATACAAAATAAAGGACACTTGCTGGTTATGTACCTGCAATCAAAATGGTTAAGACTAAACTGAGTGAGTGTGTCTGCAGCCTTTTTATGTGCTACTGATAAACTCATACTCAAAGAAGTAAAACTCTTTTGAAGATCAAAGGAACTTATTCATGTGGATTTGTGCAACATATCTGATTACAGGCAATGGTCTAGCGGTGTCTTGCAGTAGCAAATAAAACCTGAGTAATGAACAGTGGGCCAATGTGAGGGGCAGACGGCACTTCAGCTGCCTGTTCTCCCGTCCTGGGCACTCCAAGGTAGCATTAGGAGGAAATGCACATTTGTTGCACTCGGGATGCTTCCCATTCCACTTATAAACTGAGTTTTCACAGTCAGCTGGAGTGACCTAGAAGGGGTCATGAAACTGTCAGGGATACTGTGTCATGAAAAGCCATCCTGACTTCCAGAGAGAAAGGAGAGCTGTTCCTTCTTCCTTGCCATTTTCCATTGCAGTCATAGCAAGGACCAGAAGAAGTCTAAGGCATCTCTCTGTGCTCACGTTTCCAGTACTGTTCATGTTGCATGATTTATGCTTTGTTCTAGTACTAACTTGCATTCTAGTGTAGAAACACTAATATTTATAAGCTCTCAGTGCCCAGTTGTCTTCAGAGGCCATATTCTCGGCACACCTCACCAGGACCATAATCCTGTCTGCCTCCTGAGTTTGGGAGACAAAGGAAACTTTTGTAGACTCGGGCCACAGAGTTCAAGGAGTCTCTGAGACAAAATAGCTGTGTGCCAAGGTCAGCATTGACAGGGTGTGGAGGAGTTTGTGATTAATATGCTGAAACTTAAACTCTGTTTGCTAGAGGCTGGCACCAAAATGCCATAAAATTTCACAGCAAGAAGATACACGTTTGAGAAATGCTATAGATGGCTTCAAATTGGCTTCTGTGGGCTGGGGCGTAGCGGAGAGAAAGTTGGCTTCTTGTACGTCTGCCAGGGTCAGCCATTATGTTGCTGGTAGATATCAGAGAGCATGAGAAAAGGGATGAGATCAACATGATACCTTATGAAGGAAAAGCATCTTGGTGGTTATGGAGTGTCTGTGGAGTGTCCTTTGGTCTTACTATTTCCTCAGCACACTGGATTTTGTCTTGCTCTTGTGGAGGTCAAATTGTGTCACTGATAAAGCAAAATGGGGATGGTAGGCTACTTCCCACTTTGTACACTTTACATAAGCACAGACTGGAGCATAATCTATTGGCACGAGGGGACTGAACTAGGGTATACAGACAAAGAACTCTAACTCTTTCAAATATGTGAGCATTTGACATTTTAGTTTCAACCATGGTTTACATCTGAAGTAATTGGGAGCTTTGTTTTGATAAGAATCTGAATAGTCATTTTTGATTAGCAGACTACAAAGATCAGAAATGATACTGCAAAGTTGAAGTCATGTAGATTGCCAAAGGTAACACACCAGCTTTGCTTACTCAGGTTTTTAGTGCCGACCTTACTTGAAGTTTAGCTGAACCAGGGAATATTTGTTTATTTTGCAACCGTTGTCTATCCATCTGCTTTAGGTTTTGCTTGATTTCAAGAAGGGTTGGGACTGTTTTGGCTTTTTGTTTTTATTAAGGACATTGGGTGCATTAGTCTTCTGAAATATCTAAACACCCTCAAGATTAATTACAGATAGGGGTCAGCTATTTGTTGCATCCTACCCATATGAAACAGGTGTTTGTGTTGGCAAGTCACCCAGAGGCAAGGAAAGGACTTGGTAGATGAGAAGAAGTCCTGTGACTTTTCTTTTTTGTGAGTTTTTGGTGAAACTGGGCTTTGCAAATTCTCCAGGAGTCAATTACTTCATATGTTGTGTTCTGCAAACAATCATTGGAATGATTTCATAGAATCATGGAATAATTAATTCCTTTCTTTCCTTTTTGGAAGGAAAAATCGTAGATCATCTAGGGCAATCCCTCCTCAAAGCAGAGCCAAGTGCCTTTTTCCTCTATGTAGCCACTCATGAGGTAGCTGGAGAAAGCAATTAGACCCACTTCATCCTTAGCCTTCTCTTTTCCAGGCTGAACAAACAGCTCTCGGTCTGTCCTTGTGCATCCTGTGCTCCAGCCATTGGACATCTTGTTGGCCTCCACTGGGCTCACTACAGTATATTCATGTCCTTCTTGGACACAATACTCTAGATGCAGCTTTCAAGGGGGAATACAGGAGAATAATCACTTCCCTCGACCTGCTGGCTAAACTCTTGTGAATTCAGCGCAATAGGAGGTCCAGCTTCTTTGGTGCATGGCTGACTCGGATTCAGCTTGCTGTTCACCTGGTCCTGCAGCTCCTTCTCTGCAACACTGTTTTCTAATCCCCAGCGTGCATGGGGGTTATTGTTTCAGGTGCAGGAGCTTGCATTGGCCTTTGTGATGTTTCTGCCAGCTGCCTCCTGCCTGTCAAGGTCTAATTGGAGGCAGCCCTGCCCTCTGGCATATCAGCCCTTCCCACCAAGTTTGGTATCTTATGTGAAGGTGCTGAGGGTGTGCTCCATCCTGTTATCTAGGTTCTTACTGAGGATACTAAACACTGTTAGACCAAGCCTCTAATCCTGAGGAGCACCACTGATAAGCTGCCAGTCAACCGTCAAATCACTGATGATTGCCATCTGAGCCAGGCAGCCCAGCCACTTTTCTGCCCACCCTATGGCCCATCCATTTCTTTCATACATCTCCAAGTGTTCACTGAAGCATCAGCCTGGGCAGAGGACAGCGCATACAAGGTCTGGGGGAGGAAAAGGGGAAGCCTCTGAATGGACATTTGGAAGGTAGGCACCCCTTGCTGCTGACTTTCAAAGGGTGGTGATGAGCTCACTCGGTGTTTTCTTCTGGGAAATCTTCAGTAGCCTATTTTGGTGCCCCTGAGACTTGGATCCCAGGTTTGTTTTCTGAGATCTACTTGGCAAATAAATAAGCTGAATGAATAAGGCTTCCAGCAGACAACACTGCTGCAAATTTCATACAGTAGGGGATGCAGCAGGGAGCCCTCTCATTAGGTAAGAGGGATTCAGACTACAGTGGTTTAATCTGAGTGCCAGAGTCTCAGTCCAGCGTTGCGGAAGGCCACTCTTAAGAAGAGCTTGTTTGCCAAATGCTGACAGATGACTGTCTCTTCCTCAACAACTAAACTCTTGTTTAGCTTTATTTCAAATGTTTACTTTTCTGCTGAGATTTCAATAAAAGACCCTTGTCTTGCAAAAACAGCAGCAGCAAGTCATCCAGCACAAGAATAGGGTCTGTAAAACCATCCTCATTTTGTGCTTGTAAAGCTCTTTGAGAGAGACTGCACTACCCATCCTGTGTTATGCTTTTGGAAGGAAGTTAAACATACAGTATTTTCAGTTATTTATGTTATGGTTAGATCATCAGGACAAAGGGGCTGCCAGTAACAAGTATGAAATAGTTGAAATATATGCCCCAGTGATCCTTCTCAAAAAAAGGAACAGAAAAAGAAAAAAAAGTGAGGATCAGCGATTAGGTTCTGAGCTCTTTTGACTTCTGGATTTGTTTTTCCTGGGCTGCTGTTAGGATACTGTAAGGTCGTGTGCTGCTCATCTCAGGCTCTCTCTGGCCTCTAGAAGCAGGGGACTGCTTGTTCAGTTACTCTACCAGAGCAATTACACTTAAAAAGGAAATTCTATAGGTAGTTCGTTGACATATCAGGTCCACCGGGAGGGAGTGCATGCAGCACAGTACACAATCGCGTCTCTTTTCTGGTGGCTGCTCCTTCTGTTACGGCACAGTGATCGTCTCCTCATCACTGAATTAATGCTATGGCACGAGGCTTTGCCTCTATGCAACCGTGGCTCAGCTTGACTCTTGCTGCAAGAGATTGGTGGCAGGTCAGATAGCCTTATTTCCTCTGTCTCAAGTCTCTTTAGCATTTGAGAACGCATTCCCAGTATTTCCAGCAAATGTCTTCAAGTAAGAGAATTAGCCATGATCTGTGCTCACCTCTTCTCTAGAAAATGTCCAGCCTCACTAATGTGCTCCGAGTTGTTCGTGTCCACCTTTGCCCCCACCCTTCCCTGGGTCCTGCTGAGGAAGGAGGTACCTAGCTCTGCGGAGATGAGTATGGGAGAAGTTCAAGCGGTTCAGTCTAGCCCTAGAGGTTAATGCAGCCCACTGCACCCATTTTAAAGGACTGAGAGCCGCTCCTGCCCAGCTTCACAGCGGGAATGCCAGTACAGGCGAGTGTGTGTGTCACCTCCCTGTAGTCACAGCTTTCGCTGCCCTGGGAACAAACAAGTTCTCCAGAGCAGCTGCCCAGGAACCTGTATTTTAGGTATCCACTTGTGTTTTTCCTTGCCTTTCTCCTTTTCAAGGCTTAAACAGAGCTGAGTAGTGAAAAAAGCAAGCATCCAGGCTGCAGCTGGGGCAGGCTGCGAGCCCTGGAGCTCTGCGGCACGCTGCCGCGGGTGCGTTTGGGGTTCGTAGTTCCTGTCGCCCTTCAGCAGCACCCGCTCTATCCAGCACAAGTGCAATATCCCATTTGCCTCTTCTCCCTGACCTCTGCAGCGGGGGGAGCAAGGGATGCAAAACCTTCCTCACTCCTCCTCCTCCTCCCCCACTGGTGTTGACTAAATCATGTGAGAGGGATTAAGACGGAGACCAGCGGAGCATTTTAACCCTGCTCTCACCGCGAGAGCAGTGGGGACCTGGCGTGCTCACTTATTAACTGGGCATGTGTGTCAAAGAGGCTGGTGCATGGGGGGGAAGCGGAGTTTAACAGTCCTTCGTCCAGTTAGTTCTCGGAGCTGACAACGGGGGCACAACTTGGAACTGAAGAGTTTGTGCTTAAGCTTTTTCTACAGGAACGTAAAAGCGATATGTCCCCTTCGAATGGCAAACCTTAAAGATCCTTTGCTGTTTTTAGGAAGCCAACAGCACTGCAGAGCACTTGCAAGGAAATGTTTCCTCCAGCCACGGCTTCCTCTCGGCACTCCCCCCTTCCCCTTCGGCCGCGGTGCTCCTGCAGCCATTCCCACTCCTCCCTGGAGCTCTCCGAAAGCCCTTTGCCTTTGGAGACTGCCCCAGCTCCCCAGTTCGGTGCCCCGGCTTTGTGCACGCGCCGCGGCGGCCGCGCTGGAAGGGAGATAATACTTCCTGAAGTGCTCGTTCAGCCCAGCGGGAAGCAGGCAGCCAGCAGCATCCACGCTGTTTATTAAGCTGCGCTGGAAAGAAAGAGCAAACTGTAGAGTTGTATTAGTTTGTGTATTATCGGCATTTGCAAGGTACCCGTCGCCTTAGTAACAGGGAAGAATGTGTGTAGCTTAGACCAGGGAAAAATCGCCCTCTGGTCAGGGAAATAAAAAATTCATGAGCTTTCCTCTGGAGCCACTCCTCCTGTTACTTTGGGAGAGAAGTTTAGGGGACAGGGAGCTGTGCTGCTGTTATGATCATGCACTCCCGGCTCCTACTCGTTTATTGCTTCTGGGACTCCTGTGGAGTTGCTAACAAGTTGTCTGCAGACTGGGAGCGTGAAGGAGGACGTTGGAGGCACAGGGATGGCGGGATGTGAAAGCTACACCACTCCTGTGACCCAGAGCACGTGCTCGGTGCTTTTCAGCACGATGGGCCTGGGCTTATCCCGAGCGTCCTTTAGGCATCCCTCCGCCCACGTCTCAAGTGGACCCATGCCTGGCTAGGGAGTACGTTAGTGGAGTGTTTCTTTGCCTCATCTGCTCTGGGAATTGCGGTGGTTGCACGTGAGAAGAGTGACGGTCTCGGGTATTGGTATGGCAATCGCGTATGTGTCAGTCCTTGCTTCTTGGGCTAAGTGTTTTACCATAAAATGGAGTAATAGCATTTCTCTACCTGAAAAGCTACTATAGGTCTCACAATAAAAATTATTCTGCTAACATGGGCTGAATAAGCAGATGTATTAGATGCCATTAATGTTTGTATTGTAGGAAGGTCCCAAGGATGTAAAGCTGGACACTGGGAACTTAGCAGTGGCATAAAATTCCCACTGCACTACAACAAGGTCCCTCAATCACTGGAGCAGGGAGCCTGGCCCAAGCATATGGTTCTCTGGGGCTCCCGATGCTTGACACGTGATAATTCTCTTACGGAAAAGTAGCCTGCTCTGCATAAATGGCACAACAAGATAAACATTGCTGTCAGCATGACAGCCAGGCAAAATATTGCTAGGCCAATGTAAAGGCTGAGATGGATTCAGAAGATGATGCTGATGTTGTGTCACAGTCAGAGGAGACTCATCATGTGGGTCCTGGCAACAGCAGGAGATAATGCAGTGCTTTCTATCACACGTGGATCAGCTAACAGGGGCTCGTTCTTTTTATTTGTTCTATATGCTGGCTAACAACAATACAGCTTTTGTTATTACACCTGTTTGCAGAGGGAAATGAAGCAATGACTGAATTTTAGAGGCTATCCATGGGGCAAATGGGTTAAGTTTCTTTTTTTGCCACTTATCGCAGCATAGCTGGTTTCACAAATCTGAGCTGCAGCCCAAGATATATATGTATATAGGCAATTCAGACCCTTGTTTTATCATCTTCTAAAGGATGATAAAGTAAGCCATGAAAATCTCCACCAGGGTGAAATAAGAGCTAAGACACTGATAACTGTAAAACTAGGCAGCCAGCTAAGGTGAATCCAGTTATTTGTGGTATTGCAGGGTTTTGCTGCAGAAATACATCACACAGAGTAGCCAGCAGCACACAACTTACTTTGGCTTGACATTTGTTTTCATAACTGCTACGCAAACAGTAAAAATGCATCATCTGTTACCGTTCCGTGCTCCTATCACCCTCTTGCTGTTGCTCGGAAAAGATTTATCTTTACTCTCTGATGGCCACCACAGCAGTTCCTGCCACTGTTGCTTTGACTGTAATTTTAATTGTCTATAGAGGCCGCACTGATCTTTATTCTGACACTGAAAGATTTAAGGGTGGAGTGGAGCTCCAGAATCAATGCTAATAAGTCTTTATTTGAGACTATTTTATTTAATAGACTCTCAAAGATACTAGGGGTGACTTACAAAACTGGCCTTCAGTGTCTGAGTGTGGGAAAACAGAGAACTGGCAAGGACTCTTCTTTAGCAAGTAACGGATCCTGCCTTATGGGGAATCATCCTGGCCTTTAAGTCATGACCACAAGTCTTACATGCCCAAAGGCATCATATCCTCTAACTTCTAAACAAGGGCAAAAGCAAAGCAAACTGCTTGTTCAATGCATTTTTATGAAATGCAGCAGCAGAGATGTAAGTAGCCGGCTCCATGCAGAGTGGAGTCTCCTCCTGTTTCTATCTGAGCTAACTGTGTAGTTTCGAATGTCCCAGGTAACAGGAGTCTGGACCAAAGGCTTTAAAAGACATGGTAAGGGTCAGCTAGGCTTTGTTGGAGACATGGATGGCTAACCTAATAGGCATTCTCTGTTTTTAACAACCCTGCAACAAAGTGCGGTGATTTGTGCGTCTATAAGTTCAACGTGTAGGTTTCTGCTTAATAATAAAATAAAATTACATCGGCATTCTGTTCTGGCAGACAATGTGCCATCGGGGCCATGCTCTCCCGTGAAAATACCATGGAGACAACCTGTCCATTCCTACCCATCACATTTCTTTCCATGCCAGTGGCTGGCAGTGCACTTCCATCCATATGCAAAATCCAGGCTGCCAGCTACCGTGGTATTTGCAAAGGTGAAATCATGCAGCTGTTGAAAAAGCTTTCTTGCTCCTGATCAGAAAAGTCAATGAGCATTTTACAGATGACAGGTTTAGGCAGTTCTTCTGAAGTGACTTCACTCTGCTTACTTCTGCCCTATGATTTGACTGCGGTAGATGCTGTACATACTTCATAGTAAATGATATAATAAAAGGTTATTAAGTAATGTAAATGTGTTAAGAAGTGTTATCCATAAATCAGTATACAATATTCTAGGTTATTATAAGACCTTATTACCAAAAAAGGAGGATTTTTCATCAGTTGATTAAGTAATTATGAAACTGTATGTCTGTCTTATTCAACTTTTATATGCCATGTTAAATGCGTGGTTGTAAATGAAGGGTCATTTATTGAAAAACAGATGGATCAGTATGATGAAAAAAGGGTTTGTGCTTTTGTGTGGAGATAGTCCCAAGAGGGACAGGAAGAGTAGCCCTCAAAATGAGAATGCCACAATGTGTCTTTACTCCAAAGCAGAGTCCTGAATTTGCCCTGTTAGAAAAACCTATCTCAGCGACTTGAGTGAAGTATTATCTAACCGTCTGAGACATAGCCCTATAATTCATGGGTCATTGACATAATAGAGAAGATCAGTTCTGTCTATTGTATCAGCAAAGGGACTCTTAATCCAGGGATTATTAACGTGGAAAATTGAAGGGGCTGTTACAGGCTTGTGGTTTATTAGACTATTGTGGATTTAGGGAGCTTTAATTTGAAGATTATGGACACAATGGAGTGCAACAGATCCCTTGACAATGTCGGTGGCTAGGCTTTTGTACAGGAGAAAGCTTCTGCCTAAATTCTGGTCTTCCTCATCCCACAGGATACTTCTTAGAGAAACACTTATGGGTCTATAATCACCTTTGAAACTCATTTGATCAAAGCAATTCAGAAACCCACTTCTCTGAAGATAATGTTCCCTGAACTCTCTAATCTGGAAACTATATAGTTCTAGCAAGGTTTTTCTTACTAGTGCTAGAATTGCATCTGTTGTCACTGTTTTGTCTTGCAAAGATTTGACTGTACCCTGTTAGCTCCATGAGGTTCTTCTGCATTACTGGGGAACTGAATGTATGTCTCAAGTTAGGGAAGGACTAAGGAGTGGAAGCTTGGACTTCCATTTGCAACTGCCTCAAGAAATGTACTTCTGCTCCTCAGCACTACCTCTAAGGAACTGAGGGAGCTTATCTCTGCTTCCAGGCCACCTTGAAAGACTGATAGGGATGTGGGGAATTTGTGGGTATGGACAGGGACAGTGAACACAGCTGTAGTTCAGAAGGGAATCAACCTGCTCTGAACACTGGCCAGGGGAGAGTTTCTTCCCTACCCAGACATCTTGCAGTTTACGTTTTCTCATTTTATCCTTTTTCGTTCCAGAAGCAGGAAAGGAAACAAGAAATCGTTACAGGAAACACATTAAAAGAAGTACTGGGCTTCAGGAGTGGTGAGGGAGACTCAGACTGGGCACTAGGGTAAGCTTTGTAACTGCAAGGATATTTGAGAATGGAAGTAGGTTGCCTCTGGAGGGCATGAACCTCCATTGCTGGAGGAGTCTAAGAACGGGTAAGAGATCTTCTGGGAAGGGTTCAGCTATAAAAGATTCTGCCTCAGAGCAAAGGGATGAGCTGGACAACATTCCAGCTCGATTCTCTGAGATTTATGTTTCTAATAAAAAAGGAGAGAGCTGTGGACAGAGCTCACATACTGAATTACAGTGTTTTGATGTGCTCTCTGAGTGCGAGCTCAGTACAGGGCGTCTGTACTTGCGCGGATCGCATTTGCGGCTCTTTTGCACGAATGTTTGCAGCTGTGAGTGGACTGAGGAGGAGCAGGGAGGAAAGCCAAAATGCCATCTGGCCCTGGCAGTGTTTTTTATTGCCCTGTTGTCCCGAAAAGAGTGATTCAGTCGTGGAACTCCTTGCCACTGGAAGCTGGGGAAGCTAAACCATGAACGGGATCAAAAGGAATTACACAAATCTGTGGAAAAACAGGCCCATGAATGACTTACAAATGATGGTTCAGACACAATCTCGGGCTCAAGTTTTCTAGAAACTGGAGGACCGTGGGGAGGAACAAGCCATACCTGTCCTGTTGTCCAGGCTCTTTCCCTAAGCCTGGTACTGCCTACTGTTTCTACTCAGTTTCTTTTTAGAGCCAGACAAAACCTTAAAAGCCTCCGCAGTGGGGAAAGGACTAAAGGAAGAAAAAAAACCATGTGAAACAGACTGATTACGGGGGACACCAAGTGGGGGAGGAGAGGAAAACAAAAACAAAAAGAGAAAAAAAAGGAAGTGGGGAGGGCTACATGATCCCTAGTGTAAAACTAGGGAATGGCAGGAATTCCTACCCTAAAGCTCTCCCAAGCCAAGAGCGGAGCAGAGAGGGGAACTGAATACTCCCTTTTCTATCCTGTTGATGTTAGGCAAGGAGTCGCAGGTGGTATGTGATGGCATTCAGAGGGCAAAGCTCAGGTCAGCAGTGCTCTGTTTCCTACTTTTGCCTCTATTTTGCAAGAAAAGGGATCTTGGAGGAGAAAGCACAGGCAGGACTTTACAGACTCAAGAGAGCTGCTAGAAGCAGCATTGTGCAGTAGGACAGTCTCTACCTCCTGATGCTGTGATGTATACCAAAGGCTTGGTTTCTATGCAAAATCCTAGCAGTCATGCAGAGCCACAGTTAAGTCACTGTAAGCATGGTTGAGGCATTATTCACTCAGCAGCCTGAGTGATTATTTTAATTGAAAAAAATAGATGTTTATTTGAAATAAACTCCCCTTTGTCAACTATGCTTACATAAAAGAGATATTTTCTTTTATATTTAAATAGAAAACATTGAATATTCAGTCTGAGAATAGTTGTTTACCACAAATAACTATTTCTTTGATATTAATTTTGACTTCAAGTATTTACATTTGCTTGCTTTTCCTCCCTCAAACTCCCCACCCCACCCCACCCTGGATTTACTTATATTTCCCAGGGAATATACATGCTTTAGAGTAATGTAAAACAAATGATGGATTGGGTGCATTTGCAATGGCCTTTGAAAACTATCCCAGTGCCCAAAGACTGCTCAGTTTTATTTCTCCAAGTGTTCTGTGCTTACTGCTGCAACATGTCATCTACACAGCCAGGAAGTTGTACAAGATATACAAGATCCAAGCCAACAGGATAAAATCCAAGTGATCTTTTAGCCAGCTTGTGAAACGAATTGCATTTTGTGACCCAGAACTCAAGAAATAAATGTTAGCTGAGTGGTCAAACACAGATGGTCCATATGAAGTTTTCTCTGCAGCTTCTAATCTGACACATGAAATGTTTTACATCATTTTAAAATATATCAGGGTTTTGAGCACTAGATTATTTAAGGAAGCACATATTGTTACAACAGAATGAAACCTGTGAAGAGCTTGGTTTTAGAGGGCAGTGAGGCTTTAAGCAGCTTTCAGGTTTTGTGCTGTGCAGTTGTTGAGATAATATTCCAGCCTAATCTATGGATGTGCCAGCAGTGAGAGATTCTGAAACCACAGATTGTAAGAGGTCTTCATACTAAGCAGATTTTACAAACTTGAAGATGCTGGTCTTCAGATTCGTGAAGGCAGGAGGTGACTGCTAGTCCTTTTGCAAACTCAGGTCTACAGTTAAGGATCAAGGTGTTCAAGGTAAAACCAGGGATGTGTGTCAGGCTCTTGCTGGTAGTGGTGCTGAGTCAATACCAGAAAGTGAACTTGTGTGGACAGGACTCTCCAAAGGAAAAAAGGGGCTTATGTCACGTTGTACCTGATCACCTCTGGCCTGCTCTTTTGAGTATATGTAACTTCTGCTGGAGACGAAGATTCCTGATTTTTGGAAAGCACTGAATGTGTACTTCCATGAAATGGGAGTGCATCTTTTAATGGTGGCACACTGGGCATCCTCAGTCATAAGTCATTCTGAAAGCTTCAGTTACTCTAAAGCCTAAAGTACTAAACTCTGAAGGAGGTGGGAATCTTTCCTTTGACTTCAGCAGATGCCTCTCACAAGTATGCAACAGTTTTTAGGTTATGAAATAGCCTAGGGTCAGAATTACATTTTCTCTCTAGTGTGGTACTGAAAGAAGAATAGCTGAATAACTTGTATTTGGTATTTTCACTCACTGATTACAGTTCCTCAAGATATTCTTACAATCACGCATTCTTCCAGCTCTGGCAGTAAAAAGTAGCTGAAGTTTGGTGAACAGCTGGAGTGAAAGGGATGTGGGAGGTATGTAAAATTTAGGTAGATGAGAGAGTCTCCTGGTGAGTATACAAAGAGGGAAAACACACAGAGTTCTTGAAGCTCAAGGGCATCACCCTCCCTGAGAGAGGATTTCAAAATAATGCATACTTTGGTTATTTGGTTTCTAGGGCTCAGGACAGAATTATATCCTAGTTCAAAGTCTTTTGCTGTTGGACTAAGCTTTCATAACATAGTCCAGAAAGCAGAATGGTCCTATTTGGCAGTCACCTTCGGAGGAGAACCTGGGGCCTGTTGGTTTTTTTAATCGCACGAGGGATCCCAAGGGCTGCCCTTGCCATTCCTAGCAATGTTATATGAACTGCTGAAATCTGAGGGTGCAGTGGAATAGCACCATCTGGATAAAACAGGGTCATTTCACCAAATTCTTACCCAGGCTGCTACTCTCCTCTGTCTCATGGCTTTCTTTACAATACAGTAAGATGGACAGCCCACAGGAGACTGATGCTAATTCAGAGTGAGCCTAGCTACTACTTCTCAGCTTTGCCAAGACAACCATCTCTGCTGTGGAGAGACAGCCAAGGTGGGAATTTCTTCTTTCTTTGCTTGATCAAAGCAGTCAAATTACATTCTTTTGGAACATTGCATATTAGCATAGCATTACATCACTTTTCACATAACTACTTCAACCATTCATTATCCATTGAAACAGGAACCTGGCAATGCTTTCTGAATTCAAGTTTTTTTGGATCCGTTGTTGTATTTGTTGTTGGTCCAGAAAAAGGCAGCTTTCATCTGGCCTTTCCCTGAGTTGGTGCTTTTCCTTTAAAACAAAAAGTTTTATTTAATATTTAAACAATTATTTAAGTAGCAAACAGATGCATCCTCTGCTCTTGTCAAACTTCAGGAGGCTGGATTTCTCTGGCTTTGCTTATTGCCTTGAGCTCAGCAGATAACACAAATTAATGGCCTGTAAGAGCACCCAGCAAGGTGTATCCTGAGGAGTAGATGGACAGCATCTGGATTTCTTCATGGTCCTTCACTTGGAAACATTACTTAGAAGTATGTTGTGACTCTAATGCAGCAAATATGTTTACTACTTTGCATGTACTACATCCCCAAGGAAAGGATCTTCTATGGGCTCTTGTCTAGTGTCAAAAGTTGCTGACTTTTCCTGCAGGAACATTAATCTGTGTGTTTATTAGCCCAATAAAGGGCTGTCATTTGATGTCCCAACCCAACCTACCAGTAATTGCAATCAGCAGGATTCCTACACTGTGCATCAGGAATGGTTCATGAACTCGTTTCTGTAACTCCCCAGAAATCATGAGATCAGCTCACACAGTTGAGGCAGAAACGTCAAACCGCAACTAAATAGCGAGTGGGTTTTTGTTGGTGGTGGTGGGAGGGTTGTTTTGTTTTTTAACCTGGTTTCCAAAGGAACGGATTTCTGTAATCAGACTGTTGGTCAGACTCTGCATCTGAATATGCTGCTAGGTTTCGTTCAGATTTGGCAGACAGGTAGAAATGTCAGCAGTATCAAGCTAAGCAACTGAGGAAAGGGGAGAGAGATGAAATTTGTGCTCCTACTCAAGAAAAAAGCTGCCATGTAATCTCAAGTGAATTATTAGACCCCACAGAATACTAACAGGAGAGACCGCTCCCGCTATAGGAGGTGCTCTGATTTGGCTTTGTGTATTGTTAACCAGAGAGGAGCCCAACCCTGAGCCATGGAGCCAAGGGAAACAAGGCTTTGCAGCTTCTGTTGCTTATAGATTTGCTTCTTAAATGCTTTTATAACCTCACCTTCAGGTCTGTGTGTCAGCTCTTATTCAAAACATACAAAGATGTTTTTTTCCATTAAACGTTGTGTAACTGTCCTGGGAGATATGTTTCCAGTATTTTCTTTACTCATAGTTCTTAAACACAGAAAGGAAAAGGAACTTGAGGGCGGAGGGCACAGAAGCTTTCTTGCAGCAGATAGGATGGCGATCGGAGAACGTCAGGTGTGCGATAGAGGCTTGTATATAAACAAAACACGAACTTATCATATGGATATGACATGGCGTGATGTCTCTGTGATCCCAGAACTCTGGCTGGAACATATGCTTTCAATATCAAGGTTTTGGCCCATTCTCTGAACACTGATAAAACAGTGAGCTTCTGCCAGATGTCAGGCTCATTGCATGGCAGGAAACACACGGAGGCCTGTTTTTCACCTCTGTGGTTTCAGTAGACCGTCCTTACCAACCACATGCCTATCATTGCTGGGAAAAGATGTTGGAGCTGAACCACACTTTCAGGTTGAAAGCTCTCCTTCAGCTCTGCACAAGCATTTGTTTGCTAAATGTAAAAGAAGATTCCTATATGAAGGAAAAATACCATATAGACTTTAGGTAGCATCACCTAACACAATGAGGACAATGGTTCTGATGTTCTCTTCATACTTTTCTGTTCTCTTCATACTTTTCTGCTGGCAAATATTTCATAGGTCATTCATGGCTGCTAAAGGTGAGAAGCAATTCTGATCAAGTTCTGGTATTCATTCCTCCATCTCTCTCTTCAGTGGACTTGCTTATCAGAGCACCTCATGCCCTTGATCTTTCTTTATGAAGGAGAAAATTACTATTTTTACTATTTTCTAAATGGGAAGAGTGAGGCAGAGAGAACTAAATCTGTTGAAATGAGTTAGGAGAGAAAGAGGCACACAATGCAATTCTCAAAATTCTCCCCAGATGTTCAGCTCCCCTTGGCACCAGACATGAAAGAAATTCCTATAAGTCTTCTATCCGAATCTTTGCAAGCCCAAATCCCTCAAATGTCTAGCATTAAATCATCCACTCATGCTTACAGAAGGAATATGAAGCATCGCAGGGAACTGATCCTTCTTCAGCAACAAAAACTGCGTTTAATTGCTGGCCTTTTCTTCTCTCGTGTGGTGCATTCTAGAGAGAGTTTGCTGGTTTGAACTGGGCATATTTCAGCTGCCCAAATCTTTGAGGAACACACTCAAGCTGTTCTGCATCAGAAATACAGAAAAAATATATATACTTTGTGTGCGCGTGTATGTGTGTGTATATATTATATATGTATGCGTATAAAAAATACTTATAATATAAAGAAGAAATGAGAGAGCTGCTGAGATTTCCTGATCCTCCTCCAAAGGAGGATTATGTCTGTTAGTAGTGGCCCATGAAAGCATTTGAAGTGCAAGTGGCAGGTTCTCCTCAAAACTTATAGGTGGCAAATGAATACTTGTAAATTCTGAGACTTTTTTTTTTTTTTTAACTTGTTTAATCTTTCCAGTAAACTCCCTCCCACCAGGCGTTCAGCTGGAACTGCTTACTTAAATTAATTTTGCTAAAAACAGGAACTGAGCCTTAAAACCATTATTAATAAACAGTTTATTTTTTAGTTAGGTATCCAATGTAAATTATAAATTATTGTCCATTTAATTAAAGACACCCACCTTTCCAGCTGCTTCTCTAATCAGCCTAATCCAAAGCACACAAATCCGATGGGTGCTTTTCCAGTAACATCAGGGACTTTGGTGCAGGAACAGCATTTCCAGAGCTCCTCCTTTGTCACCCTGGGTGTTCCTGGGCCCCTGTTAGAGCTCATTTGCAGAGGTCCTGAGTCTCATGCTCTAGCCTCTGAGGACTCTGCCTTTTAACCAGCAGGCTGTCCAAGGTTGGGGCTGCCATGCCTGACCAGCATGGTGGGCCCAGGTCTTCTCTTTATATTTTTTCCTTATTATTCTTGAATTTAAGAGTGTTGCTTCTTAGGACTTGTGAGAAAATCATGTAGCTTAGCCATAGTCACTCAAGAGCAGCAGACCATGTAACCAGCAACTCAGTGACCCTTCAAGCTAAGCCTATGTACAAGATCACTTACTATGAAGTGCAGCGGGATGCTTTGGGCAGCTAGTTGGAGAGAGGAACCTGCTGGAGATTATTATCCGTAACAAACAAACAAAAAAACCTTCACTTTTGTTCCTTTTTGCAGTTGGTGTCTATGAGCCTCCTGAGTTCAGGGGCAATCAAATGAGTTCATGGAAAGCAATTCCACTGAGGGCAATGAAATACAAAGACACCATCCTGGCTCCAGAATTCATGGGTGAAGTTTGTTATAGAGACTTCAGGAAAAATGAGACAGGGAAAAGAAAATAGAGGTAACTGGGTATGGATGGACTGGTAAAATTTCACCTACCTCCAATGTGACCTGCAAAGGAGAAAAGTCGGTTAATTTTCTTCTGTGCTGATGTGCCAAAAACGTGCATTTTCTTCCCTGAAGCTCACCTTTAATTGACTTCTGTTCCCAGTCCTCATGTAACTCTAGTGCTACCTGTGAAGTCATTTGAATGGGGATAAGAAAGAGCCTGAAATGTCTGTAGATAGGACAAAACAGAGCACATCAATAATATAGCTATCTAGATGATCATATGACCAGCCAGCTCCCTCTGCGATCTGTTCTAGCTTTGGCCAGACAGAATCAAGGAAGCAGTCTGGGATTTGCCTTGATTCTTGATTTGTGCATGTGTGTTGGGCAGGTAGAAAAGGGGATGAAATGAAAGCATAGAATAGCAGGGCTGCAAGGCGAAAGAACAAAAAGGCCTGAAAGTATTGCTGGAGGGGAGTATCTTGTTCTGAAATGTCTTTTTAAGCATCTGAGCCATCTCTACTGACCAAGTATCTGCACTTTAGTGAATGGATCATCTGCACAGTGACATCAGCACTGATTTGCCATTAGATGACACTTCTCAGAAAGGGAAATGTAATCTATTGGATTACTTTTCTGAGCCATTTAGGGGAAAGCACAGAGAGGAAAGCTTTGCAAGGCCATAGTTTGTTTTCACTTATTGCATCCTTTAAAAGAACACTTAGCCATCTGGTCAGACAAGTCTTTGTAATGCTAAGGTTCAAAACCGAAAGCAACAGCCCAGCAGAAGTGTGCTGGATCTATGTGGTGTATCGGTAAGTGAGATTTGTGTGGCAAATTGAGGGTTACAGTAAATCTAAATTACTACAAGAATCCATAAGGGCTTGCGTGTTGGCTCTTTCAGTCATTTTCTCACCTTCTCAGTTTTTAACGTTGCTAACTATTGTGCTCGGCCAAGTTGATTTGTTTGTTTATTCTTTATGAACCCTATGAAAAGGAAACCTTTTCAGGCTGGAGAAAGCTGGCAGAGAAGGAGGACTCTCTCCAACCCGTCGGAGGTGGCTCACCTCCCTGCCAGCCTCCCGGGCAGAGGATTTTCCGGTCGGCAGCCCTGTCCGACTCGGGTGCTGGCCGACCCCGGGGCCTGTTCTCAGGAGGCAGGATCACTAACGAAGCCTGAGGGACTGTGTTTAAGGGTGCTGTTTGGGACTCGCTTTGCAGAATGGCTCCTTTCATGCACTGCAGCAGGGCTGGAGCTGACGCCACTTGGCCAAATCGGGGCCGGTGTTTGGATTTGGCTTCATTTTCTGCTACGGGCCTCCTGGCATGTCACAGAGCAAATCCAAGCATGCCACTATGTTCACTGAGGCAGCAAACTCAAGGGAGGGGGGAGAAAACTCCCCGCTTCTGCAGTTCATGGTGTTCTTCTAAACTATTTATAAATAGGTCTACTGCAGCCAGTGTTTGCATTTGGACTGCTTCACTGTTCTCATTTTCAAGGCTTCTCTTAGATCTGAAAGTAAAGGTCGGGTTGACTCCCCTTATTTGAAATAAAGATGGGAAATAAGTTAACCCTATAGCCAGGTGACTCAGGGCAGCAATTCCCATGAAGACAAGCGGTCCTTTCTCTCGCATGCCGCAACGGGGACAGAGCTCGGACCTCCTCTCCTTTCCCTCCCCTCTTCATTAGCTGATGACGGTTTTAATTTCCTGCATCCTTTTAAAGAGGTCCCCATGCACGTCATCTGGGATTCACAAAGTACAGCGGTCTGGTGAGCCGTACGGATCACACACTTCTGGCCTGCGCTTGCCAGAAGCCCAGGATAAATTTTCAGCTGAGTTCAAACTTCTCCAGTCTGCAGAGGAATAATATATGGCTCCATTTCCCCCAGAAAAACTTTCCCCAGAAAATAACAATGTATTTTTGTGAAGGATTATTTTTTGCTGATTGAGAGGTGTTTGGGGTTGACAGGCATCTGATCTCACGTTAAGCCTTAAATTGTAGTAAATCCTGTATTTATTTATTTTTTTTACTTCAACACACTAGGACATTATCCTGCTTTTAACGCTTTCAGTACTGACTTTAGCTGAGTGCTGTATGCTGATAATATCTACCATCACTGGTGAAGGAACAGTACCAAATCACCAATTTCATATATGAAACAAGCAAAACTCTAGATGGGATTATGTGGCTGTAGGTTACTGAAAAATAGAGGTTTCTAGGTCTTCTGAACATGGGGAACGTGTGTCGTGGGTACGTTACAAACCCAAACAAAGAAGATTCACAAGACTCTGAGTACTGTTTTATTGCCTTTTTAAGGTTTTGAATAGAAATACTTATATGAAAGAAGGTGCATTACTCCAAGTGGTCTTATTTCTGCTATTGCTAACGCTATGTCATGGAGAACCAAAAGGACTGTAAACTCTCTGCTCTGCATGAACTATGAATTACGGCTGGGGATGAATGTCGTAACGTTAAGTCCTGACCACAGAGGCAGATTCTCGCTTTCAGAGAGGGGTCTGGGCCATAAGGCTAGAGGTCTGTTCAGCAGTACAGCTAGCTCATTCACATTTTTTGCTGATCACATGTTTTTTCACCCAATGATTATGTGCACAAGTGTAATTTCTTCTAGTGCAGAGGCACTAAAAATTCATTACTGCTGTTATCTTTGGATATGCTCAACTGTTCTCCGTCCTGAACATGCCAGAGGCTCCCAGGGATGGTTTCAACGCAGAGCTGTTACTCTGGCAAATAACTATTTATTCTCTGTTTAGAAATCTAATTTTCTCCCCTCATTTGTTGTGGTAACAACTGCATGGCATTCTTCTCATAGTATTCCTTTATGAATTTTCCTGCGTTTTGCACTCTCATAATCTCTGCAATTATCTTTGGTATAGCAACTATTATTGCACCAGCTGTAATTCTTGCAATAGGTGATCCTAATGAGCATTGCTAGGTGTCTTGTGAAATTCCAGCACTGTAAGTATGGACCCCACCAGAGCTTTTATTACTGACTTTTACTAATTTGTTTGGATATGCGCAGGAAGGCTTTGATGTGATTTACCTCAAATACTATAGCAAAGTGAATTGCCAAAATGATTTACCTCTGAACTGTGATCTTTTATCTAGAAAAGTGCAGTTTATGGCAAGTGTTTTGGGCTGGGTTTCTGCACAGCGTGTTTTTTCAATTGCTTAGTGCCTGAGTTCACTGTCACAGATTTTAATCCCATACATGACTGAAAAAAGCAAACTTATAAAGCCCTACTGATGAGAACTAGCTCTGTATTTCAAGAATCTTTTTAATTATGATAAAATCAGTTAATTATTTTGATGTGTTGTGATTTCAAAACTAATTTTTTGTAGATTTGTTCTAGTTATAGAGACTGGCCATAAATATATTCATAGAGACCTTAAAAGTTGAATTTGCTTTTATGTTTCTTCTATGTACATTGATTAAATGTCACACACTAAACGATTCCCATACCCATTAACATATGATTTGCCCACTAGTAATTATTTTGTCATCCTTATTTCCTCAGGCTATTTTCAACTTTAAGCCACAGTTAATCCATGACCCTAGTGCTTTTGTCTCCAGGTCTGAATTATATAAGTATTATGGAACAAGGATTGAAGTGAACTTCTCTTGGCTCTATTTTACAATTACAGTCAGCTGATTGGCTTTTCTATTTCCACTAACTGAAATAATAGAGTAAATTTAGCTCCTTTATGAAAGATCATAAGACTTTTTTGCAGCATGGCAAGGCCAAATAAGAAATATTTCTAAGGGAGAAGTGAAAATGTAGGAAAATAGCAACCGTCTGCTTTTCTGGGTGTTTGGGATTCCTGCCAGTTGGACACAAAGACAACTGAGGAAGGAACATACCCCGCACTCTGCAGTGGCCACTGCAATCGTAATTGAATAAAATCTGCTGACAGCGAAGAAAGCACTTTGGTCATGGAGCTGAAATGGAAAAGTAGTGCCTTTGAAGGACTTGTTTTGTAGTGTGCATCCCCTCAAAATCTTTCTCACTCCATGAGACCATCCAAAAAGCAGAACATCTGCTGAACATCAGGTTTCCTTTGGGATGCAGGAGTAGAGCATCGTATAGCGTGGCCATTTCTCTAGCGGACTGGGCAGTTTGCTGTTGCTGCCCTTGCAGACAAGCCATCTGATTCTCATTTGAAATGGTATCTCTGAGCTGCTTTCATTCAGTCACTCAGTTTCATGAAAGGTTATAATCAAAAGGCCAGGCTTCTGGAAGATTTTGGCTCCCTTATGTGATACTGACTTCCAAGTGGCATATAAATAAGAGGTCACTTTTCCCAAAGAGAGTATTGCCCCACCTTCAGTGCTGTGGGAAATCTGCCTTGCAGCTCCATGGCTGCATTTGCGGGGGGGGAACGACATTGCTGACAGGCTGAGTCAGTGGCCCAAATTCTCCTCCCTTTATCCATATAACCACATGAAAGCTACTGCCTCCTATCCACAGAGTGTGCATGAATAATTTGCTTGGCATGGGACTGGAACTAGCTAGCTTTTGTAGGCTCCATATGTCCCTTGCCTTGGAGCTTTTCAAATGATACAAAACTCTGGTTCTGTGACTGAAATGAGAAAAGCCTGGGCAATGGCTTGAGAAGCACTTGGAAGTGACCCAAAGCTCATGAAAGGACTCTGGCTTCAACGGATGTTAACCCAATCCATAAGGGACTTAAGAGTTGCATTCAAACCCTATGGAGATCCTGGAATGACCCCTGCAGTCTGCAGGGAGATTGGTTTTTTGAACCAATGCAGGGGAGTCCTCATTTCCAAACACTTCAGAAACATTGGATTCTTTAGCTGTTCTTCTGAAACTATGCTCAAGAAATATGTGTGTGCGCACATACTGCCCATCCCTCTCCTCCTCTTTGCACTGAGTATTTCTGGTGGAGGAGAGTTCAGTAGCGGAAGCGTAAACCTTCTGTTTACATCTATGAACAAGATAAGGTACAAATTGCTGCAATACAAACTTCCTTGCTCTGGCCCTCCACTGACCTCAGCTATAAACTACAAGGAAAATCCTTTCTCACAGTTGCAGGAGACTCGAGTATCTAGGGCAAAGCCTCACGCAGCAAAAGTGCTTGTAAAGTCTTCGATGTGAATTTTTGCTGCTGCCATGCCGAACGTACTTTCTCCAGAGCGAGGGGACTTCATTGCTATGGCATAAGGGCCAGAGCTGATACACTGTTAGACCCACTCTTGCAGGGTACTCGAGGCACTTTCAGCTGTAGAATGAGCTTGGTTGCATTTGTGCCTGTTTCCTGATATCAAGAAATGAGTTGCAGGCACTTTGGCTAAAGTACTGGGATAGAGAAGTGCACACTTTTCAAACATTTCAGGAGAAAAATGGATAACTGACAGCATACAGCTATGTCACTGTATCCCACGCTCATGTCTTTGTCCTGGAAGCTCTTTTCTGGGTCAAATGAATTGGTTGCAAAATATGTCAGATTCTGCCAAGTGAACGCAAGTATAATTAGATTAAAAAGCTACTCATGCCTTGTCTATTTTTTTCAGATTTTTAGATGCAGAAAGAGACAGATCTGTCAATAAGATGGTTTCTATTGACACAAGCTGGTTTCTGCGCACAGGAACCTGAATCTCTGGTAACATGGACAGGTGATAGGTGGCCTGAAAGGAGAGGGCTGGGATATGAGAAAAGTTGTAAGGAATGGGACAGAAAGGGAAAGGGAGTTCTGCCTTTAAAAGCTGCAGTCACAGCTCTGAGCACCGAAAGGTCTCAGCCCTTTCTGCCAAAAGCTAATGGACCCTGACAGTCCTAGTCCCGCTGCACAGAAATGGCATCAAAACCGTGGGCTTTTTATCATCAGAACTTGTTAATCTGGGATTTCAACAGCCATATCTGTTTTGGGATGCTTAGTAAAAGCTTCTGGTATCAAATCGAGTCAAATGGTGAGGTGAGCTTTTCAGCATGAGTGCTGCATTTGCACAGGGGCAGGTGATGATGACGACTGCATTTCCCCAGGCCAAGGCGGGACTTGGACCCCTCTCTCCTCGGAGTAGCTCCGCAGCGAGGCGTGACCCTGGCATGGCTCGCCTAGAGGCAGATCCCTGGAAGGAGGACCGGTGCTCTGGTGAAGCACTGCCGTAAGTTCATCATGTCAGAAAATTGCTGACTCCTGGCTCGGGGGACTCTTCTCCATTCATAGTGGTGTGCAAGAAAATTGTATGCGGTTAATTAGATACTGCTACCCTAAACCATGTGGTCTCGTGTGTGTGTACCCAGGGCTACAGAGTTATATTCTCACTGCTCAGAGGGGTTAAATAATTCACAGAACCAAACGGAATAAGCAGAGTTTTGTTTTAATGAGCCCAATGTCCATACTACACATCACTTCTCTGGAGGGTGCCCTTTCTGCTCTCATGGAGTTTGGTTCAGTCATGGGTGTCGGGAGATGCGAGCATGGTCGCAAGTTACGATGCATCTAGTGGTCTCAGCCCAGGGCCAGCATCTCTCTGTCCTGGTGCTGCTCGAGCACAAACGACCACCTTGTTGGTAGATGAAATGCCTCCGACTTGGACGGTTCTCAGTTGTGAATGTGGACTTTGAGCTGTGAAGAGCACTACAAGCAGAAAGGTGCTATGAAAACTGCACAGAGAAACAACGTTGTGGCTATGAACAAGTTCACCCTCTCCCTAAACCAAGAGCTACTCTTAAGTGGGCAGCTAGTGTGGAGTAACGCATTAACTGAGTGTGATGAGGCAGGGGAACTCCAATAGAGGCTTCATTTTCAGTCCTGGGTTAGTACTGCAGCTAGCACAAAGTGGTCCTGGTCCCTCAGTAGGCTCTGGTGTTTCCAAGCAATGCCAATTAGGTCAACAAATCCGTTAATTTTGCAGTGATTTCCAAGTCATGCTGCTTCTCTTTAAAACTTTCTGGATGAAAATGTTAGGGGTATTTAAGAATTAGGCTGGTAAAATAGGGGGAGAAAATCCAGAAACAGATGGCTTACAAAATTGAGCCTGGTTGCTGTTACCAACATTCAGTAATGTTATTTATATTCTAGTGTCTACACAAAGTAGAGAGGCCTGAAAATATGACATGTTTATCCCAATATACTTGGAATTCAGGACAGGAAACTACCTCCTTAGCAGAGCTGCTGTATTTCCAGGCACCCAAGCTGTGCTACCCACTTGCCCATCTCCTTGGGGCTGCCATAGGCCTGCAGGTTAGGAGGAGCTTTGCCTAGGGCCGCGGTTATCAGGAAAGCCCAAATGGCCCAAATCCTCTAATTGTGTTTGGATAAAGCTTCTGGCCAGGAAAGAAAAGTCATGTCCTCAGACTGGGTATATGGGAGCTCTGGTCCTGGTGTCTTCAAATTCAGCCCCTGCTCTTGTATCTAACAGTGTCATACTCCATATTACAAAACGATCACACTTCATTTAAGAAGGAAGTGGGAATATGAAGACAATATCTATGTTACTGGCAGGTTGTTCCAAAACCCTGCTTTCTCTGATAGTTCGAAACCTTATTTTCACTCTCAGCTTAAATTTGCTCATGGCCAATTTATACCCATTTGTTCTTGGGTCAGCAAGAACACATTTTTCACTAATTCTGTTGACCGTGCTGCTTGCTCCTCCTGATGTCCTTATGGAGAGCAATCTTATCTCAGCTCATCCTCCCTTGCAATCAAAAGAGAAAATAAGCCTTGGTTTAGAAGTTTTGGGAATTTTGAGGACTGATCCATGTTTTCATGTGCTTAGTTGACAAAATTAGCTGCTTACTCCACTGAATGAAAACAGATAAAAGGAAATACCTCCCTGTGCAATGAATAATTCATGAGTGAAAGAAAGCACTGTGGGATATAGTTGGGAAGAAAACGGCCTCATGTTAGTCTACATGTATCAATCTGCTACCCTATAAAGTTAAAGGAAGAGAGTCACGCTAGCAGTCCTCTCTTCAGGAAAAGAGGAGAGCAGAAGGAAAACAGCCTGAGTGTAAGTGCAGTTCGCTTTACCGGTTGTCATTTCAAGTAATTAAAACTGATGATCCTCACAAACATTTGCCTCTGAAGAAACAGTCTGTTACAAACGTAAACTCTCAAGATGCTTCTAGGCATGCCACAACTGTCTCCTAGAAATTGTTCTCAGCGCATCTGGCGCCTTATCTTTGTAGCCAAGCCATACAATAGCTTTAAAAGAAGACCATTTCTAACAGGCTTTAGCTTCAGCACTGCAGATTCCCTCGGAAATAACAACTAACTCTGAAACTGTCAGCCTTGTCTGTGTGAATGCTCTACTTTCTATCAGGATCCAAAATGCCCAGCTGTGGTTCCTTGGGGAGATCTCAGTCTGGTATGGTTTGCCAAGGGACTGAAGGAGTTACAGCCAGAAGCTGGAGATGCTGTGTACTACCAAACACGGATTTACATTCCGTTAATTCTCTCGATGGCGGCCCAGGCCGAGTGGCACGACACGAATGTGGTTGTGTAGGCTGCGGCCAATTCCCGTCGTCTGTGTAACTCTCCCTGCACCTGCTGGGGGAATGCACCGATCCAAGGTTTGCTCATACTGAACCTCTGCCATCAAAAGAAAGGTGTTCAGTAACCGAGAAGGCAGGAAGACGTGGAGCAGGGATGGATGATGGAAACAGCTGGGAAGGAGAGGACAACTCTGCTTCAGCTCTGCAGATCACCCAGAGTTTGCGCGCCTTGGTTGCATCCTGCTCGTTCTGAACCTGTTTCTTAACATCTCACCTAGACACCAACGTTTATGAAACACTGAATTCCTCCTGGTGAGTGTCCCGTTTTGGTTGCACAAGCGGAGCTCGACAGTGAAGTTAAGTTACAAAGCCAAGGCTTCAGACACCTGACAGCAAAGCAAAGATGCAGGCACAAATCTGCAGCAACAGCTCCTGTGTTAGCTGTGCCGGCTGCTTGGGCTGTGCCATAGCAATCATGAGAAACAAGCAGCTTGTTGCAGATGGTACATTTGAAAAGAGAACGCGCTTACCCCTCACTCACCCAGGGCAAATGTGACATAGTTGGGGAGAGACCAAATCTCTTTTTAGATTTGCATCACATGTTTATACGCCGACTTTCCACTGCCTGAGCATCCCTGATCCATTCCTTGCCAATGCTGCTCTCAGAGGAAATGAGGAAACTGGATGCAAGAGCGCAAAAGCATGTGGAGGAGGAGACATCCTTCCCCAGCATGCCCCGCAGTCAGCAAGTTAGAGACTTGCTGGAAGCTGCATCTGGACCATCACATTTAAGCAGCTTGTCTGTTATTCCTTTAGCATCTGGGGAAGGAGTACTGCCTCACTGTTCGGTCTGGTGTACGCTTTGGCTGTAGTAATTAAGTGATGCCAGTAGTTGCACAGTGTGATGGAGGTACCATTAGATTATTTCCTCCCTCCTTCCCTGCCCCAGACAATCTGTGGCCTCAGCTACCTAGGGAGCATTTTAAAATACTCTGATTTACTGTGATGAAACTTGGGGAGCAGAGCCATTTTTTTTTTTTTTTAAGTTAGAAATGGTTTTTTCAAGCCACTGCATCCTGGTAATGAAATTCCATATATGTGCTTGTCAGGTGGACATTAATAAGCATGATGTGCTGCTGTAAAATACCCCCTAGAAACTACACAGATGTCCTGATTCTGCACGTCACCGAGTTGGTGGAAGTTTTGCTAACGAATTTTGACAGGCCTAATTCAGTTTCTAAAACATTCACCTTTTTTAGCTATTAACAATTTTGGATGGTTTTCCAACTACTACAGACTGTCTACCACTATACAAACATAACAACACCGTCATAAAGATTTCCCCCAGGGAGATGTCTTTTCTTTTAGCTGGCTGCTCTGTGACATCCTTAGTGAAATCAAACAGTTTAGGGTAAAAGTGCTTGGTATCTGTAAAGATGCCTAGCTTTTTTCCTACTCTATTAGAGGTTTCTATTTTATCTCTGGAGGCAATCTACCATTTAGGGGAAGAATGAAAACAATCCTCCTAAAATAGAGTTTTACAGTTTAATGATCCTTGCGCTGACATATCACTTTATACATGTAGGCTACAGGGAGACTCGAGTGGGAGGCTGGGGCTGGTCACAGGGTCAGGGCTCCACAACTCCAGTCTTTCACCAAATCGGCCATCTCAGTTTCCTCTTTGTAAGGCGATGGTGATACCTTGCAGAGCTGTTATGATAATTGGTTTATCTGAATAAAAGTACATGGCTCGAGGGGTAAAACTTTCTGTACCTGCAAAACTTCCAACATTCCCCAGTTGGTTTTTGGTGTGGGATTACAGAACATCTGCTCTGTTTAGTCCTCTTAGTGTTACTGCTAACGTTTTGCCAAAGGCAGCTGGAACTTAACATAGATGCACGTGTACATAATATCAAAAGTTAAAAGGAGTGCATTGATCTGTAGGGTGACAAATACAAAAGATAAACCAACATAATGTTTAGCTTGATGGCTTAATTTGCACAAAAATGGGAAGGTCCAGAATTAAGCATTTCTCGGCCACCTTAGGTCTTGCCCCAGATCACTGCTGGTACTCAAAGGGATAGAGGATGGGGTCTACATATGCTTGTCTGTCCGAAGGATCGGTGCAACATTGCAGGCATGTTATGCAAATCTGAGCACGCACTTTCTGCAAGGCAGATAAGAGAGGTGTACGCAAAAGAAGGAGTATGCAAACAGTCTGCAGCAGTGCTGGGAGCTGGGGAGGGGCTGAGCTGGAACCAGCCGAGTCTTCAGCCGAGGGCCTCCAGGGATCGTTATGTCCATCCATGCTGACCTGCTAAACCGGGAAGTCCCACGCATTCGCTGCGGCTACGTGGGCTTTGCTGTTCCTCCCACCCAGTCCCTAGTTTCTCCTCATGAAGCTGTCTTCCAGGCTCAAAGCTGTTTCTAAGGCAAAACAAGAGCCAGTTTCCTTGCACGTGAGGGGAGCAATATAAGGGACTTGTTTTCTTTTCCTCCTTCTCCTTCTGTTCCCAAATGTGGGTTCCCTACCCAGGCCAGAAGCAGGACAGTCTGTAAGGACAGGGTTATACTCATGTTTCCATTGCACGCAGATTCAACCCTGTGCAGAGGGCTGGCTCCCACGGGGGACACGATTCCCGCTGGAGAGCACTGGGTGGGAAGCCAGCCTCCTTGAACAGACTGACCCTGGACCAGGCTGAAGGACATTTAGGGTTTATTTGCCTGCATGACCTTGGACAAGTCACTTCAGTGCACATGTCTCAGACCACCAGGACAGGACGGAGAGTCGAACCCTGCCCTCGCTTTGCAGCATCCGGGCGCATCATTTAACATCATCTTGTGTCTGTGAAATGCAGGGTGCAATGTGGACCTGCAGAAGCAAGCTGCAACCATAGTGATAAAAGCACTGTGCTGGTATTGCTGTGAAATGCAGGTACTACTCCCCAGCCCTCCGCGTTTCTGCGGATCAAACCCCAAAACGAGCAAGGGGTTCAGCCCTGGCTCCCTACGCAGGGCCCAATCTAGGGGCAAGAGAGAGTGGCAAGAACAGAGAACCCAACAGAGAAAGCAGAAGCTTAGATAGCTGCTGTAGGGAAGTTAAACTATACATTTACATCCTTTTAACCATGATCAAAAGAGCTGGCTTGGCATGAAAAAGGAGAGAAGTTTGAAAACTAAGTATATACCAAGAACACGCAAGTCTCAGCCCCTCCAAACAAATGGGAAAGGCTTAAAACAACAGCCCTGATGCTAGAAAATATCCTTTAGAGGGAACCCTTTTGGTGAGCAGAACAGTCTCCTGAATTCAGGGAAAGGGAGCACAAGAGCCGTATCTTTGTTAGCCGTAGGCAGAGAAGCAAGAGAGGCTGAGATCCGGCCAGCAACCAGTCAGCTGTTTGAAGGGAATGAAATCTTTCACTTTCTGACCGCACAGATTAGACGTGAGGAGAAAATATGTTTGCTGCCTTTGGTTATCTTGCGGCATTGGAGAGCAAGCATCAAAGGGAAGCGCTCTGCCTCCTGGGATAATCATTGGGCAAGCAAATGGATGCAGCAGATAAAGGGAGACAATGCTTACACAAAGCAGCGGAGCGGCAGAGAACAAAGATTAGCCACCGAGGATCACACTCACCTAGGAGAAAAAGGAAATGGGAAAGAGGGTGAAAAGCAATGCAAAACACTGCAGGAAACGTGGTCCCCTCGAGTGTATTCTTGCAGCATTGCATCCTGCGTGAAAGTCCGTACCGAAGTTTTGCTGTTGTGATCAAGCTCTCGTCTTGTAGTTTACAGAAGAGGCTTTTGCAGCTCAACGTCTGTAGTATTTATGCAGGCAAAATTCCCAATGTTTCAAGGGGATTTTTCCATGGGTAGGTATGGGCTCGTAGGGGTTATTTTTGACTGGGTGAGGACTTGGAGTCTGCACAGTTACCATACCGTAAGTATTAATAGATCCTTTCTAATAGGAAAGTTATTTGAATTTTAGATTGCAGCTTAGTTTCTCTAAGCTCTACATGATCTATTTACTCATGCTACAGCTTTCCTTCTGCACTTCCCAGTCTCTAGCTGTAAAGGTTCAAAATGCTGCACATTATATAACTTTTCTGCATATTAATGGAAATAGCATTTTAAATAGGTAACACCATGCTCCTGGAAGGACGGAATGTATTTAGTACTGTTTCAAAACCTGGCTTTGGTCTCAGGAACACTTCAGTCCACTCCCTGCTCTGCCTCATAAGCAAGACCTAATTAGTCCTTCCATGGGTCAGCTCCCCACTTCTAAAAGGAGGACAATCTGGGTTTTTTTTCCTACCCTCTTGATGGTATGTGCCAAGATTTCAGATCAGAGGGTGAGCCCGTGAGGATGCTTCTTCCCAAGACGGCCTCACCGTATTGAGCTCACCGCTGCCGAAAAGGAAAAAGACCAACTTGCAGCTGTGCTGATGCTGCTTCTCACTCTGTGCAGGTCTTAAGCTCGTTTGACCCCACCCCAGGAGCCAAATTAACTTGTTACCTAGCATGAAACTAACTGAGCAAAAAACCAAGAAGTCTGGTATCTTCTTTTCTGTGCCAGCGAGCTGAATGGAAGCGAGGCAGCTCCCAGGAGCACCGGACCCGGTGCAAGGCAAGGCAGCTCCCAGGAGCACCGGACCTGCTGCAGGGGATGCAGTGGGACACCAGGCTGGGACCGGCAGGCGCGGGGCCGGGAGTGAGCCAGCAGATCACCCACCGCTAACCGCTCTGCAGCCCTGGGTATGATGGTTTCACCGGAGGCGCTGCTGCAGCCCAGGTAAAACAGCAGACCTCTTTCCCACCCATCTCTCTGCTCAGAGGATGAGGAGATGAGTAAGGCTCCATGTCTTTCCCCCAGGTTCCTGGCAGGCCCAGTTTCACGTAAGCCTCTTCCCCTCCCATCTGACTCAGCTCTGATGCTATGCTCAGCTTTTCAGCCTCGTCTTTCCTCAGGCAACTCTGCTCACTTCTCTTCACTCCCACCGAATCCCTTGCTGACCGGCGGCTGGGTATTGCTCAACGCACCCGGGAGGCAGCGCCGGCTCTCCCTGGCACTCCCACCACGCCGCGTCCACCGCCACCTCAGCGGAGGGGGCCACATCCCAAGCTGAACTGCACCGCGGTCCTCGCCCTTGTGCAAGTTTTGGGAGCGCGTGGGGAAATCGTGGGGAGGCTGGAAGACTTCCAGCGCTCCAGCCATTTAAAGTGTGCTGCCGCCAGCCCAGCGCGGTGGCACCAAGGCTCAGGGAGCAGATATTACTCCTGCTATGAGTTAAGTCATTTATTTGATGGTGAGACAGAGAAGGCCCCGAGAACAGAATCTGAGCAAGAAAACAAGCCTGGAGGGAAGCCTCGGCTGCAATGTTTTGAGATTCCCCTTCTTGTTCATCCAGCAGCCCAAGGACCTCAGTGGCTCGATCAGGACACAGCTCAGTGTGGGAGAGGTGGGGACCCCACGCTCTTTCACGAAGAGCCAAGAAAGGCCACGTAAGCCAGGGGACTGCATGGCAGCCCCAGCAGACTTTCCAGATTGAAGTTATTTTAGAATAATTTGGTCTCACTCCTGTTCTGAGGATTCATTTTTTAATGCGTGTGCATGAGCAAGCAGCTAGCTGCTAGGACAGGGAGGCATTACCGTACAGGTCTTCTGCAGCACAGAAAGTAAATCTGGCACAAGTTCACTGATATACAGGTGAGCGCACGGAGATACACCCTAGGCTCACTCCTGCTAATCCCGGAGCTGGGGGACCTTTGGGCAGTGCTGGCTTTGCCCACGCTAATCGGAAAATTGGACACATGGTGTCCAATTGGACACAAACCCAACGCAGTTGCTGGAGCTGACCGCACGTGAGACAACTGAAGTCTGGATGCAGTCTGGCTTCGTTGAGCTGCTGAAGCCGAGACGGGTGAGTTATCTCATTACAGGCATCCTAGACTTTAATATAACGTGATTTGTAAGGTTAGGCACGATGTCACACAAACACCACGGAACCGGGAGATTATGGGACACTACACTGTGCCCTGAAGACGTGCTGCCTTGGGTCTCTGGCAACTCGGAGATTCCTGCTCCACGATCCGTTGTGCAAAACCGGTGCTGTGGGCCTGCCCAGAAGCCCCACTGAGCCAGCTGCAGAATTAAAAATGCATGGCTTTGCATGGGATAATTTGCTGATTTTGACTTTTATATTCATTGTATAAAATTAATAATCTACTATTAAAGACTGAGGTTTGTGGCTTGCAGGGCAATAGGAGGTGCTATTTTGTCTATAAGCATCGGGAGCCTGCAGACTGCTGGCACAATTTCATGCTCACACAAAATATTCTAGTGTACTCTGAACTGATTACTGTAAAGATTTTTCTTTCTGCAGAAAGTGATGATATTCCTGTTCTTTGTCTAAAGTTGAGTGGAGAAACTATGGAAGTTTGGAACTTTCTGTGGAAGTGCAACTGCAACTTTCAACCAGTTTCAGCTACTTTCTTTCCACTTGCTAGCAGCTTTAAATTTCACAGCATCTTTCCCCATTCGAAAAAAGAGCAGGTTGGTGGAAGGGTAGAAGGCCATGCTGAAGTACACTTAGCTTTAAAGGATGTCTTACAACTAAAAAGCAAATCTTTGGTAAGGAAGTGACTTTTTTTCCCTCCTTCCCCTCAGGGTGCCTGGAACTGCACAACGTAACCCTAAACAAAGTTGCTTTAAGTGCCTCCTATTTGAGGACCGCACAAGAAAACAAATGCTATAAAAAGTGTCACATGCGGGATTCTTCAAATGCTTGTACACTTGATGAACTACTTTCTTCGAGACTTTTTTTTTTAAGGGAAAAAAGAAACAATTATGTAAGAAGTGCTTTCTGCTCTCCTGCTGGCGAGCCAAAAAGCGGCTCTTTCCCCCCAGGAGCTGCCGGCCCCAGGCAGCAGCCCGCGCAGCTCGGCGTGTTTAAAGCCCCTTCGCAGCGAGCGGAGCAGGGCGCCGCCGGGCCGCGCCGCCCGCCCCGGCGAGGGCTTTTCTTGGCGAAAACCTGCGATTCCGGCGTTCCTCGGGAATGAAAGAAAGTGACATGTTGGAAAGGGGGGGGGGGGGGGGGGAGGAGGAAGGGCTGTCCCTGATCCTTCAGGGCGGGCTCTTTTCCCCCTGCTTGATCTATGGAGCCCGCCCCCTTAAATTGGCTCCCGGGAGCGCCCCGTCCACCAGCCCGACGGGGGGAGAGGCGGAAAGCGAGGGAGAGCAGGCGGCCGGGCGGCCGGCTCCCCCGTCCCGGCCCGTCGCTGCCGGCCCGTCCGCCCCCGCGCACCATGCGCGGCCCCCGGCGCCCCGCGCCCCGCTGCCCGCGCCCCCGCCGGCCCGCCCGCCCCTGACGCCGCCCGGCTCCAGCGCCTTCCCCCCGGCAGCGCACCGGGGGGCGGGGAGGGGGGAGAAAGGGGGCGAAAGAAGGGGAAAAGGGGAAGGGGGGAAGAAAAAGAAGGAAGAGGGGGAAGGCTGCTCTCCTCTGAGGACGGCGCGCAGCACCATGCAGCTTGCGCCGCTGGCGCTGGCACTAACCACGCTCTTCATCGACGGCTTGCGGGCGGGAGGCAGGCGGCAGCGGCTGCACCCCAGGCAAGGTAAGGGGGCGGCGGGGGCGCGGGGGCGCCGGGCCGGGGCTCGTCCTCCCTCCGCTCAGCGGGCATGTGCCTCTCTGCCCTCGCAGCGAAGCTGCTGGAGAAGCTCAGCGAGTACGAGATAGTGACTCCTACCCGGGTGGACGAGTTCGGCGAGCCCTTCCCCACCGATGTCCACTTCAGGAGGCGGCGGCGGAGCACCAGCGCGGCCCCCGACGCCTGGACGGCGGCGGCCGCCGCCTCCTCCAAGGCGCACTACCGGCTCTCCGCCTTCGGCCAGCAGTTCCTCTTCAACCTGACGGCCAGCTCGGCCTTCATCGCCCCGCTCTTCACCGTCAGCCTCCTGGGCGAGCCCGGCGCCGAGCAGCGGCGGCTGTACGCGGAGGCGGCGGACGCCGACGTGAAGCACTGCTTCTACCGGGGGCACGTCAACGCCCGCCCGCGGCACACGGCCGTCATCAGCCTCTGCTCCGGGATGGTGAGCCCCGGCCCCGGTCCCGGCCCGGCCCGGCCCAGCGGCGGCCCCGGCCCGGCGGCGGCGCGCCGGGGCGGAAGCGCGGAGGAGGAGGAGGAGGAGGAGGAGGAGCAGGGCGAGGGTGGGCAGAGGGACGGGGCCGGCCCCTTCCCCCGGCTGCCGCTGCGGGCCGGGCCGGGCCGGGCCGCGCTCTCCCCGCCCCTTCCCGCGTGGACGAGCCCGTCGGGCTGCGGCGCCGGGGGGGTCCCGGCCCGGCCCGCTCCGCCTCGGGGCAAAGCCGCCACCCAGCGGCACCCCGGCGGGGGGGTAACCGCGGAGAGGGACCCCCCACCCCGGGGCGCCGGCGAGGCCTGGGAAGGGGCGACCGGGGGGGTCCCCAGCAGCGCTGAGCCCTGGGGCTTCTCACCACCCTGGTGCCTTCTGCTCCAGGGGTGCTGGGACCACGCCGGAGGGGGTGAACAGAAGGTCCCGGTGCCGGCCCCAGACCCAGCCCAGGGCCTGCGGGAAGGGCATGAGCAGGGGCATGCCAGTGGTGCTGGCCTCAGCCCTTCCAGCTGCCCCGCGGCATTCCTGGAAGGGGTGCGGGGGGGCTCCCCATGGAGCGCATCCCATGGTGAGCACACCCCGTGGTCTCTGGCTGTGCGTTGCACCCAAAGCCTCTGCCAGGTCTCGGTGCTCCCCTGGGTGAGCGTGGTCGTGCCACCACCCGGCCCCTTCCCCGTGGGGCAGCACTGTGCTGGTGCTAGGCCCGAGCCTGGCTGCTGCGCGCGTGTATGGCGGGACAGGCCTTCCCCTCCCCTGCCCCCCAGATCTTAGCTTTCATAGTCACATGCAACTAGGGGTATTGGTGGCTTCTCATAAGCAGGGATATCACGGGCTGAGCACCCTCTGTGGTCCTTATGTGCTTGTTTAAGGCCTGTCTCAGGTAGAGCTGCTCTTACCCTGGGTATGAAAAGGAGTACAAAATGATGGGGCTGCGCTGAGGCCTCCAGCGTGCTGCAGCATCCCCTCAGCAGCGTGGGAATGGGGCCTGGCGGGTGTCCTCCTCTCAGGCTCCCTGTAACTTGCTTCACACGCGTTTCCGTGGGGTGGCTGCGGGGTAGAGCGCTGCCCACGTGGGTGCTGTGCCGCATTCGCAGGGGCTGGGCACTGGGAGGAAGCTTTGGAAATGCGCACGCCTCCCTTGGTAACACCCCTGTTTTGGGTAGTCCTGCTGTCTAGTTTGTCGTCACCCAAAGCTGACTGCCCGTCTGTCTCTCTTCCTTCTCAGCTAGGCACGTTCAAGTCTCACGATGGGGACTATTTCGTAGAGCCGCTGCTATCGCTTGAAGAACAGGAGTATGAAGAAGAGCACAATAAGCCACATCTAGTCTACCGACACCGGACACCTCACACCAACTCTTCAGGGGACAGGCAGACTTGTGATACTCCAGGTACTCGTTTTCTTACTTCCGTTAATGATTTGGCACTTAGGAAAGGGAGCGAATTTGCAGTAGGGTGTCACTAGGTTCACTCGAGGCAAAAGCAAGCGGGGACGTGATGTTGAGGGACTCCCCTAGAAATGGTACTGTGTGCGCTAGGAACAGGCTCTTTTGGTGGTAGTGCTGTCTTGGTGAGGGATGTGGTGTGCCTTTGCTTTCTGATAGCCACTTCTAAGGAAGTTGTGTTCAGGAAAAATGGTCCTGTTTCCGTTTCATCCCATAGGCTGGTGAAAGATCCTTTGGGCTCTCTTATCTTAAATATCTCACGAGTCTTTACACTTGCTTTCTATCTTCTCCTAATTATAATTCCTCAACGTCCTAATTTGATTTGCTGTTTGTCTGAAACTCCATTTCTGTCATCTTAATGGCATCGTTCTGTCCTGGTCTTTCTGTGCCTCCAGTCCTCCCCCAAATTTGACTGAGAGTTGCAATGGCTTGTTTCTGTCTAGTGGAAATAAGAAGGTACTAACGCCAACCCTGACAGTTCTCCCCTTTTTTAACCACTTTCCAGGGTTCATTTTCAAAGGCTTTTTTCATGGCCCTCCTTCCACTAGCGCTATCTCCCTGACCTCCTCGCTCCCTATTTCTAGTCCTTGCACATATGAAAGAGCGCAAGCCTTTTTATCTCCCCTTCATGTGTCTCGGTGAGCAATAGCCCTGCTCCTACTGCCCCTATTATCTGAAGTGGCCTCCTGCTGCTCTCTGCTTAGTTGACTTCCTAATTTTCACAACTAATCCTTTCCTTTGGCAGCAAATACCCAAGTTTTCTCTGAAGAAGCTTACTCCTTAGGTCTCCTGTTTCACCTGCTGTTTCGCCTTCCTCCTTTGGCCTGCAGCTAGATCTACAGGAGCTTTAGAGCCTAAACAGAGTAGACCTTGACTGGCTTCCTTTACAGAGGCTGAGAGCCGCTCTTGTGCTGCAAGCAGGTGGAGTTACTGAGGGAGTAAAGGTGCCACTTGAGGAGAAGCGCGGTGCAAACTGTAGACTGCATTTAACGCACGTGACTCGTTTGGCACCTGTGATGGTGGATCGCAGCTGTGCTGTTGAGCTGTCAGTCTGTTCAGTTTGCACCGACCGCGTGATGCGCTAAGTCAGAAGATGCTCTGATGCTCTGTGACCAGCCAGAGCAGATGCACTAGTGACGTGTGTTTTTTCTCCTAGAAGACGTGTGGATACATGTCCACATGCAAACGTACGTGCTGGGGGCCAATGGTACCTCTCACAAGGCTGTCATTGTTTGTTCTTCCAAGGGTTGCTGCTGGACTATGCCATTCTGGTTTCTCTCTTCCAGCTGTTTCTGCTCCCTTCTTTGAGATCAGATGCAGGAGACTCAGAACAGTTGGAAAGAAACATGGAATCTGGCACATTTCATCAGTAGCCCTTGGAGGAACGGAGCAGCAGATCACGGGACTCATTGAAGCAAAGGTAGCTGGGAGGGCTCTGACAATCATTTGTGGACTTTATGCTGTACAGTTGTAAGTCCCTTGTATTTCACCCTGTTATGTGCATCATAGTGTCCATTTAGGGTACTATTCTTCTGGATCACGATTCACAAGAATATTACTCTGTCCGCTGTACTTCCCACATTATGTACATCTCTTTCTCCTCTTTTCCAGCAAACGCTGCCTCTTGCTTGTCTTTGGTGTTTCCTTTTCCTTCTCAGTTGCTTCATGTAGTGGAGAGAAGACGTCTGGCCTCTCAAATAAGGGTTTAAGCATTCCGGGTAGTCTTCCTTGTCCTCCGTTCCCTGCAGTCTCTCCCTTTCCTTTATACCCCTGTTCCAGTCTTTGGTAGCAAATGCTGCCTTGGTTGTACATGTTTGGTGAACAAGTCTTGGTCGCCTCATTTATGGAGGAGATACAGGGCACCTTGGGGAATGCTGAAGCTCACGTTCTTCCCTCCTGCTTGGGTCTGGTGGAGAGAAAGTACCTTGTGGCTTTGAAGCACAGGGAAAAACAAAAAATCTAGCAATGCTCGCTCTTTTGGACAGGCCACATCCATTGCCCTTACCAGAGAAGAAGGAATGGCTTCATGAGAATTTGGGAGTTTGTTATGGTTGTAGGGTGTTGTGTGAATCAGCCTTTTGTCCGAACAATGTGTGAAAAGGTGCATTTGCATTGCAAGCTTCTGGCAAGAGTTGGAATTTGCTCAAAGTGGCAATTCAATGCTAGGGAAGTCTGAAGTACCCGCCCTGCAGCGAGCAGGGGAGAGCACATTGTCGGGCAGTGGTGCTATTAAGAATGTCCTTCTGATAGCGTTCTTCCTGAAAATGATCAATAAACAACAGAGTGGTGTTTCCTTACCATGATGATGTAATGATAGACTTCTTAAGTTTCCCTTGTGAGTTGACTGATAGATTGAGTAAAAGTTCTCATTTCTAGTGGCCTCCCTGGTGTTATTTTTAGTTTTCACCTTCATCAGGTCAGCTTGGAAAAATAGGTACCTGTCCTTTTGACTCTGTGAAGTTTTAATTAGCAGTTCCTGATAACTGTGTTTTGGTATGTTGATACATGAGAGATTCTGCAGATGTTCTGGAAAAAAAGATCTTTCTCTCTGAACGCTGATGGATATTAAATGCAAGCTGTGCTCTGCATATAAGCTTTTATAGTATAACACAAGGGTCTCCTGGCAATGTCCTTCAGCCTTCTGGCATATAGCTCAACAGCGGTAATAAAACCCTTTGACAAAGTTTTCCTTGGGGTAATAGGTAATGTAGTTTCAGTCATAGGAAATGGTGCAATTTCTCCTCTTTCCCTTCTTTTCGTTACTACCGTGAATCAATTTGTCATCTGGCCCGGGTGAGGGTCTGGCAGAATAATTAGTTGTGTTTGACTGAATAGCACTGACAGGATGAAGACTTGGCCAGGCCGGCTGCGTGATGTCATTAGGTGCAGCACTGCTACCACCCATTGCTTCACGATAGCAAGCTCTTCCGATCCAAATTATTAATATCCGCTTTTTTGAGGTGGAGGAGGAAGAGAAAAGAAATTCTGGTCCTAAAAAAAGAAAAAAAGGAAGTTGCTCATTGCAAAGCTCGAGAACTGAGTTTTCCTGAGCTCTGCAGAGGAACAATCTGAATCCGATGATAAAAGGAGCCTAAGTGCATCCTGCAGTGAAGTGGATAGCTGCGCCCTCTGCCCTGGGCTGGCCTGTCCTCAGGGGCAGGCTGGAGGGGAAGGCTGGCAGGAGCTGCTCACCCGGCCGGCCTGACCTCCTGCGAAGAGCAGACTGGAGAGACCTACCCATCAGCTTCCACGTGAAACCCCTAAGTTTTGGTCTTGCAGGGAGACATCCAGCTCCAGATGCAAACAGGAAGCTGCCCCCAGCTGTCATCTAAATAAACCACTTGAGGCCACCTCTTACTCTGTTCCCTAAAGCTTCCTGTCTCTGGGTTGCCCCTCCTTTGTTTTACCTGTCTATCTCCGTTCTTCAAACAAATTCCTCGGCTGTGCTTATATCTCTGCGTTTTTATTTCCGGCCCGTCTCTGCTGTTGAAGTGTTTTATTTGAATGATTGATTGTTTCACTGAAGTATGTGGGACCTGGGGGAACCCAATTGCTCACAAACCCCCTTTGTCCTGCAGCGGCGCCGTCTTCGGTTCTCGTGTTTTCTTCTCCTCTTCTCTCTGTTTTCCCTTGTGTCCTTTTGCTGCCTCTCCTGTTCCCCATGTTTCTGACACTTCTTTGTGTTGTTGCGACCAATGTTTACACGTAGACTTTGGTCTTTTGCTTCTCTCGAGCCCTTCTGTTCTAGCTGTTTGGGATTTGTTTTAATAGCTTTAGTCTTTTACTGAATTTCAGTAATTCTGCCTGTTGTCCACCTCCTGCTCTGAGACAGCCCGCTGAGCCACAGTTGCCCTGCGGCCACGGGTGCGAATGCGGGAGCCGGGTGTTCTTGTCTCCCCACCTCTCTGGTTTTGCTGTGTGCTCAGCTATTTTATTACTCCAAACTTTGCAAATTCCTTGTAGCTTTTGCTGTGTGCCTCTTCCAGGATTCCTGAATGAGCTCTTTTGGGCTGCTTTCTCTTTGTTCCCACTGTGTTCTCGTTCCTGCTCTCTTGATTTGTGCTTTCTCCGTTTTCTTTACAGCTTCGTTCGTTAAATGCCTCCCTGTTCCCTCCAGCCCCCAACACTGCTCTTGCCTCATTTTCCATAGCTCTTTTTCATACTCGGGACCCAGCTGTGGCTGAGATGTGTAAATCGAGGGCCAAATATATAGCAAGGGCTGGCTGTTACCATGACTCTCATTGCCAGTAAGCCATGTTCATGTTAGACAGGGGCTTTGGGGCTGAATTTGAGGATCTTGCACAAAGGCCTGGCTCCTTCATGAGGGTGCTTAAAGGAGGAATATCCACCATGGGCAAAACTCCTCATGCAGAAGCAGCAATAACACTCTGATGGTGCCAAACTAGTAGGAAGACGATTAGAGCTTTTTCCATTTTTGGAGGCGAGCCAAAGGGTTGTAGCCAGCAAAGAGGCCTTCCAGCAATTCCCGCTGTAGTGGGAGAAGTTTTGAACCACGCTCAGCTTTGTGCAGGACGGAGCATATCTTACCTGTGCATTGCCCGAATATCAGAGGAGATGGGAAAGCCCGGTGGCTTGGCTGAGGACATTGCTTTCCAAAGAAAGCCGAGCTTTACCTGCACAAGCAGCTGCAGAGCATGGCCTCCAGGCTTAGCCCTCCCAGGACCTGCCAGAAACAAGCACAAAAGGCTCTCCAATTCTCAACAGGGTTTTTAGTTGCAACCCAATAAGGAAGTTTGTTTACTTGGGGGGGAAGCATGTTGCGCTCTGACTTGCGTAGCAGCTCATACGCGTGAGAGCATTTCAAGGAGCTGTGCACGGCAGTCGTGTTGAGAAAGCGGCTACGACAAGCACGAGGCGAACCTGCCGCGTGAACCTGCCGCCGAGCTAGCGTGACACAGACGTAATCAGTAATATGTCACTGATTCTTTTTCTTTTTTCAGTTGCATTAATGAGTAATTTGTAATAGCTTACACTTTCAAAGGAACTTTAACAACCCTTCCCACCAAATGCGACACTGGGGAGTCACCGGAGCAGGGGGTGGCTGCCCTCCGCCTTGAGCAACCAAATGCCCGGTGCCGCCAGCTTGTCTCGTGCGATCCTGTCGCTGTGCGATAACGAGCACCGGCCTGCCCTGCTCTTGCAGATGATGGCCCGTGCTCTCCCGCGTCGGAAACCTCTAGTAGAGCCCATGGCATGAGCAGGAGACAGTCCTGCCTGCCGCTGTGCTCCCCGCTGCTCAGGGACGGGGTGGCCCAGGATATGGGTTTGTTAATGTGTTATCCGTGTCGTGACCGTGAAGGGGAACTGGAGGTGGATTTGATGGGAGTCTGGCACCATGACTAAAGCCTGGCCTCGTCCAGTTTCGCGTAACGTAATCGCGTCGGTGCAGATGGGCGTTGAGCTCTTGCTCCTACCCGAGCTCTGGTTCGGGTTGGTGTACCTGCTGTTAGAAATGGAAATGGAGATGAACAGGGCTAAACATGGCCAAACAGGCCAGAGGTGAATGATTCATACCTGTTCTGCTGATGATTTATACGTGTGGTATTCTTATTTCATAGAAGTTTTGAGAGATGGCAGAAGCATTAAATGTCTCTTTCATAGGACTCAATTTTTGTACTCTTACGTGTGATACATGGTGAAATCCCAGATCTGTTGGAATCAAGCTGTTGGTCTAGAGTGGTTTTTGTATTTTTGCTATTTCTTTTGGACTGTTTGTCTTGCCTCCAGCTGTGATCTTGTTTTGGTTCAGAAGTCCTTAATCCAGCAGTATTTAGCTTTCTAGGTGTCTGGTTTCCGTGTGGTTCTTCAGGCATCCTACTGGCTCTCGCATAGCTGCAGCTTGTGGGAGATCTGCAGGGAGGTTTTCCTAAGCGTTTGCTTTCAGGTTGAGTAATCTTTGAGCTCTTTCAAAGGTCTGTTTAAGCTGTCAGTTTTGCTTTTGGCTTCAGGGTAATATATTGACTTCTTTCTTTCCCTCAGAGAAATTTCACATTTTAAGGAAGTGAATTGTAATTCATTGTCAGATAGTAATTATTTCAGGTTTCCTTCCCTACCGTAAAACAGCAGATGAGAAAGGTACGTCACAAGTCCCATATGCTAATGTAATTAATTCTATTTCTGGCTTCCTACTGAGGTAATAGCATGTAACAGCCAACTAGTCCTTAGTCAGATGGGCCTGGGATGTCAAACACGAGCCTTTCCCATACTGAGTTGGGAAAGGGAACAGGCTGTAATGTCCGTGCTATCTTGTGTGATATTGGCAAGTGCAATAAACTCTTACAATGGCTTCAGTTAAAAAATTCAGTCCCAGCCGCTGATACAGATCCCATAATTGCAGTTTTGTTCTGAAAATCCCTTCATGTGTTACAAGCAAGGTACATACATGGTGTGGGAGAGGGCAGGTTGTTACTCATTATTGAAAATATTGTATCAATCATCCATCTGGTAAGAAAGGTTAATTTTGTAGTAGTGGAAGCTGAGACTGTGGCTAAATGAAGAATAGTTTAATTACTTCTTGCAACTAGGATATGGTAAGTAAACAGAGTTTAGTTATTCTCCTGCACTCAGAGTGAACATACTTGCAATTTTACAGCTATTTTTACATCTTCTGTATGAAAATCTGCTGAAGAAGGGCAGGTGGGACAGGCAGTCGGGTATCACACTGGCAGTTTCCATCTGTACACCGTGTCAT
Source organism: Dromaius novaehollandiae (assembly GCF_036370855.1). Classification (NCBI taxonomy): domain Eukaryota; kingdom Metazoa; phylum Chordata; class Aves; order Casuariiformes; family Dromaiidae; genus Dromaius; species Dromaius novaehollandiae. The sequence continues at coordinate 18,748,727 of NC_088109.1, read as the reverse complement.
ATATGAACAAAAATAAACAGGCTGACTGTTCTGTGGCTTGTTTTCCCATATGCCCGTATTGTTGTTGACAACATCATTTTCCTGCGGCCAACTGTTAGGCAAAGTTTCTTTCCTACTAATGGGTTATATTTTTCCTCGTCTTTTACTGAGTGTCAGTACAAAGATGTGGTGATCTCTGTGGTGTTCTCCTTGGTTGGACCTCATGGTTGGAGGTACCACTGGACATGTTTGTAGATGGTAGTGCACTTATGATCCTGGCTTCCCTAGGACAAACGTAAATGCCATAATGGCTCTATGCCTGATGCAAAATTAGGAATTTTTTTTGTATATATAGCTGATATAAAACAAGGTAAAAGGCAAAGTTTCTGATTACTTCAGTGGTGAGGTGTTTGTGATCACCACAGAACATGGTCTGCATTGGATTTTAATCCACTGGAGAAAAGATTTGCTTTGTAAAAGACAGATCTGTGTGTCTGAAGTGACATTTGTCCCTGCTGTGTTCATGTGCTGCAGGCTTTTTCCATGCATTTTGGTAGTCTTCCCAGATACAATAGCAACATTCAGATAGCAATGGACTTCAGGGAGGTTTTGGAGAATTCTGGAGAATTAACATGCACCATACAGAGTGTTTTCCAAGTGAAGTCCATTATAACAAATAGATGCTGTGAAATCTGTATTGCCTGCATGCATCATGTGGCAACATTGACTTTGTAAATCAAAACAAGAAAACATCTTCACACCAAGAAGTTTTGCAGACACTACTTTAAGAGGTGGCAACGAAGAGCTATCAGTCGCTGTGGCTTTGTTTCACCCCCTTAAGCCCCTGCAAAGGCATCTTTCTGAAATCTCTATTTTATTACTAAGGCCACTGAGCAGAAGACTCGTACATCCAGAATGGTTCAGAAGAGTCGCTTGCTCTGACAGTCTCGCTGAGGACTCATTCATTCAACTCTTGTGATGAGGCAGCTCTTTCTGCGAGGAAGAGGTGGCATTAGCCTGCCTCATGAGTAGCACTTTGGATTTTAACCCCACCAATGGACCATTTTTGCACGGTCAGGTTTCTTCAGTATGGTCTCCTGGACTACCTGAGCCTTCATAGTAGCACTGCCTCGTGGCTGAAGCTGAGGCAACGCACTTGTAAATTATTTGCAACTGATATGCATCGAAAGATGCATTAAGAGCAAGCAAATAAGCCTGGGAGTTTGGATGCTCAGGTGACTTGAGGTTCAGTAAGTGCAGCCTCTAAAGCTCTGCAAGCGAACAGATTTGAGTAGCGCAGCAACTGCACAACGCAGCATCCCTGGCGGTTTTCCCAGCGTGCTGAAATGCCACCAGCATCTGCCACTGTGTCCATGGACCCACAGCCTGGCTCGGGTATGTGTCTGCCCACAGGTGAAACGTTGAAACATGCTTCAGCAAAATGCCCAGCCCTTCACAGAGTCAGGATGGCTCCCACGGGTCATTTCCATGGGAACTTGTGTCAGTGACTTTCAGTGCTATAAGTTTCTGTAAGGCATACTTTAAACCAATTCTGTACCAATTTGGTGGTGCTTTTTGCACCTTGGTTTACCCTTTTTTTGTTGTTTTGTTTTCTTCTGCCGTTGCTGACTCAGTCTGACCAGCAAAGGCTCTCTAATTCAGGACCAATTCAAGCAGTAAATGCCTTCCGATTGTGAGATGCAGTTATTTTGCCTGTAATGTGATCTTTAATCATTTTCTGCCACATGCTCAACGCATATGTGACTATCAGCTTTCTCAAAGAGTCAATTTATTGTTTTGTTCGTTAAACTAGTTTCTGTCTACTGGGAAAAATTGATGGCTTTCAGGTACAACTTTTTACCTTAGGCACAGAGAAATTCTTTGAAGCTGGAATGCATTCTCACATATGTCACTGAGAAAGGAAATGTCTAGCGTATGTGCAGTCTTTGGTGCTCATATGGTGTAAAAACAGAGAATATTTTCTTCCTACAGGCAATTGATTGGTGCTAATTGCAGGTGCATACTTCTCAAGCGTTCTGATTCAAGCAGCAGGAAGAGGGGACAGGATTGCCTGAAAGTTGTTGGTGGGCTCAGCGTCTCTGCTGAAACCTCATGCCTTGGCCTCTTCTGCATCGTATGATGCATAGCAGGGCCGTGGGATGGGTGGGTGGGATGCTCCTCATGCACTGAGAAACTGGGAAAGGGAATCTCATGGGCTGGGCAGTGGAAGTTGAGGGTTTTGAAGAAAAGACCTGAAGTTTTGCGGGGAAAGGAGCAGGATTGACATGGCCTTGGAAGCCAAGGGGCACAGCGATGGAGATGTGTGGGAAGGATGCAAGCTGATGGGGACACAGAGAAGAAAGGGAGATAGAGAATAGGGATCTGGGCGATGGGTAGGATCACAGAGCACCTTTCTCTTTGGATTCTGGCTGGCCCAGGTCCTCCGTTTGCCTTCTGGTTTAGATCATTGATCTCACCTTTGTCAATAAAGGCTATTTTCTATTTCTAGCTGTAGCAGCAGCTCTGAATGCATAGTCAAGGAGCTATCTGCAGGGAAGGCAGCATTAATCCTGCCCAACTGTCGGCGTGGTATGGAGCAAGGTGGTTGCTGCTCCCCCCATTACCTTTCCATCCCTGGCTGTCATCCGAGCTGGGTGAGCAGCTGCCAGCCACGAAGTGGTGTCCTGCTCTGAGTTATGCTGGCATAAACGTGGGTTCGCTGGGCACGACGGAGCAATCCAGATTCACACCCATGGCGATAGAAACGAGAATCTGCCCTGATACAAACTCATCTGAGATTCGTTCTTCCCATGATGCTGCAGTGTTTAAATGAAGGATGGGCTTTCCTTTACTGCTTTGCTTTAGCTGAAAAGCTGAAAATATAGTTGTTTGTTAGTCTGCAATGGTAAATATGGCTATTGTCCCTCTTTCTGGAAACTCAGGGTTTTTTTCAGAGGGCTATAGGAGACCTAGCAGGATCGCACAAAACCTCCTTGAATGAAAGCCCAAACTGTGGTTTCCTGCAATCTGTGGTGGTTGATGAGATTTAGAAGCAGAGTCTAGTAACAGCGTCTGTTGCCCATAGGTCATTGCTTCAGGCCTCCTAAGACACCAGTGAGCGCTGGTGCCTTTTGTGGGATGAAATGAAATGCTAAGTTGCTCTCTGATCTGGTGTGCACGGGCAAAACATAAAACGACCGAAAGGGGCTTTCTTCTTAGTGTCTGCTAGGGGCTACAGATTGGAGCGGCATGGAAACTAGACTGTTCTCTTCCCCAAAGTTGGTCCTTGGAGGCACTGTTGCTGTCCATCTTGTAGATAATCCCTGGACAAGAAAGGATTGTTATTTTTGCTCTCTTTTCTCTAGTAGCTTCCATAAACTTTGGCAGAAAAGCTGCCAAAACGCTATTTTGTTTTTCTTTCAATTTGGGTAAATCTCTTCTAAACAAGCAAACCACCTCAAACGTGTGCAAATGCTGCTTGAAATATAGCTGTGGCTGCATTGTTGTGGTCTAAGAGTCAATTTTCCTCTCCCTGTGTAAATGCCCCTGACAGCAACAGGCAAGGGCAGGTAGAAAACCAGGCTGTGACCAGAAAATGATGAAATGTGTAAAAATCGTGGTTCGATGTTGGCCAGTCTAGCCTCTGCGTGAAGAAAATCCATTTTGCCCCCGCGTCTCCCTTGCAAGGGCTGGCTGTCGCTGCAGCGGCCGCCCTTGCAGCGAATACAGGCGGCAAATTCGGGCTTGCAGGCCGTGACCGGAGCTGGTGCAGGACCGTCCGGGAAGGGTTTGCTCCTCCTTGGGGTCAGGGGAGTCGAGTCCCAAGCTGACTGACTGCCCGAAGGGAGCTCAGCTGAATTTTGATCTACTCAACGAAGGAGTGCAATAAATAATTAACTTCCAAACTGTGGTTTTATCATCCGCTCAGCCGGATCAGAGCAGTGCTGGGAATGTCGTAGGCTAACCACTAAGGAGCAAACTTTGTCGTAAAAATCCTAGGTCACGCATTCAGGAAACGTTTGATAGTAAGTTGGTTTGAAAGCACCACGCTTATTTTTTTAACAGGGAGAGGATGTTAATGTTGTTAGCTTGAGTAGCAGATTTTTTTTTCCTCTTTCTCTTTTTTCTTTTTTCCTCCCCTGCTATGGGCAGCTCTCATGAACTTGGAGCTGAACTGAAATTACTTTCGTTGTCACATGTCTTGTTTAATTGTGCAAATTGCTTTCTATTCCAAGGACAAGTTAATGTAGAAATGGAAAGGATTAGAACTGTTGGGATAAGCGATCGCCCTTTCTTTTAATTTCGGGCTTTAGCATAACAATAGCTACCACTTCAAAAGCAGTCCCTGGCTCTGCCCTGTCACCCTTTCATGCAGTCAAAGTACTCGCTTAGTGCCTGATTCTCCACTGCCCTCTCCCTTGGGGTAGATCCAAAGTCCATTAATCAGTGGGAATCGGCTGTAAATCGGCTCAATGGGCTGAGGCTTCTTAAACAAGCGCAATTAAATGGCACTGGGATGGAAGATGCCTTCAAATCTGATGATAGCACATTGATGACAGCACCAGTTAAAACCAGCATAAATTCAGGCCGGGAGGAAGGAATATCCCTGTTGTGCTGAATGTCACAGGACTGGGCCTCCTTTTTAAGCTTCACATAAAAAGAAGAAACCAAGCAAAAAAAAAAAATCGACATACACCTTCAGGTCAGTCTGAAGACACTGTGAATACTGTATTGTTTGACTAAAGCAAGCATCAAAATACACATTATTACAGCAGCTCTTTAGCCACTTAATTGAGTATTAACTGTTGAATTTGTACAAAGACTAGCCTAGTTCTTGGATCTGTAGTTATTGATCCGTGGTTTGCATGGTTTTAAAGGCTAGGCTCTTGAGCATTTGTCTGCTCACTGGGGTTTTTTTTTTTTTGCATTTTTAAAAATGTGTTTTGTTACTTAATCCCATCCTATTCCTGCCATGTGTAGGTAGATGTTTTTCAGGGCATTTGCAAGAATTGAGCCATTGCCAAGCAAACCATTTTGCTTCCTGTTTTCTGTTAATATATTAACATGATGGACAAACACAAAACCAGGTGGAAAACTATCACACCCTTTTGCAGTGTTCTGTGTTGCAGTAGGAAGCAGCCACTGTGAAATTAAGGTTTTCTTGCGCAATGTGACTGTTTTTTCGCTTTTGCTTAATTAAACTGCAGCATGTGGCACCATTCGGCAAAAACGTTTCTGTTGTGACCCTCTCAATGTTAAGGGAGATGTCAGGAGCATCGGGCACTTGGAGTGCTCACAGTGCCCGTATGCAGCTCCTGTTCAAGCTGGTGGGAGTCGTATGCCTGGGCTGCGAGCAGTACACTGCCGTTAGGGTTTAATTTTTTACAGATGAGTGTGCACCATCTCTGAGTGTAGTTATGCACCAGAAAGATGGGAGAAGATAACAGTTCACTACTATCAAAGTCCAGGAGTGGCTTTACGTGGGACCTATCCCTGCTAGCTTATGCTTAGTTTTACAGTAACTAGGTTGGCAAACATGCTATACCTGACTCTTGTCCAAACACGCTGTACCTGTCGGTGACTTCATATGTGTTTAAAAACAATTGTTTTTTGTTTTTAGAGGGATGACGTGGCTGGCTCAGTTTGTGTGCTGGACAGAGGAAGTATACCCGATACATTAGCAATAACATGCAAGATCTCTTTAGCAGAAAGAAAGATGTTTTATTCCCTGCAGGCTGGGCATACCTTGGCTGCATTGAGGTCTGGTTCCCCGTGCGGCTGTTGGGTAGGGGCTTTCCAGAGTAGACCTTGCCCGTGAACCTCGCACCACTGGTGCTATCCTGTCACCTTACTGCCCCGCTTCGCAGCACGGCCCACGGCCGTCCTCCCGCCCTTGGACTCCGGGAACTGAGGAAGGATGCTCAAATCATAATTTTTTTCTCTTTTTTGGAAAGTGTGACAATGTGCTTGTACAACCCCCAAAAATTTGCTGCAGGGCTTCAGGGCGAGCATAGCACCCTAGTGAATTTGAATTAATTTGTTTAAATACCTCCGCTTTAACAGGCGTCTCTTTAAAGAAATCGCTTGCATTTCCCGGTTCTCTTGCAAGCTGAGCCCCAGTCCGGCGGGCTGGGGGAGCGGGGCAGGAGGAGAAGCTCCCCAGGCCCCGCCGGCCGTTTTGGGGCTCAGCTCCGCGGCATCATGCCAGCGGTGGCCCGACCTCCGCCTCCAGCCTCGCTCGAGCATCTCACCTCAGCCCGTTGCTGAGCGTCTCACCGCCTTTAACGCGTTTTTCCCTCGGGCGCCCGCCTCTTTCGCAAGGCAGCTGTTTAAAAGGGAAACCCGAGCGCCTGGCCAAGGGTCGCAGCAAGGCAGCGCGCGGGGAGCTGGATGCCGGGCCGAGGTTTGCACTTTCTCCGTGGCCCGGTCTTCCTCTCACCTTTAAGAGTTATTTGCACGCCTGGTCGGCTTCCCGCAGCGCCTGGCACGGAGCGAGTTGGGATAATGTCACGGTAGCCCGCGAAGCCGTGCCAGCATGAGAGCAGTGGCTTGCCAACGTAACGGCATTGATTAGTGCAGAAGAACCAGGGCAATCCAATTATAACCGCAAGCGCCATTGGCGCAATTGTCACAAATTCTCACTGAAATAGCGGTGAACTCTGCTGTATTAAGGTGGTCTGGACTGTGTCAGGAAAGGGGAGTTCATCGGGCTTAGGTAATGCAGATTAAGCAGAAGAATTTAATTTTTAAATACTCTATTGGCTATTAATGTGTTGGGCAAAAAATGGTATTTTTGGATGGGTAGATGCTGGCCAAGTCCCTCAGCCTGCCGTGATATTAGAGAATAATTTTTTTAATTTCTTATTTTGGGAATTATTACAAAATATCCTCAAAGGAAACTACTCATGAAAAATAGCTAAGAAGTTTCCTATCGTTTAAATCTTGTTTGAGTATTGAATATTCCTTTGTTCCCTAATATTATACTTCCTGTAACCTACTCAGTGGGTCAGATAAGGAAATGTGATATTTTTCACCAGCATGACAAAATTAAAGTAAAGCTATAAAGAGCGGGAGGGTTGTAGCCTGGAGTCTTAGATGAGCAGTTCAGATCTGGCTTTCTATTACTTCGCAGAAGCGAACAGTCTCTTGTGGATGAATCACATTCAATTAGCTGTTTCCTATGATGAACTGATTAAAAATTAAGTGGCATCAAATACGGCTGATTTTGCTCGTACATTTAAATAATGCTATAATTACATACTAATCAGATGGTAAATCTTAATTGTACACGTTCCATATGTTTTATTTGCCCGCTCTCCGTCTTTGGTTTGTCGTCTTTGTATCAGCATGGAGTATATTTTCAGGCTGCTTTTATGTTTGGCCTAATTGAATATCAAAAGCGGTATATGTGAAACTTCCTGAATTCTATTCTTTAGCCAGTGGCAGCTGTGCTATTAGATGACCTTTACCATTCCTGTAGCACAGAATAATAAAGGGAGGGGGAGAATTGAAGCCTAGCCATGTTATTGTTAGAGACAGAAATAAATCATATATAATTGCCTCGCTATGAAGGCCAAATCCTGCCGTCCTTCATGCCTGAGTTAGAAATACAGGATTTGGACCTTTGTTTCCTGTGGTTTCCTGGCCACCTTGGACGTGCCCAGAATCCTCACGCTGCTGCGGTGGCTAATTACCATCGCCGGCTTCAAGCTCGGGCTGAACTCCTCCTGCGTGCGCGATGATACGGTCCTGCTTCGGGAAAGCCTTTAGGTGACTGTCAAGCCTAAGCATCATTGACTTCAGAAAGATTATTTATGTCCTTAAAAATTAAGAAAAGGCTTACATGTTGGATTAAATGGCGGTCTTCCACCAAGTGCTTCTGCTCTGGTTCGCTATTTAGAGCAAACCTGCTAACTCTCGGGTGAAATAAATAGGTTTCTTGACATAAAATGCGTGTGGTCTGTACTCTGTACAAACTGTAAGTTATGCTTTTGTCTGCTTTTCCATCATAGGTCATGAAAATAGTCACAAAAAGAGCAAGCGGAAACACTGGAGAAAACAGTGGGTAGAAAGCAGCATATTATCTGACATGGAGATGTTAAAACATAGCCTAGAAGTGAACTCATTTTCTACGGAGAGCAACAAGACTGGGAACATCAGTGACAAGAAGAGCCACAGAAGGACAAAGCGGTTTCTCTCCTACCCTCGGTTTGTGGAAGTGATGGTGGTGGCTGATAGCAGGATGGTTGCCTACCATGGAGCTAATCTACAGCACTATGTCTTAACGTTAATGTCAATAGTAAGTATTCAAATAGGGGGAGTGATTTTACCCACAGATCTTTTTCTAGTGGATGCAGAGCTTCCTTTCTGCTGCTTTCTCACATGATACCATCAGTTTGCTTCAACTAGGTGTGGAAACATTTCTGGGATGAGAGTACAGCTTGGTACATCTTGGTTCGGGTTCACAAGACCTCAGGAACATCTCCCTTAGCGAAGAACATTTGGGGAGCATTGGTTGAAGTTTTCTTCCTTTCCCAGACCTACCATACTTCCTAACCCTTCCCACACCTCACCTTTGCAGCTGTCTGTGCCCCAGGCAGCACAAAAAGAGTTGCTGGCCCTTTAGTCCACGTATTTTATTCTTCTTTTTATTTAGGGCCATGTGAAATAGCAGCTGAATAGAAAATGTGCTTTGGGGACTGTGACTTCCTAGGGACGGATGGTGGTAGGTCATGCGGTTGTCTGACTTCCCTTGCAGTTAAAAGGAGAAAGAGCCTGTGGTCACTTAGGTCCTTAGCAGAGTGCTAGGGTTGGCTTTCCAGGCTGGTGGCGAGCATTTTGGTGGCTTCTGGTACTAAGATGCAGTAGTGCAGTCCCCAGACAGGCAGTTCTGTAGCTACATGTTGCTGGGAAGTGAGTATCCAACGCAGTCGTCTCACTGCAGTGATTTTTGTCCCATTAGAGGGTAGAAGTGCAGTGATTGATATGTGGTCTAAAAATGGCCATGTCAAAATGAGGCACGAGGCAGAATAAGTTGCTTTTGACAGTCTCGGCCAGTGGTTGTTGTACCTCGGAGCAAAATGATGCTGTAATTTGGTGAAAAGCTTGTTAAAGCAGAAGGAAACTTCATGTTTCTGCAATACCAGCAGGTTTTGTTTAGTCTAAAATTGTGCTGCTGGCGGGACTGAGCCTCTCAGAGGTGTGCAGCGAGTTCATGGATGGTCAGATAATATTAGGGCACAGAAGGGAGCAGAACAGCAGCTCAGAACAAAAACAGTCGCAGAACAGAAGATATGCTTGTGTTGTCTTAATTCTTTGTTTCCTTGAATGTTAGCAATAACTCTGGGCACTTCTTTTTGAAACAGGTAGCTTCTATCTACAAAGACCCAAGTATTGGAAATTTAATTAATATTGTTATTGTGAAATTGGTCGTGATACATAACGAACAGGTAATGGAAGTGATTTTCTTCTCCTTTTGACAGTGGCATGTGTAGTGAACCTGGTGATAAAATAATTAAAATACCTGCTTTGTATGTATTGCTCATTAGGATGGTCCTGCGATATCCTACAATGCCCAGACAACATTAAAAAACTTTTGTCAATGGCAGCAATCCCAAAACCACCCCGAAGGAAGTCACCTTCAACATGATACAGCTGTGCTTGTTACCAGGTATGCTGAATTTTCTCATTAAAAATATCACCAGTTGTGTCAGAGTTACAAGATGCAAGCTTATAATATATGCAGCTACGGGAAACATTTGGTGTTTGTGGGTGTAAGGAGCAGAGTTAGAAGAACATATTCACCACAGAGGGGTCTTAGAGGTTCAGGACTGTCCAAGGCCTGACCATGGGCCCAACATGTGATGAAACTCTAGGACTGTGGCTGGGATTTGGTTCAGGTTTCTGTTGGATGATGTGGCAAAATCAGCCTGGAGGACCAAGAATTGCTTTTGGATGTTTTTTATTATTGTGCTTGTCCCTTAAGTCACTGCTGCATTGAAAATTAATGTGTCAGGTCTGTTCTGCTTTCAGACAGGATATTTGTAGAGCGCACGACAAATGTGATACTCTGGGTAAGAAAACCCTTTTCTTTGTCTTTTTTAACTTTTGTGTAGTGACAATGCTAGCTGTATGTGCTGAACTGTGGGTAACGCTTCCTTTGCTATTGTAAACCTCTCTGTTCTCTTCTAGGTCTGGCAGAGCTGGGCACAGTGTGCGATCCATACAGGAGCTGTTCAATCAGTGAAGATAACGGGCTGAGCACTGCTTTCACAATAGCACATGAACTTGGCCATGTGTACGTCTTATGTAAATGCATTTACATTTAAATAGCCCAAGATTTATGCTAGCTAGAACTTGCCAGCCGCAGTAGGAGTTGGTACCCGCTGAGCCTAATTATCTACGGGAGATGAATATACCTGGGTAGGAGAGGCACCACCTAGGAGGTTCAAGCTGTGGTACGACTCTGGGAAGTGGGATGCTCCGTAGCCCAGCTGCGAGCAGGAGAAACAGCAGACCCACGTTTTGGGGAGCACAGTGTTAGTGAGGGTGAGCAACTACAGGGTACCCAGATGTAGAGCAGTACATGTGGAGGTGAGGAGAGCTACCAAAACATCCCGTATTGCTGCGTCTCCTGGCATCCAAATGTGGCCAAGTCTCTGAGACTTCTGCAATGAAGTCTCAGCCAAGCCTCTGGCACTCGCTGACTTTTTGGCCAGGGCTAGGTAGTGCTGGGTGCCTTGGAGAGGATCAGGGTGAGGGGCACGGGCTCATCTCGCCCTGCCTTCAGGACTACAGTCTCCTCTGAGGGCAGGTTCCTTGGGCCATCAGGGCTCATCCCACCTTGGTGCGAGGCATTCATGAAGACAGCAGAGCAGCTGTGTGCAAGGAGGGACTTAGCCAGTGTGGCTGGCAGTTGATTGAGGTATAGAAGTGACCTGGACTTACCTGCTGAACCGTTTCATTACACGGGGACTTTCACTAAGGAGGATCTCATGTTACTGGACACCCAGCTGAGACGCAGTCACTCAGTGGAATTTCCCTCCAATGGAAATTTCTACTAACTGATTTTGAATTTTTTTGAGAGTGCATAATCAGAAAAATCTTTTTAGATCACGAAGTCCTTTACCCCACAGATGCAACTCTCTTAGGCAACTTACTCCATTCAAAACTACCTTAGCTTGGTTCGCAGTGGAAGTGTATAGATATGGGATGGATGAGTTCTTAAGAACAGATCACTCATTGTTTTAAGCTCTTTTTTCCTGCACAGAGGGCTGGCTGAGACGTTCTATTTTTAACTACAGTTGTGTTTGTTTAAATGAGATTTCCTGACAGAAATTCCCCGAAGGTTTGGCTTTCCCTACACCTAACCCATGGCTAATTCCTTCGCTAATGCTGCCCCCAAAGCTGCTGGAGGGGTTAGAGGAGCTCCCGAGCAGGAAATGCCTCTTTACTCTTTTACAGGGAGCAGAGCAAAAAGTTGATTACTTGGAGGTCGTCTTAATGGGATGTAAACTCCCAGGCCTTCGAACATAGGATCACATTGGGTCATTTCCCCTTTTCCACTTCAAGCAGCAAAGCAGTTTAAGCCGTTCTGTCTCTGTTGTATACTTGCCACATTCTTCGATATGTCACGTGCTGCAAACTTCACATGGTCTTATTTGATATGGATGCTTGATGGCATTTAGTGAGCCAACCACATAAAATACAGGAGCCAAGTTTGTCCTTGGTGCAGCCCTATTTAGGCAGCGGTGTGAGGAATGAATGTGGCCCAAGGTATTCAGCTGCTTTGGAAAACACCTTGCAGCCAACCTCCTGCACTGCAGGATTTCAGGCAGCAGTGGTCAGCAGGCTCAACTGATTCCTCCGCTTGAGAAACTTGTTCCCCCTGGTCACCTCTTGGCTCACTGGCTCGGTTCCAGAGTACTTCCCATTTTCATCATGGTGGGGCCAGTCTCCAGCCTGCCTGCAGGATCACGACTATCAGTTGGAAAGGAAACTGCAACTGAAAGCGCATCTCATGCGAGGCTCTCTTAAGCACTTGTCATGCTAAATATGTGCAGTAGCGGTGTGGAGAGCTTTAGCAGGGTCCTGTGTAGCTTTTTGCAGCCAGGTGCTAGGAACTCAGAAGTGTTTGAAACAGTGTCTGTTGGTCCTTTCTGAATATGTGGATATTATTCCTTGTATTCCATAATAGCTGCCAGGAGTATATCTAGGAAAAATTCTTGGTCGTGCTTGTTTTTAGTTCATACTGTTGCTCTTGCTGTGCCAAATACTTGCCACTTATCCGGCTGTACTTGTCTTTGCTATGTTCCTCTTAGGTTTAACATGCCACACGATGACAATCATAAGTGCAAAGAAGATGGAGGTAAAAATCAACAGCATGTCATGGCACCAACTCTGAACTTCTACACCAACCCCTGGATGTGGTCAAAATGCAGTAGGAAATATATCACTGAATTTCTAGAGTAAGGCCTTACCTATGTGTGTGTTAGGCTGTCTTTACCTGTGCGTGTATCTCATAGGGTACTGGTTAATCCAAAATCCCCGTGTGCAGTGTCTGGAGGAAATTGGAGGGATTTCTGTGTGCACGCATCCTTTACATAGAGCAGGAATGTGCCCTTGACATCCAGTCCCTGCCAGCTCTGCCTTATGATTAGCTGGCAAGGAATGGCCTCTCTATGGGGAGGAATAAGTCTTTCCCCCATGGATATTGCTTTTAAGGAATGTGCATTCTGCTCTAACCTGAAGAGTGAGTTTTCCAAGCCCTGTGGCCCAGATACAGAGCCATATCTGACAGGGAGCCAGCTACAGAGCATTAGGAGGCAGACTGAATCTGCCTTTCTGCTCCATAGTTCATGAATTGCGCTAGTCTGCTCTGGGAATAGATTTCAAGGAGCCCCCGGCTCGCTTAGATGCACAGTGACTGTCCATGCTGCTGTGATGCCTTCCTACACGTTGTGATGTGGAGCAGAAAGAAAACGCGATGGTTTCCAGAAAATCCAGGAGCTTGGTCACTTGGGTGGTTCTTCTGCTTACTGTCCAAGAGGAATACCAAGGATTTTCTTTCTAAATATATACCAGTGCTTACTCAGCAGCCAAAGGAAGTTTGGGCACTGTCAGACATGCTTTTGCTAGACTAGTTGACTGCATTGTGGTGGATGGTCATCAGCACAACGTGGGGTGGTAGTGAACAGATAGGCAGCCTGTTATGCTCCATAGTTGAGTCTGCAGTAGCTGTTGTAGTGCTTGTTAAATACGACAGATGGGGTGCACATCTAGCATAAGGGTAACCCAGATGCAAATAAATGAGTTCTAGTCTCATCACCTCCTGGTTAACACCATTTTCTTGCTTTATGTTGTAGCACTGGTTACGGGGAGTGTTTGCTTGATGAACCTTCATCAAGAACTTACACGTTGCCTCAGCAGCTCCCAGGGCTGATTTATGATGTTAATAAACAATGTGAGTTAATTTTTGGACCTGGATCTCAAGTGTGCCCGTATATGGTAAGTTCAGTTCCGTGCCTTGGTTTCGCTGGCTTTCACGGAGCAAAATAAGGCGTCCCAGCATTGGGTGAACAGGGAGAGGGGCTGGTGTAGAGACTGCACCCACCAGCTGCCAGCTGGTTAGAGCCTGGGCCCTCAGCTCCAGTGGTTGTAGGGGTGCAGCAAGCCATCAAGTTACTGTCGACCTTGTGAGTTAATGAAAAATCCTAGTAGGATAATTTTATAAAGGGTCATACATCCAGTAGGCTGTGTGGCACGTGGGATGAATGTATTTAATATTTCGATCTGTTCAAAAACTTTAGCAGATGCAGTGCCGGCGACTGTGGTGTATTAACATTGATGGAGCACACAAGGGATGTCGTACTCAACACACACCTTGGGCTGATGGGACCGAATGTGAACCCGGAAAGGTCTGTAACACCTCATCCTTTGTAGCTATATCTATCGGTCAAACTCATCCTATCCCAAGGGCCAGCTGTATGGGATATGGCTTCTGACCGCAGCTTCTGCCCAGAGCAGCTCTGTGTGTTTTAAGCATTTCATGCAGGGGGGAACTGTATCCCATATAACGTGATTAAAATCTACTGCTTGGCATTATTTTGTTTATTGCGGTTATTCTTTTTTGAATGCTTATCTTACCTCTTAAATTAATACCCTTGAGTGAACTCTTGAGCAAAACCTCTGCAAAGCTTTCCTAGACTTTTGTTAGAAATTTCCCATGTGATGGGAGTAATTAGTAATTATACATAATATAAACGTGCCAACTGGCTTCTCATCTTGACAGCTTCAGAGTAAAATATAGAACTAGCTGACATTTTCTGTATGGAACCTTTTTGGCAGTTTTTCCTAAAAACTTTCAATTTCCATGTGCAATGTTAGCTTCCAACTAAATATTTTTCCAACTAAATACATTTTCTAGAATAAACTTTTAGTTTTCACTTGTCCAGATCTGCAGAAGAATAGTGGGGAGGTTTCTTTTTTCTTTTTTCTTTTTTTCTTTTATTGAGATGCTGAACCTTTTGAAGAAAAATGCCAACTAGTTTTCACCCTTTTTGTCTGAACAAAAATCTTCCCCATCTAGCCCTAGTAAACAACCTGTGATGTTATTCAGCAAAGCATAGCTTAAAAATTTGCTCTTGTAGCTAATTAATGATCAATAGTTAAACTTTTCATTGCCTTGAAAGACTCAGCATCTCAATTCATATAGTCTTTCAAATGTGGATGCTATTTTAGATACAATCTTTCACAAAGGCTGTGGGTCTCTTTGGCCGTTAATCTTTTGTTACGTGTGTCTGAAACTCATTTGTGAACACTGATTTCATTCAAGGCAACGGGCATAATATATCAATTTGCCTTTCTTATGGGCAAGCACAGCCAACACAGGCACAGAAGCTGTTACCTGGTATTTTTAAGATCGATAGCGTATGGTAGAGATACTGCTGGAACGCTTATTCCTGCGTTACTCTTTGGAGCCAGTGGCACACCAATATTTATTGTTTTTTATGTAAAATTCCCCCCCTTTTTTGAGAATCAGGTTTAAACTTATGCACCTCTGAAGTCCCCTCTTGCCCCATTAAGTGGGACACCTCTGACTGTAGAGCTTGTATCCTCAACTTCTCCCCTTGTGAGCTTGGGATGTGCTCAGAGCTGGCTGCCCAGAAATAAGTTTTTTTCTGAATTCCAAATATGTGGACTGCCGTTCTGTTCAGACATACCTGCAGTTAAGCCTGGATATGGCCAGAGTTGTGTTTAAGTAAGTGTGACCCGAATTCGTCCACTGAGAGCAGGTGGGACCTTACGAAAGGCTAACACAGCCGCATCGTGTCCAGGCGCTTGAATGTGTTCTGGAGAAAAGGCTGTGTGTGTTGTATTTTGGCCTAACTCAGGCTTAGGGTTTGGATCGTCATAAGCTCCCTCCTCCCCACTATTTTCTTGGGCTTGTAAAGTGCTGAGGTGCGAGTACGGAGTGTGTTTGGCTGGAACAAATCACTACTTTGGTCCTCCGATGTGGCCAGGAGCCCTGTCAAACTGCTGCGTGCTGACTAATGCCTTGCCTCAAGTCTGCATGTTTAAAGTGCATGATATATGGGTTGGCAGACAGAGAAAATACCATGCCATTTTTTATGGAGATACCTTTGGAAACAAGAGAATCTGAATAGCTAAGAAAAGTCTAGCTGAAGCTACTGGAATATAGACTTATCCAGGCTCTAAAGTCATTTTTAAACCAAAATTACTAAAACAATGTAGGAGTAGTAGCTTATGCATACTTTGGATGCGAGGGCACTGAAGTCAATGCCATTAAATCAAGTAATAAGCCCAGATTTTGGTCTTTGTTGGGTGAACACCGGTCGTGATCATTTCCTCTGCTTGACAGTGCCCGTGCCTTAGCAACTTGAAATAAATCACTGTGCCGCAAAGAAAGAAAATAAAGAGGCTCATAAACATGGATCTGTATCTCTTGTGGTTTTCAGGGCCGTTTTAAAGAACGGTTAAAGAAGCGTAGATGAATAGTAATCATTGCTGCCTCCTCCCTTATGGCAGCAGGTACCGTATAAGTTATGCATGCGTGAAGCTTCACAGCACTTGTCTGCCCCCTGCTAATCTATTCAGCCGAATCAGCCCGAGCCCGGGAGCTGGTTTTGGTGAATTATCTAAGGCCCCTGTGGCAAGACAAAGGCAAGGAAAGTCTGCTATAGTGTCTCCCTTCCCTGCCGCTGCTCCCCTGTTCAACTTCGTGTCTGTTTAAGTTATTTTGAACCCGCTCCAGACAAAAACTCTTTTATTCTCTTCGTTCTCTGATCTGCAAGCCCGTAGGAAAGAGCACCCTGGCAGACTTTTTAGTTTTCTGTTGTAATTCAGCGTTGGAATTATTTTTAAAATAAAAAAGACATGAGGGTTGCACAGCCAGACTATTCACAGCGTGGTTCCAAGAAACACCACTGCGTTTCCATAAGATAATCTTGCTGTTTATTTAAAGCAGCTGCTCTTTTCTTTTTTTCTCTTTTTCTTTTGCACCCCCCCCCCCCTTGATTTGCTATCAATTTGCTATCACCACAAGCCCCCAGTTTGGAATAAAATCAAGAGATTTAGGTAATTTCCTGGTTAATCCTCAACCATCGGATGGGAGACGTATAGGTCATGTCACGGTCTGTTAGCGGTGTGCATTCACTGGTTAGCTATTCAGTCTGCTGCGGGTCAGCGGTGCCAGGCATGACTGTGGTTACATATTTAGCTGTGAGTGTCAACGTTTCTGCAAGAAGTTCTCCTCCGGGACGGCGCGGTTGTATTGATGTCGAGTGTTTTCGTACGCTGGTGATAGCTGCTGGCCCTCTTTGTCCCTGTGAGTGACTGGCAGAGAGGTCCCCGTCCCGCAGCTCCTCGACCTCGGAAGGCCAGGAGGAGGGAGGCATCGCACGGGTTTGTCCTGCAGCAGAGGGGCTCAGTGTTTCAGCTGACTTTATTCCTGTCCTCTGCTGGAGCAGATGCTTTTTTAAGCCAGCGTCCATCTGGAGAATCAGATCTTCAGATGGAGGCAGATGCATGGCACGTAGCCCGGAGACCAAGCTCATCCCTGCGCAAGTGCCGTATTTGAGGCCCAAGCTATGAGCGTTTGGTCATCCTGCCAGCTGTGCACACAGCAAATACACCTAGATCAGCTTCCTTCCCTGGTGGGTAGCAGTGCAGCGAGCAGGCCATCATCCGGGAAGGGTGTCCAGCGTGTTGCAGAGGCAGCATCACGCGGGAAGGCTGTGGACCTTGATGGCAGCTTGATTTTTGATCTGTTTTCCTAGAGAGCTTGACGTAACCTTGTTTCGGTCTCGGTGAAAGGGCTCGTTTCCTCTCCCCAGCTGGCCGCCCTCCTGTTAGGGTGAGAAAAAATATCTCCACTGCTTCGCTCGCTCTGCCCGGTTCGGCTGCAGCCCGTCGGTGGATGCCCAAGCTAGGAGAGTGGCGGACAGGCGGTCGGACACCGTGAGACCTCATTAGCCTGGCTTTCCCAGGAAACGGAGCAAACAACGCTTTTCCTCAACCATTCCCTTAGACTTTCCTAGGGGATTTTTTTTGTGGTATTGCAGAACTGTCCTACATGTGGGAAACTCCCCGTCACTTTTAGAAGCCCCTTTGAGTTGCTCTCTGAAGTGAAGAGAAAGTGAATGCAGTGCATTGGTAAATTAGACCCATCTCCATAAGGATCATCGGGTGTTTTCCTGCCTGAACAGCACCTGATGCAGTAGAATATTACAAGGGAATATTTCAATGATGCCTCTACATTTTTTTTCTAAAGTTCCTAAGTTTCTTCTAATTTGCAAGCAATCAGCAATGTTTGGGTTTCGTATAATTGCAAAGATTTAGGCATCCACCAGCAAATAAGCACACCTCCAGGTTTCAATCTGCTTTAGCAAGCAGCGTTCAGTGAGAGGGAAACCGCTTTGGGGGTCTGGTGGTGTTTTTCTGTCAATTCTGGTGGGGCCAGGATGTGACTCTGCCCTAGATCTGGTCTGTCCAGAGAAGTCTGTGTCATTGTACAACACACACATCCAGAAGAGACGTAATTTGTACGATAAAAATAGGAGGAAGGAGAAAGCCAAGATAATTTAAACCAGTTTTCCAAACAAAATAGGCGAGAGTTATAGCAGGAAAACACAAGTGTAGACCAGGCCTTGGCAAGTGCCATGTTATGGCTGAGCGAAGAAAACACTTTGGAGTGAGGAATTCTTTGTTTTTATTTGCCCTTTTGATTTGGAACTTTCCTTTCCTTTCCCTCTTCTCTTCTGGGGTTTTGTGCAGCTGCGGAGAGGTTTGAGTTTTTCCCTGCTGTTTGCTAGCGCGCGTCCCTGTTGTCCGTCTCCTGTTACGACACTGTGGTTCCCGCTGCTCTCCAGGAAATCAGATAAACAGCTTTGCCAAAAGCCAGAGCTGCGCTGGTCGGCATCAGCCCACGGGGAGCGTTCGCTGGTCGTTGTCCTCGGTCGTCTTCCCACAAATCGCTCCTCTGGACTCTGCCGCTTGCCTTCTCTCCTCCATTTAAGGGTGCGGAAGATTGGTGCTGCTTGGTTATCTTCCTTGCAGAGAAAGAAAGCACAAGGGTGGCCTGGTCCCGTGGCTACTGAAATAAGTGGGGCCTTGAATTGGGGGAAAAACCCCAAAATGTGCTTGAAGCTAGAGCTGAGCACAATTCAGAGTGCCGTCCTTAGTTCCCCCTGGAAACTTGCTCTGCTACAGCTTTGGCTCCTAAAAAATACACCCCAGGTTTTTATGCAAATGAAATTTGGGTGACCATCCAAAAGTGAAAATGTTCAATTTTCTCTGTTTTTGGAAATATTTGCATTTTGAGTGAGATATTTGAGGAAAAGCAAGTGAATCTCGGCGTCAGGGCTGATCGCTAATGAAAGAGTAACGCAACCCCCCCCCCCCCCGCCCTTTCCCGTCTCTCTCTCGCCCGCAGCACTGCCGGTTCGGGATGTGCGTCCCCAAGGAGCGGGAGGCGCCGGTGCTGGACGGCGCCTGGGGCACCTGGAGCCCCTTCGGCACCTGCTCGAGAACCTGCGGCGGGGGCATAAAGACGGCGATACGGGAGTGCAACAGGCCCGAGTAAGTGCGGCCGCAGTGCGGCTTCGGCGCGGGAACGTGGCCAGAACGGGTCGGGGGGAGCAGCCCGCTTGCACCAAGGGGCTGCAATCCTGTTTTTTGGTTAGCGGGCCAAGTTTTGGATCGGATAGGTGCTGCAGGGAGAGGGGAGGGAGCATGGGAGGGAGCTGGCACACACATTTATCCATTTTCCACCACTTTACTCCTGTTTTGGCTGCTTTTGCAGCTGTTGCTGCAGGGCACACCCTGTACAGGCGAGCTGACACGGACTAGCAAAACCTCAGTAGAAATCTGTGCCCCATTAAAAAAGCGGTGCTTAAAAACGTTGGCCGTGGCCGTGGAAGGCAAAAGGCCGAGCCCTTTGAAACGCCAAGGAATTGCGCCGCAGGCTTGGAGGCGGCAAACGCCCCGTCTGCAAAATATTAGCACGGGGTTGAGCAACCGGTGTGAAAACAGCGTTTGCCTCAGCGGCTGGTGGGTCCTGTTTATTGACCTCCTTTCAGTTCCCGAGAGCGCGAAGGGGGCTTGGAGGAAGGGGGCCGGGAGGGTTTGCCCCCACACTGCCTCTTCTCGGACCCCGTGGGAAGTCTCCGTGGGGACTCCTCTGTCGTAGCATGGTCCGCAGAGGTTTTCCCCAGGTTTGGTTTTTGCCCCGGTAATTCGGCGGCACAGCGTGGGCTCCCACCATCGGCGTTCCCGCTACCAGAGTGCTGCAGAGACATTGCAAGCGAGACGGGAATAAAGTGCGATGGAAAGCCACCACTATGTGCTCTCCTGCTTCTCAAACCGCTTCAAAAATACCCAGAGTAGCTCTCGTCGCTGTTTCGCTGCCTTTCCTCGGGCAGGAGCAACCACCCTGCATACCTAGAGGAAGGTCTGACATAGCTTCATTTGGCCTTTCGTATGCAAAGGGGGTTTTGCTCTTTCAAAGCTTTGCTACGCGCGGGCATCTGCGGTGGTACCTTGCATGCCGATGAAATATTACGCTAAATCCGGCATGGAAAATGAACGCTGAAAGTAAGACTGCAGCTCCCATCCCCGTCTGTAATGTGCCCTGACACCTACATGGATGAGTACTTTGCAGGACTGTAGGAAGCTGTAAGCCTCTGAAATGGAAACAGGCTGTGTTTTGACATACACTTAAGGAATGTATTAGCTGACCAGACCAGACCCTTCCCACCAGGATTGCCCCCTCGGGAACTGCAGCCGGGATGGTACAGACAAAGCCAGCGGCTGCGGCATGTCACGTACGGTGCCTGGGGGGGCAAGCCCTGGTTTTCAAAGCAAGGCGTAGCTGCAGTGTTTGGGGGGAAAAAGCATATTTCATACCCTGTCAACACCCAGAGCCCTGTTTTCAAGAGTGGCTTTTGGGGTGGGTCAGTGGTATGTGAGCTGGCTCACATCTGCATTTCAGTCTGTCGCTAGACTAGCTACCCGTGCCGAAAACCATCCGAATTTGACGCGTAAACGCATCTGTGGATGAATGCGCTGGTTGCTGGCTGTTCAGATCCCAGGACTCGCTAGGATGCTGTGGAGGAGATCTCGGACTGTGGTCTTCATGTGGTATAACTGAAGAGACTTTTCTGCAGTCCCCCAAAGCATTAAGCACATGTGCACACGAGCGGTTGCGTGTACGTGCACATGAGCTCGCATGCCCTGCGGTCACTTCTTTGGGGGCTTTGCACTCGCCCCAGAGCAGAGCTGCTGCTGCTGGGGCTCCTGTGCCTGAGCAGGTACCAGGTGTGTCCAGAATCAGTGCTTCGTGCTTGCACCTAGCTCTCCTGGCCCGCCGTGAGAGCGGCGATGCCTGGGGGTCTGCAGTGAAATTATTCAAGGTTAGTGTTCACATGCAGTGCATTATGCATTACATATTTAAGACCTGTTGAGATGGAGTTGGAATAAGCCCTCCATATTCCCCAGAGCCGTTGCCACATCCTAAGAGTTTTGCCCTGCTGGGAGGCCTCCAGCAAAGCATGCGTGCGCAGGGATGTGCAAGGACATATTGTTAGATCAAAAGTGAGAGTCTATACCATCCTTTGCCTGATAAAACAGGTGATTCAGCAGTAAGGGGATTTGGGACAGAGCAAGAAGGTTTCTATGTGTGCATTGCTTCCCCTGCCATCTCTGAGGCACGTGGTTGATGGTTATCCATAAAAACATTAGATAGTGCTGAAGGATCCAGTATTTCTTCATGACACTGAGAATTGATGTTTTATGAGGCTGACTTATTTTTCAGGGTTAGCTCTAGTCTGTTTACTCAGACTTGGTGAAAAGCAATACTGAATCATTAAGGATTTAAGAACGCCTGAAGTTGTCAGAGTGGTTTGGGGCTGTTTTGAGCTGTCAGAAGTGTGAGTGTGTTCAAGGCCCAAACACCAGTTGCAGGGAGATTTACTGCCCCAGTTACGAATCTGACGGTTTGAAACAAGCATCCTTCGGTTCATGGCAAGCCCATGTGTTCAGTTTGATATCTCAACCTCCTGGGTCACGTCTAGAAAAAAGGCTAGTCGCTTGGGGTCTTCAGATCTTATTAGATGCACCCTTTAAAAAAAAGGTGCACTGCATGTTGTTCTTAACTGACTATAATTAAAAGGAGGCTTTTTTTATATTAACGGATTTATATCAGAAGCAATGTGGTTGCCATGAAAATGTCATAGTTGCCATTTTTTTCTTTAAGAAGCGCCCCGTTAGAGGTTTACATAATTTAGAGCCTTTGTCGAACTGCAGCAGCGCTGCGGAAGTACAAATGTTTTCAAAATGGAAATGATGAATTCTGTTAAATCCCCCAAGAATTGATGCAAGCTTTCAGAGACCTGGGGTGTTTTTCCAAGGCCAAGAACTGCTGCAGCTAAAAAGCACCTCTTCCCCGGGTGCTATGTTGCAGGATGGCCCTTTGCAGCCAGAGGTAGGAGCAGTAGATAATCTGCACCATGCATAGTGTGGTTGGTGTCTTTTTTCCTTTCTTTCTTTTTTTTTAAATCACTGTTACTTGTTTATTTCCAAGCATCAGCTAGCTCCGTAAGTGATGCCGGTTTAGTTCCCGCGTGGCACCCAGGAGCTGCCCTCGGAGCAGGCAGAGCCGATGTTACCGCCTCTCGCTCGGGGCTGCGCCTAAGGGCAAAGCTCCCCGCAGGCGTTTCGCACGGGGCTGGGGGATTTGCACCACGGCAGCTCGTGTGTCGGCTAGGGCAGGGGAAACACGGCACGTACATCCATCCCCCTAAACGCGGGAGATGCTAAAAACCCGTGTGCCGCTCTAGGGGCTTGTTGCCTTGCTGCGTGTAGAGACCCGCGTGCATGCGCACAGGTTTCCCGTTTGCGTTACGGTAAGGAAACCCCAGCTGTACGTGATGTGGAGAGATCATGGTGGGCACCTCCGCCTGATTTCTGCCTTTTGGATGCTATTGAATTTGCACCGTAATATCTTTCCTTCTGCAGCATCAGGGAATAACAAAGCTGCTTGGTTGGTACTGGAGTTTTTATTACAGTTATTAATTGTGGTAGCTTATAGCAGCCCCGCCAGCCCCCAGAAGCCGTTTACCGTGGAAGCCGTGCACAGTCAGAATGAAAAGCTCACGATAGGCGCTCGTCCTGGTAGGTGCTCAAAGGCCGGCTTTGCGCTCCGCTGTATTAACTCATCCTCCTTCTTCCAACCTCTCCTGCAGATTTAGGGAAATTTTTCCTTTTTTTCCTCCCTCTCTGGATGGACCTCGTGCATTTGCAATTTCAGGAGCGAGCAGCAGAGGCAGTGTTTTTTATTGGAAGATTTAAAGCATGGTGCATGCTGGTTTTCATTTTACTATGACGGGCCTGCAGAAGGCTGTGTTTAGAAAGGGACATACAAAATCTTACTGAGTTCCTAGCAGAAATGTCCTTTGAACAGCCTGCAAAGACTTGCTTGTGTCCCAAGGGTGCTTTTCTAGCAGCATTACCACATCTGAAAATGGTGTCCATGAGGAAAGTGCCATCGACCCGGTTCCTCTAGCATCCTCCTGAGCATCACTCGCTCTTGCACCATTGCTGACAGCAACAGGAGCCCCTCGCTCGTCTCCAACAGGGTAGAGAGAGAGGTTTTTTCAGTCCCCAGGGTTAGCTATTAGCTGGCAACAGCTTTGTCTACATACAAGGGCGAAAATCATAGTTTTATGGCTAGAGACCTGAATCTGGGAATTGGGAAATTTAAAATTATGATTTCTACTAGGCTTATCCACTGGCTTTTATGTGGCTTGGGTCGTATTGCTTTCCCCAGCTGATACAGTGCTTCTCTGCCTGTAAAATGGACATGAAGTTTTTCTTGGTTTCCTGGATGGTTCTTTCTGAAATAAGTGAAGATTAAGTTATTTAAAAGTGTCTAGCATTACCATTGCTACTTTTGGGGGCTATAAATCCCGAAGGACAAAATTCAGGCTGGCCTTTCAGCCCTGCAAGGGAGCCAGCTCTCCTTTCCGGTGTGCTGTTTGGTTATTTGCAACCCAGATGATCACATGCAAACTCCTGGCCACCAAATCTGTAGGACCGATGAGGGTTGTGGAAGGATGGTCCTCCCTTATGGCATCCCTCAGTGCGAAACTAAATCCCTACCTGAGGAGGAAGATGTTGTTCCTTCTTTCTGGCTTCTTTTTGCTGCTGCATTCATCGGAGAGTTGCAGGACTAGAATTGTGTCTCGTCTCCAGCCTGATCCCAAGCTCATTCAGGCCGATGGGAAAAGGCACCAGCAGGGCCTGCCCTGTACAAACACAGTCACTAGAAGGGTCTTGGATGACGGTGCCTTCCCTGACCTCCATGCGGTGTCAAAGCCCACGCGCAAGAGATTGGTAGAGATGGAGGCCAGAGGTGGAGGTCTGAAGACCAACTCCATCCAAGGAGAGAGGTTGAGTGGATACAGGAGGGTTAGAAAACACCGTCTGGTAAATACACGCTCGGGGATTGTGCAGCCTGCTTCTCTTTCTTCATTTCTGCAGGCCTAAAAACGGTGGGAAATACTGCGTGGGTCGCCGAATGAAATTTAAATCGTGCAACACTGAACCGTGCTCGAAGCTGAAGAAGGACTTCCGTGATGAGCAGTGTGCCGACTTCGACGGGAAGCACTTTAACATCAACGGGCTGCCCACGAACGTGCGCTGGGTTCCCAAATACAGCGGAAGTAAGGGAACGGGGGAGGTCAGTTCCCACCCCTTGACTCGGTACGTCGAGGTGATGGCGTTGCAGTAACACGGTTCTGCTTTTCCTCTTTCCCCGCCCCAGTCCTGATGAAGGATCGGTGCAAGTTGTTCTGCCGAGTGGCAGGAAACACGGCGTATTACCAGCTCCGGGACCGCGTCATCGACGGGACGCCCTGCGGCCCCGACACGAACGACATCTGCGTGCAGGGGCTTTGCCGGGTAATCGCTTTCCCTTCTCTTTAGGGAGGGTGAAATGTGAAATCGGTGAAAACTGCAATCGGCTTTGCAAGGCAAAAAGATTGCATTTCTGCGCTTTGCTCCGTCTGGGTGTTTGTGTGCCCTCTGCACGCGGGAGCCCGCAGACAAAGTCCCCAGGTGAGCCCCAAGCGTTGCGAAGCTCTCAGCCGTCCCTGGATTTTCGGAAGAGCTTGGCATGGAGGATGTTTGTAAATCTGCCCTTCATTGCTGAGGAAACCTGAGCCCCAATCCAAATGATGGCTCCTTCTTTGCTCTGCCCTGGGTCTTCTCGGTCAGACCCCAGAAGACTTCGCATTTCCATTTGCAGTTATTTTTCATGCTTTTGTCTGTGGGAGCTTCATCAAGAAGCTTGCTCTAGCTAAGGGCCCCTACCCTGCTCCCAGGCTGGCAGCGCCGTTGGACTCCCCTGCCCCTTGCAGAGCCGACGCAGAAGCTCTCCAGCTTCTTGCAGTATGGGGGAAAGCCAGCTGCCCTTGAGGACACTTCTGTGTGTGGAGAGTAAAGAGTAGGATAACAGCACAAACACAGATACTAATTTCACTTGGGTCACGCGCCGTAGACTGGTGCTGAGCAATGCTGGTAGCTGGCAGTAGAGCCTTGCCTGGTAATACCCATATCCAGCTTTCAAAGATGAAAATGTGGGAGAAGAGCTGCTTCCATTTCGCGAGCAAATACGGTATCCAGGAAGCAGGTAGTAACAAACTGCTTTGGGAAGAAATCCCAGGCAGTCTTAAGGCATTGCCTGGTGCAAGCTGCCGTTCTGATTCTTGCTTTGTCAAAAAGCCTTTTGTTTAAAAATGGTGTGGGATGGCCACACTGTAAATCAGCGAAAAAAAAAATGTGGGGAAGCAAAACGATTTGTCTCCTGGCAGCCTTTTTCGCACAAATCTTTTGTGTGACTTAATCTGGAGATTTGTAAATGCTGTTCTAGTCTGTATTTGCTTGATCTAGCTTTTCACTTCTTCTCTTAAAGCAAGCTGGATGTGATCATGTGCTGAATTCAAAAGCAAGAAGAGACAAATGTGGCGTTTGTGGTGGGGATAATTCTTCGTGCAAAACTATTGCAGGCACGTTTAACACGGTGCATTATGGTAAGAATCTGTTGCTAAAAACTTTATAGAGAAAAATGCAGGTCTATAAAATCCATTATCACACTTAATCTACAAAAACACTGATGTAAAATGCAAAATCCTTCTAGCTATAGCATATTCCATTTTATAACTATTTATGCTATCCCTAAGTGAAAAGTACTGGCTTGTGTAATGTGAGGTAATTTCCCTCATTTCACTTACCCCCATAAAAAGGAAATGAAATGTCTGTGTAATAGCCTTGACTTTCTGTTAAATCTTTTCTAGGCTATAACATTGTGGTCCGCATCCCAGCTGGTGCAACCAACATTGACGTGCGTCAGCACAGTTACTCAGGGAAACCAGAGGATGACAACTACCTGGGTAAGTGACAGTGCATGGTTCAGTCCAGAGTTGTGCTTTGTTTTCTGGTTGTGATGATATTTCTGCTGGCTGTTCTCTGCTAAGGAAGATGAAAAGCTCATTTAAGGAGACATTTCCTTAATGAAAGTGCTTCTCATGTGCCCTACAAACATAATGAGCCGCGTCTTGCTCCATCTCTTTGTGCACGTCCAGCTAATAGGATGGCCGTCCTTGATCCAGAGCTCGAGAGGCTCACAGATTATAAGAAATAACCCCTTAGGGTGTCTCTGGAGCTAGGAAGGATTATCGAACCCGTTCTGCGGTGGGAGCTGAGGCGCAGAGCTGGGAACCAGCCAGACTCCTGAGTTCCCTGGGAATCTCCTAATCACAGACTAATGCGTCTCTGCTGTCACCATCCTCTGGCTGAAGAAATAAATATGCTATACCTAGAAAGACATGTATATACAAACAAATTCAAAGAGGAATTATCTTCTATTCCATTGGGAATAATACTTCTGATTTTACTTAGACTAAGCCCTTCTTGTCTCTGCCAGACAGTGACATCTAATTGTAGCTGCACCAAAGAAGTTGTTTTAATTTAAGCCTAATGATAACTTGGCCTTATCCATTGTACATTCATAATCACCGGTTAATCGGTGGGTATGTCTCCAGAGATGTATGAAAATGTGTTTGCAGTACGATGTAAAATCACTCTGCTGCATGCACATATGCTTTTAGCACGGCCGTGCTTTTTTTCTGCCGTGCTGAGCAGCAATTTACTCTGCAGCGAGTCCTGTGAAGGGCAGGTAGCGAAGGTAATACAGCTGCACTTCACAACCGATTTTGTACCTGCCCAGCAGAAGGCTGGTTTCGCAGTTAAGTGCTGTTTGTGTCCTTAGTCTGTTCTGGCCGTTTGCAGAGCAGGGAACGGGGCTGCGGCCCCTTGGGGTCCGTGGGAGACGGCTGCTGTTTTGGCTCTGTTTTTCTCCTTTCGCGCACCCCTCACCTGGCACCGTTGAGACTGGGGGGGCAGCAATTTTCTTGAGGTGTAGAGCCTTTTTGTGAAACTGCAGCGCAGCAGAAGGAAGCGATGGGCAGTGGTGGCAGCCACTCTGCAAGGCAGTCCACGTGCATACCCACCATTCAGGCACAAATCTGAGAGGGTCCCTGCTTGTCCTTCTCATTCCCAGATTGGGGCTGTGCGAGGTTTTCTGTCCTTGCCCACATGCGGCCCTTCATTTCCAGCTGGGTCACATCATTCTCATGTGTTGAGGTGAGACAAGGGCAGGGCGAGCACCCACGCATCAGTACCACAAAAACCTCACCGAGGTGTGATGGTTTTCCATCCTGGGGGAGAGAGGCATGCTCCATTATTTGATTTTTCTAGGAAAATGGATCTTCCCCGCGCTGTACGTATTCAGACTAGTCCCCCTAGAACAAGCCCCAGAGAACTCAGCTCTTCTTGGAGGGCCTTTAATCTTCTTGGGAAGCAATGAAGTCAAATCTTCTTTAATGTTGCTTTAATATTGCTGGGAAAGCATCTCTTCACATTAGGCCCGAATGAAAGCAAACGAGAAGCGTGCATGTGTCCACTTATTTTGCAGCTCACTGAGTGTGAAATCTTGGGCCCTCAATACTGTGAACCTTGTAGTTGCTTAACAGTTTAGGAGGAATTTGATGTTGTCATCAAGTGCAAGACACATTGCTATTGTAGGAAGATACAGTAAATGGAAAGGAATCTTTTAGCATGCTTTAGTGCTGCCTAATGACATTAAAGCCTCCGCACTATGGAATTTGGCCGAGGATGGAGTCTCCTTTGTGAGTTTTTCTCCATCTCTATGCATTTGCTGCTGTGCAGGGTTTTGCTTCATTATCTCTCCTCGTTCGGTGTAAAACTTTCCTTTTGGTGTTAAGTTTAGATTTTTCGGTGCAGAGGCTTTGTAGTAATGTAGCTGTGATGGGTGAAATGGTGGGGAAACTAACTTAGGAAATTAGCTACATAATCGCATTAGTGTGAAGTTGTGCAGCAGACTGCTGTTTTCAGGAAACTGTGCCTTTTATAAAGCATTTAGGCTTTAAGCCTTCAGTGCTTTCACATACCTTAGATTTGGAATAATAAAAAAGTAAGGGGGGGAGGAGAGACTGAGAGAGAAAGATACTAAGCAAACTCCCTGTAATTATCCGCTGGAAAATGGAAGTTTGGGCAATTAGCTTACGTGGTGGTACCTAGAGCACACCTGGAGGCAATGCAAGTGCCACCCCATCCGCACGGCGGATGTGTACGGCCGCCGGCCCGGCAGGCCTTTCGGGTATCTCCTTGCCCTGGGTTAGGGGTGAACCATTTAGGAACAATTTTCATTTTAATGAGGCTCTCCATTGGTAAAAGGGATGGGGACGATGACTGTAAAGCCTCTGCTGCTCCCTCTCCATCCTTTCTGTTGGAGAGTGCCAGCAGCTTTTTCCACCGAACCCAAGGAAAGGGGCCACTGAGCATGCGTGACCGCTTTATATGTACGTATGAGTTAATTCTGCGTCTTTAGTTCTTGTTTTTTGCACCTACGCAGCCTTATCTAACAGTCAAGGAGACTTTATATTAAATGGAGACTTTGTCGTCAGTATGTTTAAAAGGGAAATCAAAGTTGGGAATGCTGTGATCGAATACAGCGGGTCGGATAATGCTATCGAAAGGATTAATTCTACAGATCGGATCGAGCAAGAAATAACCCTTCAGGTGAAGTATGCGTTGGGCGCGTGGAAGAGCCTGCCGAGCTCTGTCGGGCCGAAAGCGGTGGGCCGCGACGCCTGTCGGTTTACTCTGGCCTTTCTTTTTTTTCCTCCTAGGTCTTATCAGTGGGCAATTTGTACAACCCTGATGTTCGTTATACGTTTAATATCCCCATTGAGGACAAAGCTCAGCAGTTTTACTGGAACGCGTACGGCCCGTGGCAGCCGTGCAGTAAGCTCTGCCAAGGTGGGTGCTCGGCGATGCTTTAGGGACGATGCCGTTTTGTGCCGGATTCACCTGGGCCTCGCGGTGTTGAGAAATACTGCTCCGTTTGCTTTCTCTGAGATTCTCCCGTTCTGGGCTTGATGGTTCCCTGGGCCGTAGTAGTAGATTATCCGTGGTGCCCAGTACCAGCTTGCGAGGTGTAGCGCTGGTCTGGCACTTTTGGTTCAAAGCAGGGGATCTTTACAGCCCCCCGGAGCCAGGTAAGTGCCGCCATCTGATTTGACCGCTTTCCCGTATGCCTGAAATGATGTGTTTTTCTTCTGTGTAGGAGAAAGAAAAAGGAAGCCTGTGTGTACGAGAGAGTCGGATCAGCTCACGGTGTCGGACCAAAGATGTGACCGAATCCCCCAACCTGATCCAATAACTGAGCCTTGTAGCACAGAATGTGAATTAAGGTACGCTCTACTCCATCATGCCTATATATTACATAATATATGTATATATATTACATCATATACGTGTGTGTGTGTGTGTATATATATATATATATATATATATATGTAAATATATATTAAAAAAAAATTTACTCCTCTTTCCTTTCACCTCTTGCCATAATTCCTCTTCTCGGCAACCACTGCTAGATTAAAAAAAAAAAAAAAAGTAAAAGTTGCCTCTTTTGTCAACCAAGGGGGAGTGACATCTCCCAGCTGTATTTTAAGAGAGGCATTTTTCTATATCCTCTGATTTTTCTTCTTGGGCAAAATTAGTGCTAACTGTAAGGAATCTCTCACCTAATGTTGAAAAATATTCCTGTGCAATACAGTGCCAGAAATTCTCCTCTGCCTGGATCAGAAATGCTCGGCACAGTCCCACAGACAGCCCACAAACAGGGAAAAGCATGTGCCCAAAGCAAAAGAGTAACTCAGGCTCGGATTTATCATCAGGTGCTCAAAGCGCAGCCTGGACTTCAGTGCCCAGCTGGGTTGGGGCTGTCCCCGGACACCTCCCAGCGAGTTCATCTCCACTTGCGGTTGGAATTGATGGGACGTCTCCCAAGGAGCCACAACCCATTTTCCTTTAAAAAGCAACCATTTTCCCTTTTTGGAGGGTAAATATGGTGGCATTAAATGGCTGCTGGTGAGGCAGTTTGGGCTGCAGGGTTTTCTGAGAGGTCTCTCTTGCTGTGTTAAATCTGGAGTGAGAACGGCCGGCTCTTTCGTGGCCAGAGCTTGGGTTGTCGCGGTAACAGCCGTTGCCATTGCAACGGGTTGGAAACTTGAGAAGGGAAATGCAAAAGTTTGGAAAGCCATCAGGGATGTAAGGGCTGCCTGTAACTCAGGTGCTGTTGACTCCAAATCCTCTTGATCTTATCCTCCTTCTAGTTTCGCTAACAGAACAGGTTTTCCCCTCCAAGGCACAATATTCCTGGAGTGCTTTGAAGCCACAAAGCATTGGGTTATGCTGGAAACAGTTAAGACTTCCAGTTAGGAACATCTATTCGTTATTTATGTGAATGCCCCGATGTGCGTTATCCGCACGTAGCCCTGAATCCGAGCACCCACGGCGGGCGCGTTGCCGCGGGCTCCCTGCCGCGCGGCGGTGGCTGACGGGCTCTGCTCGGCCGCCCCTCAGGTGGCACGTGGCGAGGAGGAGCGAGTGCACTGCCCAGTGCGGCCTGGGCTACCGCACGCTGGAGATCTACTGCTCCAAGTACAACCGGCTGGAGGGGAAGACGGAGAAGGTGGACGACCGCTTCTGCAGCAGCCAGCCCAAGCCGAGCACAAGGGAGAAGTGCACGGGAGAATGCAACGTGGGAGGCTGGCGGTACTCGGCCTGGACAGAGGTAAGGGGCGCTTGGGTCTCCTGCACGCGTGACCTCTCTGAGGACACTCTCAGGTTGCGAAGTCTGTAAATGGCCTGTAAAACATGGCCACGGTGCTTTCGTTGCCTTTTCTTGAGGATGCTAGTCCAAGTCAGCCGCACACTCCTTATTTTCCACTGTGATGAATTTATGCTTTTAACTATCCTGACATTGGTCTTCATCATGCTAAGGCCACTTGGCCATCTTCTCCCCTACAACCTAGCCACGCGGCTGGCAGTCCTGGCGTCAGCGAGGACGTGTTGCCATCGGTGGAGAAGCTTTGAAATGTGTTTTCTTTATGCTTTTTAGCAGAAAGCTTTTCAATGCCCAATAATATTCCGGAGGGCAAAGGTGGCACCAAGGGAACAGTGAGACTAGGGCTTTCCGGAACGAACGTGGTGAGGGAGGGGAGGCTGGTTAGAGGCAAGCCAAATGTCGCAAGTGGAATTAACCTCTCCTAAAATGTGAACGCGGCAACAGCTGTTTGGGGGAACTGGAGGGCAACATGTGGAAAAGCAGTAAGAGGGTTATAACCTGAAATGAATCTGTGAAACTCATTGCCACAAGATATTATTAAGCTTAGCGAGATTGGATTTTTAAAGGAATATATAAAGTAACAGCCGGTTACTTGAAGTATAAATTGTTCTTCCAGAGGTTTTCTGCATTCTCTTCTAAAATAATTCTCTTTGTAGTACCAGCTGTAAGACGAGATAAGGAAATAAATGGGCTCTTGGCCTGCGATAGGATGGCAGAATGTGTTTACTTAGTTTATCTTCTTTCAAGTGCTCTAAAAGCTGTGGCGGGGGCACGCGGCGGCGGCGAGCCATGTGTGTTAACACCTACAACGACGTCCTGGACGACAGTAAATGCAGTCAGCAGGAGAAGCTGACGGTGCAGCGGTGCAGCGACTTCTTGTGCCCGCAGTGGAAAACCGGCGACTGGTCCGAGGTAGGTGTTGCTCGCCAGCTGGGACCCACGGCATGATGCCTCGAACCCTGGTGCACTGATCCTGCAAAGAAACCCTCTGTTTTCCTGCTCATCCGTAAACAGGGCGCACTGCAATTAGTACCAGTTTGTTTTCTTTGTACAGCCTGAGGGCCATGCCCCAGGGCACCCACTGCACCTCTCCTGGCTGTTTAGTGCTGTCATCTCCTCTGCTGCTAGCTGGAGTCCTTTGCTCCTTCATAATGCAACAAAAACTGCGTTAATAGACTTTTTTCCCACAGCAGGGCCGAGGATTTAGGAGAATGTTCTTCAAAAGCTGCTCTTCATCTTTGTGGCCAAATAGCTCTCATTTTTGTGCATTGCATCCTGTTAGGAAATAATGAAAGAAATTAAGGGGAAATGGGGACTGTTAACTGACTGTTGTTCCCAGCAAAATATCTCTATTCCGGTTCCAGCTCCTAAGAGCATGAGCCGTTCAGTGGCGGTGGAAGAGGTGCTTGCAGCCTGTGGGAGCTGCAAGATCTTTATCGCATGCTCTCCAAGGGCAGCGAGTTTGCTCTATTTTTGCGAGCCTTCGTCACCCTGTTGCACCCTGCTAAAGCCCTGGCAGGCAGTGCTAAGGCTTTGCTCCGTGTCCCACAGATATAGCAAGTTGCTAGAAGTTGAAGTAGTCACAAGAAGCAGATTATATCTGCCTCGGCGTGGAGGAAGGCACTGCCACGCTCTGTCTCCTGGCCATCCCGCTTTGCACTTATGTTTGCTCTGCTTTTCTCCGTTGCCTTTGGCGTGTCTGAAGAAGTGCTAGGGGCATGGTTTGAAAAGGGTAATGAAAATAGCCATGAAGCCATCAGAGCTGCATCAGAGTACATGGGCCTTGACCTTCTTGAAGCACCATTAAACCAGGCTTAGACCAGGATTTAGCCACTGGTCAAGTTTTCTGCAAATAAAGAGCCGTCATGGTCTCGCTTCGTCCTTGCTATCGTTTCCCAAACTGGCTGTTTTCCACACTCTGCTCTGTGCTGTGGACCAATTCCTGCGAGGCAAGCCCCTGTCTTGGGAAAGTGCTCACGTGTTTTCCAGCACACGTGGTCGTTAGTTAACGACCCGCCTCTCGGCACCGGTTTCCAAGTGGTTGTTTGCAGCAGGGCTGTTCGTAAGCGGCTGGGCAGGCGCTCAGCTGGCAGCGCTCGCCTCCTCCGCCGGCGCCGCTGAGCCTGTGCTTTGCTCCTCGCAGTGCCTGGTCACCTGCGGGAAGGGGCATAAACATCGCCAGACCTGGTGCCAGTTCGGCGAAGATCGGTTAAACGACAGGTTTTGCGATCCCGAAACGAAGCCGGAGTCGGTGCAGAGCTGTCAGCAGCAGGAGTGTGCGTCGTGGCAAGTAGGACCCTGGGGGCAGGTACCGAAAAGCCGCCGTTTTCTCCCCGTTCTGGTGTGACGTGGGCTGCCGGTGTCGCGGGTGCTGCCAAGAGGCCTGCCGTAACCATTTCATCTCGACTCAGTGGCATAACTGTGTTAATTGATTTGCACACAAAAACAACCCTCTGTTCGCCCGAGTTCAGCATATGGGCAGCAGTACCAGTACCTGCCCTCTGTGCTAAATTTAATCTGTGTCACACTAAATTGGCCGTGATTTTCAAAAAAAAAAAAAAAAAAAAAAAAAGAAAGGGTTTCCAAGGTTTTGCTCCTAAATCCATATTTAGGCACTTAAAGACATGCCCTAATTTTCACAAAAAGCTGCTCCCATTGAATAGCTGTTGTTTCTAATTTTGCTGTTGTTTCCAATTTATGGGTTTATAGGGTTTTCTTTTTTAATGTTAAAATACCAATTGCTCGTTTCTTCCAGAGTGTTCTGGCATCTTGTTTTCAACAAAGCTGTTAACTGTTGGCTTGAAAAATCAGCAGCAAACCCAGAGCAGTTGTCCCAACCAGACTTATTGCCCATCAGCAAAACTATTCATTAGCTGGTTGTGCTACTGTGGGTTTCAACAGCTAGTTTTAAAGTAAGATATGATGCAGTTTCTACCAAACCGTAATTCACTATGTTCAGAAGAGTAAATCGTTTAAATGTTCACACTTTTGTACCTGAGGACAAGAAGTGAAGCGTGCAAGGCTCTGATGGGAGCAGTGGATTAAAACTTTGACCTAATTTGAAGCTGAAATGCTTGAAGTGGAGAGAAACCAGAAGGAAGGATGGATTTTATTTGCACTGTTCTTGCTGCATGCTCGGCTAGGCTGATTAATACTTTCTAAATGAAACGGCTGCTCAGACCCCGGCCCTTTCCTCCTGTCTTTCCTCTCCCAGTGCACGGTGACCTGTGGACAAGGCTACCAGATGAGGGCCGTCAAGTGTGTGGTAGGCACCTACTTGTCGGTGGTGGATGATAATGAGTGTAACGCTGCAACCAGGCCAACAGACACCCAGGTAAATACTGTTATCCCCATCTCCATCTTCTGTTCTCGCGCCCCCAGGCACGAGCAGCTTTTCCTCTTAACCGATTGTCCCTGCTGCTAGGGGATCAATGCTCTTGAGAGTGCTCTCGAGTATCAGTGGGTCAGATCTTCACCGTGGGATATAAATCACTGCCGCGCTCTCAGCTTGCGGGGAGCGGCGGCAGTCGGCCCCGGTGAGGATGCAGGTGGCCCCGTGGCCTGTGCCAGCGGGTCTCAGCGGAGCTGCTGGACGGCCCGTTCGGTGCGTGCCTTCCTGGCGGCTGAGCTGGCAGCGAGCAGGGCGTGCGGGGTGCGTTCGTGACAACTGGGGACAGCTTTTGAGACTGTGCTCCCTGGAGCGGTGCTCGAGGTTTGGTATGTCTGTTGCACGCTGTTTCGGATGTCTGAGCCCCAGCATGTTTCCCAGCAACTCCTGAGCGCGTAGGGCATCCTCTAGAAGGGGTGGATGCTTCTGCACCATCCCTGGGGTAAGCCAGCGTGTTTGGAGGCATCCAAGCTGCAGCTTCGCAGGGGCGTCTAGGAGGCCTGCGGCAAAGGCCCACGTGGAGCAAGGGGAGATGAGGCTCTGCTCCATGGTCCTTCTGCCTAGAGGCGACCAAGTGGTAGCTCTGTGGCGCAGGAGGCGGTGGAACTGCTTCTCAGCACAGAGCGAGCCCCCCAGCCCGCTCCAAAGGGAGCTCAGGAGCGCTGAACAGCATGGCTCTTCTCCAGCTGTGCCTGGCCAGGAGAGCACCATCTCCTCCTTCACTTCATTTTCATTCCTTAAGCAGCAGAGCTGTTAAAATTAAGGTTATTACTACCTGTCAGAGAGGCGCAGCACCGTGTCCCATTTTGGTAGAGGTGGGATAGAAATACCAAGAGCACCAACAACTTCTCAGTGGGATGGAGAACCTGAGGATGTACTTGTGGAGTTCCCACCAGACCCTCTCTGAAGTTAACCTTGCTCTCCTAAGCACCAGATGGCCAAAAAGGCAATGGACAGCTTGTCATAAGGGCATCAAGACCTCTTGGGATAAAGACTGCCTTTGATTATGGTTAGCTCCAGTCATAGGATGGGTTGTATGAGGGGCTGTGCAGGTTCAGAACTAAAGCCGGTCCTAAGAGCTCATGAGCTAAGTAAACAGTAATGGATGGATATAGGAAGACAGACAGAGAGGATGAGGATAAGATGGGACAGTATTTGCTAGCGCAATAGGCTGGGATATCAGTGCAGCAGACACCTCCTTTGGGCTTGCACTGGGTCTAGACGCTTGGCTGCAGCACTGTTGCTGTGTGATGCTAATGACAGCTAGGGCCTGTTGTTTCTCACATGCTGGATGTGCCAACATAGTATATGTTCCAGCTCCAGTCCTAGCTACAACCCCTCTGGGCTGATAAATTGAGAAATATTGGACATCCTTTGCAAATTTACTGAAGAGGCTTTCCGTGCTGGGTTTTCTTGTATTTGGAAGCAAACTCTCTGCAGGTGTAAATTCCCATTGCAAGCCCATGTGTCCCATGGCGTCTGAAGGAGTTAAATAAAACAGAATATTACCATCTATCTGTCATCTGGGGAAGTCGTAATGCTGACGCTCTGCTAAGCTTCGGTCTTGCATGACTTCACAGAGTTTAACTAAGGCCAGGATACTTAGGAAAAGGCTGTTTTTCCCATGTATGGAGATCCACTGCACTGTAGTCAAGGGGTAACAAACCCACTTGTCATCAACCGTTGTTCAGCATGCACATCTCCTGTGTAAGTAAAACGATAGTAATGTGGAAATCATTTATGCCACTTGTCAGGAGCCGGTCTCTCCTTTACAGTGGAGATCAGTATTAATTTCCTCTTTTTGGCAACAAGTAGGCTCGTGGAGTAAAGTTATGGCTATTCATTATTGCTGTTGCCATACCTCCAGGGAGATCCAGACAGGACCAAAGCCCTCCTGTTAGGCACTGTACCGATGCCAAACAGGACGGTTTGCCTGTCCCAAAAACGTTGAAGGGTTTTGGGTGAGGGGAAGATCAGCCAGTAGATGTGGGCAGTCTGGGGGGCTGCAGGGAATCGAGGGGCTGCCACCAGCCAGCATGCTGAGCAGCAGTCTCAGCACCTCAGCAACAAAACCATTAATAACTGGGCTGCAGGAAGGAAGGTTAAGGGAGCTTTGAAGGGAGGCAAAGGTGCTGCTTCATAGATATGTGGTCCTACTCTCTTATTGAAGTTTCATCTTTTGCCTCAGGACGTCTGGTTGTGATGCATGGAGGTGTCGTATGGGTATGGGGATCCCCATTTTAGACTTCCTAGTAAGCCAAAAGACCACTGAAGTTCTGCATGTGAAGCCCTTAGATCTGTTAATAGCAAAATTTGCTGATTCCCCCTGAGGATGCAAGGAGAAAGCCTGCCAAAACACAAATGAACAGCATGCAGGTCGCAGATTTTCAAGGCATTGTGTATTGTTCATAGTTAGACTGAGGAGATGGCTTACCTGAAACATCTGCAAAGTCTTTCTGGTCTGCTTTATTTTCCTCCTTTACCTCATGTATTTCACTTACAGGACTGCGAAATAGCAGCGTGTCCTCCCCATCCAAATAGTCCCGAAGCCAAGAGATCCATATCAGGCGTTCACAGGACGCAGTGGAGATTTGGATCCTGGACACCGGTAAGTGTGTGTTGTAATGCTTTCAGGATTATTTTACAGTAGACGCTGTGATATTTTTAAGTGCATTTGACCAGCTTTGTACTCCAACGCCCTTGCAATATATAATGAGAAACTTTCTAGCGGACTTGCTTGTTGCTCTTTCCTAGTGCTCAGCGACGTGTGGGAAAGGTACCAGGATGCGATACGTCAGCTGCCGTGATGACCAGGGCTCGGTGGCCGATGAATCCGCTTGCTTCCACCTCCCAAAGCCGTCGGCCACGGAAGTGTGCACCGTGACGCCGTGCGGGCAGTGGAAGGCCTTGGAGTGGAGCTCCGTAAGCATCGCGCTCCCCGGTGCAGGGGAGCCGGGTAGACCTCGTTGCTGGAAAAATATTTCAGCGGTCTGTTACATTTGCCTGTTTGAAAGGGGGGAGCTCCAGGTTTTCAGCTGTTCTGTGTTAGCAATAACTGCCTGTGTGTTTTTCGAAGCTGGAAAAGTGACCGTGTCTCCTTTTTCCCACTGTAACGCAGTGCTCAGTGACTTGTGGTCAAGGTAAGGCAACGCGACAAGTGATCTGCATCAATTACAGTGACCAGCTGGTGGACAGAAGCGAATGCGATCCGGATGACCTGCCCGCCACCGAGCAAGACTGCTCCATGTCTCCTTGTCATCCAAACAGCCACGACTACGGCAGGCCCATCCACCCTTTCCTCTACCCGGACCATCGGCTCAAGCTGCAGCCGGGAGGCAGCCCGAACCGAAACCGCGCGCACGTGCCAGGAGGCAATCAGTGGAGGATTGGCCCCTGGGGTGCTGTGAGTGCCCCCATTTTTCTTATTTCTGCTTATTCCTTTCTGGGCAAATTCTGGCTTTTTTGATGTCACTGTGCAGGGAAAGGAGGGAGCCTTTCATTGCTCTGCCCACGCGAGTAAGCGTTGCGGCGGGGCGCAGGTTGGCTTCTCATTCCCCTCGTGCTTCGCTGAGACTCTCCGGGCAGGCAGCTGATGGCATCGTTTTCCGAGGCGATGGCCAAACTCCGCTCCTTGGCCGTCTCCCGGGACATTTACAACCGCACAGTGCTGTTGCCAAAGCACAGCAGAGCCTCAGTGCCAGCTCCTCTCCCCCCACCGGGGCTTGAAACGCTTTATCACACAAGTCCCTGAAGGGCATTAAGCACGAATGCAGTGTTAAACACTGGAGCGAAGGCAGTGGGGATTACTCACCTGCTTAAAACTGCGCGTGTTTATTTTCTTTGCTTAGTCAGCACCTAAGTCATTGCACTACTATTGCTGATAGCCAGGGTTTGAAGTTAATAATGCCTGTTGGCTGCGTTGAGCTCCTAGCCGTGCGTTCCCACGGTGTGCCGCCCTGGGAAGGAGCCGGGAACGCACCGTTATTCCCGGGCTCAAAGCAGCGGTGGGCAATTGTGTCTTCCAGTGCTCCAGCACGTGCGCGGGGGGCTTCCAGCGGCGCGTCGTGGTGTGCCAGGACGAAAACGGGTACACGGCGGACGACTGCGATGAGAAAACCAAGCCCATGGAGCAGAGGTCGTGCGAATCTGGCCCCTGCCCGCAGTGGGCTTACGGCAACTGGGGGGAGGTGAGCGCAGCCTTGGTCCTCTTCTCCCTGCGCGGGGGACAGTTTTCAGTAGCGGGTGGCTGAAAAATGGGAGAAGAGGGGGGATTTCGGTGACGTTTGTTAGAAAGACTGGAGCATGAAAGGTGGCTTCTGATCAACGAGTGAACCCTAGCAGCTGCTTGATGTTGTTTTCAGTTCTGTTTGTCATGGAAAAAAGTTGTTCCTAGGCAAAAGTAAATTCTCCAAAAGTGTGGGTTTTTTCTTTTTTTCTTTTTTAAGAGAAGTCTATTTTAACTGAAGGCCTTTTTTATTAAAAGCGCCGCTCCCTTCAGAAAATTTATCTGAGACAAGTGATTACAGATGTTAACCTCTGATATTATGCCGGGCTGGACAATATCATTGTCAAGCAGGACAAGTAACTCTGGGAGGCGAGAAACCGGAACGGCTGGTGGGACGTTGGAGGCTCGTGTGCTGTTTGGGGGGACCTGGCTGGTTCACAACAGTGTAGCCACTGGGTCTGGAGAGGTGCTAGTGCTTAGAGCAGTATTTTAGCTGCCAAAATTGTAATTCCCGTGTCCTCTGCCGACTTGCAGTGCACAAAGCCATGCGGGGCAGGGACAAGAACACGGCTGGTGGTGTGTCAGCGCCCAAATGGAGAAAGGTTTACAGATCTGAGCTGTGAAATCCTTGACAAGCCGCCGGACAGAGAGCAGTGCAATGTGCAGGACTGTCCTAGAGATGCCGCCTGGAGCGCTGGTCCTTGGAGCTCGGTACGGCCATAAACTCTTTCTCTTTGTGAACCGTTTTTGGATGTTCCGTAACAACAGATTTAAGTTGCTTCAAAACAAGGTGCTAATGCTTCGTGTCTTAAAACTGCACTTAAAGAGGATTCTTGACAATATGTTCAGAATAGCGCCTGTTCAGGAAGGGCTTACGCTAGGGGAGCTCAAGTCCTTTAATTTGAAAGGCACTTTCTGCTAAGTAACCAGCTCTGTCCGTTTTGCGACACTGCAAGCGCTATGCGTTGTGACTCTTGGTTCTGACTGAGTTCTTTGCATATGGATTTAAACCTGGCATTTAAGCAGTACGTGTCAACTGAAGTTAAATCGTACTGATACTTAATGGTGATACTGCACTGTGCACCTACTGGTTTACAGGTTGCATGTTCTCTGCCAAAAACAAGATGACAGGGGGAAATTCGTACTAAATTGCATCAACTCACAAGCATGTACAAGTGCGTATAGATGTGTGTGTCTTCCTGCACATACGTCTATATAGAAACAGATGCACGTTCATGCCCGTGCTAACATGTAGCTGTATTTCTATTCCCATGTAAAACGCGAGGGGGATGTACTGTGCCGAGGCACCGGTAAGCTGTTCTCATGCATTTCTCTGGTTCTGGGCAGTTTGTGTCTGGCCTGATCTCCAGCTGCTGCTTTAGACATCATTAAATCAGCAAGGGATCAGCGGGGTGTAGGAAGGCTTAAAACCGTGAGCGTTTCCCGATCACGGAGCCGGGGAGGTTGAAAACGCCGCGTTGCCGCCGGAGGAGCCCGCTGCAGGGAGACGCTCTTCGGGCGGCCGGGGAGGGCAGAGCGGCCGGGCGCAGGGGGTCCGGGCTGTCGTGTTGCACCCGCAGCTCCGAAACGCTCCCTGCTGACGCGAGTGCAACGCGGGGCGCTTCCCGAGGGGGCGAAAACCACGGACGTGCCGCTTTTGGAGTGGCCTTCAAACAAACGGCGAGCTTTAGTGTATATTTTGTTATAAAGTAGTTAAAGGAGATTTTTAAAAATGAATTTGACTCAAAAGCACTTTATGAGAAAAGAAGAAAAGAGGCCTATTTGTAATATATTAGACTTCCTTAATAGTTTTGGTTTGAGGAGTCATCTTGCTAGACTTTCCTCTAGTTTCTGTGGATGCTTTCAGTGACGTGGATGTTTTCAGTAACATTTCTCAATATTCTTATCATACCTCAGTGAGTTACACAACAGCCATAAAACTGCCGAACTAGTGTTTATATGGTGCTTCACCAGGACAAGGGACAGTGATATGAAATATTTCATTTGTGGTGCTAATGTATCACTTGTACACTGATAGCTGGTGCTAAAAACGAGTGAGCTGAGCTAAGCAGAACTAGCAAGCCGTGCAGATGTTTTTCTCCCGGAATTGCCAACTAAAAGTTGCTGCTAACCCTTATTACCGGTGCTGGGACATTTGCAAGAACCGAAGGTGTGGGCTGAGGTACGTTGCGTTTTAGCGTCCTGCAGCAGTTGGCCTCTCCCCTGCCGCTAGGGCTGGATCTGCTCCACCGTCTTGAAATGCTGGGTGCCGTCCTGCATTTTGGGGGTCTCTTTTACCCTGGAAGACGTCCCTCGGCTCTAGCTGCCACCGTCGGGCCCCAGCTTGCAGTCTCGGGTGGCTCCTGGGCAGGAGGCCACCGCTGCCCCCTAATTAAGGGAGTGATTAAGTGGGTGACCACCCGGCATCGCCGGGATTGGCAGTGCCGCTGGCCAGCCTCGGTGGTGGTCACTCATCTGAGCTCTGGGCCGACGTGGTGGCAGCGGCTTTCACCCAGCCGGGGAAGGGGTTGCAGAGCTGAGCTAGGATTATTCCCACAAAACGACTTGATTTTTCAGGTCTGACTGCCTAAGTGTCGTTTGGCTCTGACGTGGGCAACCGCGGCCCGCGTCTGAAGACTCAGTCCTATCTACGGGGTCACTAGGGACCGTGGCTTCACGTCCCCCCTACAAAATACACTACATGTACGTCTACCTCGTGCTACTACTGTAGGTAGTAAAGTCCAATTTTTTTTTTTTTTTTTTAGCGTGGTATCGCCTGATTTGCTTTAGCTCTGTCATCGACTGCAAACATCGCTCTGTAGCTGTACATACTTCATCGGTTCAGATGGAGTGTCACTACCATATTTTTTGGTCACTTTTGAAACAAGAGTATAGTATTAGCTGAAACTTTTCAGCAGTATGGATTTATGTATTTATGTAAAAGTGTATTTATTTTTCCAATATTGTTATTTAATTTTATATAAATATTGCATACATTTACAATGTTTAATGTTAATGTTGAAGAGTGAAAATTAAAGACAAGTAGAATGTAATCATAAAGGAATTTGTATAATGATTTCTTGACTCTTTTGCTAAATTAATATACTTAGTTTTGCTAATTCTTGCTAAATTTTCTGAAATGGCGCTGCAATGTTCCATCTTTTGATTCACTTTTATTTGCTTTGTCCTGCAATAGAAACTGTCATTCTCAGTAATTAAACAAATGCAGTCAAAAGTGTATGAATTACAAAGTTTGGTTAACTAATTTCTTGCAGGCATCTGATTGGCTCAGCTTCACACAAGTTTGACTGAAATTAATACTGTAAAATACATACAAACTAAAGCAGAGAGAGTCTGAAGAGTCCAACCCTCAGTCCTTAGGCAAAATTCCCCTGCAATCTGACACAGTAAACAAGTGATTTTATCTGACTGGTTTAATCTGGTTTTTAAGGAGAGAATTAAAGGGGTGAACAGGTTCTGTGTGTAAATGATAATTCTATAATAGACTGGTGAGATGCAGTGTCATTATAATGTGTGTTCAAAGAAGACTGAGAGAAGGTGATACCTTTATTTCCTTGCTTCTTTAAGAACATGTATCTAAACACTGGAGAACTGTAAGCCACATGATCAACCTTACTTTTTTATTAAAATACTGCTTTAGAAAACACGCAGAGACTGTCACTGGGGTACAAAGACTGTTTTTTCTCCTCTGAACGCCTTGTGATGGGAACAGGCAAAGATGTCTTTACAGGCTCTCAGATAACGAGAGGAAATTGTGCCACATTTTCGAGAATGAGGGAGATGCTCACAAAGAGTATTAGTCACCAGTTCCCTGAAAACCTGAGGCCGAACCCGCTTATCTTGGAGTAGATCCACTCCTTGCAACTATCTGTGTGAAATTTTGTTTCTATTAAGTTAAAAGAAATTCTCGTGGGCTTTGAGCCAAGACTCTGTGCTCTGGTGGAGAGCTCGCCCTGAAACCACGGGGAGTTTCTTGCAGAGCCCTGGGCGGATGCTGCAGAGGCTTGTGGAAGCCCTTTCTGTTAGGGGCACAGATATAAGAAAAGGAGCTGGATTGCCGTAGGGAATTTCCTCTCTCCTTCCAGTATGTATATACATCATTTATGTTAATGGGATCTGCAGTAGCTGGGACATGGATCTCTAAGCAGGTGACCTGGTCTTTGCATCCCGCACTTGCTGCTGTGTGATTTCTAGATGTGTTTTATCAGAAACTTGCCAATTCTGGGGGCTGGGTGCTTTTTATATCTAGAAATAAAATTGTTAGTTCTAAGAGGGGGAAAAAATAAAAAAAGATCAGGTTCGTAACCAGTCTGTATCTTTTTCTTAAGAGAAGTAACAGTGATATAGTTTACCACAACATACAACTGTGTCCTGCTACAATTTATGAATAATGTAGAATTCACTTGTCGTGGGCTTCTCATTCCTTCCTAATTAGAAAATATACACAGATAAGGTAAAGTAGTTGTATCTCACAGGAGTGTCCTGGTTCAGTTGGGTGAGTCACTTGGATTTCATTGCATCGGGTTAGTAATCGTTTGAATTTGACCTGTGGACAATATTGGATTTTGTTTTGGTTTGTTTTTTTTCCCCCTTAAGAGTGTTGTAATTTTAAAAGTAATCTCTACTGTGCTTTGGCAAGTGCTTGTCGCTCCTTGGTACCAAAAGTTCTA
Organism: Dromaius novaehollandiae; assembly: GCF_036370855.1. Lineage (NCBI taxonomy): Eukaryota > Metazoa > Chordata > Aves > Casuariiformes > Dromaiidae > Dromaius > Dromaius novaehollandiae. The sequence goes on along the minus strand of NC_088109.1, from coordinate 18,705,651 downwards.
GCTACTAATGCAATTGCCATATAGCTCTTAGTGTCCTGAAAACTGGCGTGTGCTTCCCAGCTCTTTATCAAATAGGCAGAAATGCTGATTTCTTATTCTTTGAAGACTTTGTGATCTAACAGCCCAGAAATGGAGGCTTAGTGTAAAAGAATTAGAATATTAACTTGGTGAACTCCAAGCTTTCTCCTATGGCGGTCGATGTGAATTCGGTTTTGGTTGCGGATGATGATGCCATGCCCCATCAGCCAGGGCTGGAAGGCGATAGCGTTGGCGGCCGAGGTCTTTACAGGGCTCCCCGGCTGGGTCTGCCGGTGCAGGGACACAGGTAATGGCAGAGTCGCTCCGGAGACAAGGTAGGAGGAGCGCAGCCTGCCTGCGGCACCCATGCCGGGAAGCAGCGCTCAGGACTTTCAGTCTCCAAACTGGTGTCATTGGAAGTTCAGGTTATTTGCATTTTTCCTGTCAGCCCCCTGACCTACTGCTCGCAAAGCGCCCTCTCCGTGAAACCCGCTGCAAAGAGGCTGTTCACCAGCCGCGTTGCCCGCTCGTGCTTCGGAGGATGCTCCTAGCAGGCCCTGTGTCAGCTCTTGCTAAGGCGTCAGCGATAACCGGGGCAGGCTCGGTTGCCAGCGTACCTACCTCTGCTGGTCTCTTCCTCTCCTCTGCAGAAAATGAATCTGCTGCGACAGCAGCATCATTGAGTTGCGCTGTGATTGTTTATACGTGTTTTTGCAGTAACAAAGCCACCCTGGAAAATGAAGTGATAGGTCCCCTGAGCTCTTCAGTTGCTCACGTGGCTTTTCCTACCCCTCGACGATACGATGGTGGTGCAGGCTCTGCGATTGCCACAGCACGTCTGTATTTCTCTGTGGGGCCGGGCGTTATCGGAAGACTAATGATAACGATCCCACCCATGAGAGGCCGTGTGAAAAGGGCAAATGTTGCATCCCCAAAGGGCGGCTGGACGGACAGTGCCAGCACCCCGAACCCATGCGCAGGGATGCGCAGCGTGGTTTGGGTGTCTGTAGAGAGGCATGCAGAAATAGGTGCCTTAGCAAAGATTTAATAAAGCTGATGCAGAACAAAATGAGAACTTCTTAGCCTATCGCTATCTGCTACCACCTGTCTGAAAGCTGTTGGCTGTACGTGTGGTTTGGTCTGTCTAAGCTGTTTTTTCCTGGGTTTGTTGCCCCCCTTCTCTTTAGGATTAGTCAGACCTAGTGGCTCCAGGGACTGCCAGTTCCGCACGCTGATAAAATGCAGAGAACTTGTTTGCTTTGGTTCCTGCATCGGAGAAAGGCCTGTGACAGCACAGACCTGTCTGCTTTTATTTAAAACAGCAGCCCTGCGCTGCATGTGTTGTCGGTGCAGACTGTGCCACGCTGCCGGTGCCCACGGCTCCGAAACGCCACATCCCCCGTGGGACGGTGAAAGCCACCCTGTGCACCATGACACCGGCAGTCTTGCTGCTGGCCTTTTCTGTTTCTCCTTGTGTCCTTCTTGGCATTCATCCCAAAGGCTAAATTTGGTTGGGGTTGCTGCTGTTAATGTCTCAGCCCAAGTTTGTCCAGGGCGGCAGGGACAGATGCTGTCACAGCTGAGTTTCCTCATCTGATAACTCCGTGGCCACCTCCCCTGCTGGGGCTCAGAGCCACAGCTAGTGGCTCTAGCATGGTCACAGGTGGGTAAAACCAGTGATGACCAGTTACCCAAGTGCCCTGCTCAAGAGTCACCCCGCTATTACCGGGGAGCTGCTTTGGCTTCAGCACGCCTGGTCTGTGGCAACCCCAGAGCAAAGCTGCCGTGTAGGCAGTGAAACATCACTATATCCTCTGCTGCTACTGTATAATCTCTAATTCTTATTTTAATTTTTACTGTGTTTGCCTATCATTAGTGGTCCTTCATTGCTGCTTCTGTCATTTCTCCTTAAATAGGGAGAACTATACATATTTTTGCTCTCAGTTCTGCCGTCTCCTGTTTGCTATGGCGTTGGGACTCCATGTAACCAGGAGAGCTGTAGTGCAACCCTGGAAACCCCACGTGCTAGAGCCGCAGGTCAGGGACCGATCTGCGACACGGGTGCTCAAACCCCGGTGTGCACCGCAGGGCTTTGCAGGATCAAGCCCTCACAGGCTTCATTGCCTACAACTTAATTCTCAGCTGTCTTAATCCACACACCTCCACTACGGATGGTTGCACCCGTTGTGATGTGACCAGGTGGTTAAACCTAACATCTTTTAGTTTGATGCAGAAATAGAAAGGACTGGGCGGGAGCGTCCCCTCTAACCTCCCTGATGCAACGAGTGGGCGCTGGGGACGTGCCAGGGTAAGGAACCACAGAAAGCGGCCAGACTTGCCCGCTGTCCTTCAACAGCCTCTGCTAGTGCCACTGCTGGGGACGGGAGCTAGCAGGAGTCGGGGCTTGACTCGGGAAGGCTGTTTTCCTGTATCTTGAAACTTTTCTCCTCCTTCCAACCCTAGATGATGCATCATTTCTGAAGTTCCTCAGTATACGTCCCCAGCCAGAGCTGGGAACTGCATCATTACTCACTGCTGTTTCTTATCCTCCTTTATAGTCCCATAGCATCTGTCCTAGCTTACTATGAGAGTGCTTGCCTTTCTCCTGCCAAAGCGAGCGCGTCCCCTCTCAGCCCCTGCCAGCAGCTCCCTGGCACGTTATACAGCAGCCCGAAGTGCTTCGGCAGCGATAGCCGCAGGGAGCGGGAGCCACGGGCCACGAAGGTGACACTGAGGGGTGTAGTGCCTGTCTGGCTGCGTCTGGTCTGCTTCAGTGGCTCGTTTTTTATGCTTCCCTTCTTACGCGTTTCCTCCCTGAGACGGTGACTTTCTAGGGCGCACACAGCTGGCCTGAGCTTCAGCACAAGGTTACGGCACTGCTGGTGGGCTGTTTGGCGGTGGCTGGCTTCAGCCGACATGTCGTGGTTGGGCCGTTGATGGCTGCTGACTTTGTAAAGTCTGTAGATCTGATACATGTGCACACAGATGAAAAATACAGCAATAAATAAAATTGCAATAGCTGGGAGCATTTGTTTCCCAAAGCACCAGCTTTTTCAGTAATTGAAATATGTGTTAGACTGCAGGAAACACAGCAGTAAAACGCTTTCAAGGATGAGCTGTGAAGTTCAGCATCTTCAAGTAGCTCCCTGAGCTGGGAAGTCTGTGTGTGTTTTTGCCCATGCTCTGAATTTACAGCATATACCCCAAACTGCAATCATAGCTGCTGCTCGAATGCAGGGGACTGTAAGGTTTAGAAACAAGAAGGTGTGATGATGAGGGACACTAAGCACAAAGGCATCTACTGCGCTTCCGACTTGCATGGCAGCTGATCGGTGCAGCCATTAAGGAACAACAACGTAGTCCCTCTCAATCCAACCCCCTTAATGCTCTATTCGTGTTTTGCTTTTTACTAGCTCACAGGGAAGACGAGTTGAGCCAGCAGCATGTATGAAAATGTTTTTGATGCCCAAGACTGTACGCAGGCAGGCAAACAGTGTTTGATCACTGCTGCGTTAAGCCAAGATTTTTCTTTATAAGGCCAGGGAGTAGTAAGAAGCTCAACGCTGCTACAACCACCCGGTGTGATGCTCACCTGTGAAATGGGGCTGGCTTATTTTGTGTATCACATCATCTAGCACAGAGAAATCTGGGATTTCTAAATGGTGTTATAATACAACTGTTCTCTAAGAAAATGAAGTGTCAGTTTGCCTAGACTGCTTGCTGCTTCAATTGCTACTTTCAAAAAAGTGCCACAGCATGGAAAATAGGCTTCATCAGTCTCTTCTACATCCCATTATACTGGCTTCCTTGGGTGGCTCACACATTTCCTCCTAATTTGAGGAAATGACATCCAATGCTTCCCTCCCCGGGGAGACCTGCGGTCGCTACTTGGTGTTTTTTCTTGTTTGTTTTTTTGAGTCGAATAGGTTGCACCAGTGCAGAGACGCAGCTCTGAAGGCAGGCTTTGTGTGTTCCCGGCCCTGCTGCCTCCGGCACTCGTGAAGCCTCCGTGCGGGATGTAACGACACTGCGGGCGGTGTCGAGGGAGGTGGAGAAGGTGCTTTGTAGCAGATGGAAGCAATAGAAGAGATCCATGACTTCTCCTCTTGCTGTAGTTACCTGTTTTTCTCCCATTTATTCTGTGATGTCCCCAAGCTCAGAGAAGTCATTCTATTGACTTCAGCTCTTGGGGCCTTAAATCTTGGAAGAGTTGGTAGAGCCTCCACCCAACAGAGTCATTTCTTCTGGGACAGTCTTTGCTGGCTGGAAGAACGGGCTCCGGGCACATCAGCCTCTCCCCGTCTTCTGCTGTAACAAATTAAGTCGAACCCCTTTCTTTAAGAAACTTCCCTTTTTTACCTGTCACTAGACATCATCCCAGTTCATTCACCGGTCACTACAGCTTGGCTTGGCAATGGAAAGGCAAAGGCCTATTGTATTATTTTATTTCTTCCTGCACATAATCAGGTAGGAAGCTGTTTCAGCCAGCTGTGTTGACTGCAGTGATAAGAGTGGAGAAGCCGGCGGGCTCACAGCCAGCGCGCGCTGCCCAGCGAGGGCGAGCAGAGCTGGGGGCGAGGCAGCACGCGTGTTCCCTCCTGCCCACGGCCGGGGTGAGGACCGCTCCTCGGGGACGCCGGGGCAGTCCGCTCTGTGCACGCCCCAGGACGTCCTTTGGCCCCTCAGGACATTTCCACAGGGGTTTCTGGACGATGTTCACAAGCGTGCTGGGACTGCACGGTCCAAAAGAAACCGCTAACGTTCATGTCTTTTGTTCAGTCCACCCATTTCTCTGGGAAGTCAGCTCAGATGAAGCATTTCTAAAGCCTCCTCTAAGCTGTTATGCAATGCTTTGGTTCGTTTTGCTTTTGCTCCCTTGAGTGTAGAGACCACTGTCTCTTTTAATGTGCAAGTATCGGATGTTCTGGCCCCGTATCAGGTAAAATCACCAGGACCGTGGGCTCTGCAGCTCTCAATAGCCATATGCACCGTGGTGTGGCTACCTTTTACAATTTGGCAGAAAAAAGAAAGCCCACCTGGGTGAGCTGTGCCCCACACGCCGCATCCCCACCCCACAGGCACGGTCCTCGCGATGGACCAATGCAGCAGGAAGAATGGGGTTTCAAAGCAACGAGCAACAAACATTTCCTAAACATCTCCTAAAGTGCTGCAGCGGAGGCAGAAACCGTAACGTGGAGCTTCACCCTTATTTTAAGCTTGTTGCTTGTCCTACTGAAGCCAAGGGAATTACACGCTGAAAATCAGGCCTGAGCTGAAATACCTTGCTGCTTTGACGCTAATGAAGTTAGTGTTTGAGTGCCACAGAGCACTTGTTGGTGGATAACGTGCAAAGACTCGGATGCTTTTAAGTGGCGAGGAGCGATCCGTGCTTATCTTGGTGGTGTGTCTGCAGGGTCCTCTGCGCTCCAGCGAGGCTGCAGAGGGGCGGGTGGTAAAAGGCTGTGATTTCAAAGTTACCAGCATCCGATAAGAGCAGCTTAAGTGATAGCAGGAGACTGGTGTACGCTAATAGGATGCTGAAATGTAACTGCTAGGGCGCGTGGTTGGCCTGTGCTTGCAGTTGTAGAAGTGCGCGGACATCCAGGAGCGCAGCCCTCACGTGAAGGGGATGTACGAGGGAGAAGCAGCCTGTAGGGCTCCGTCATCCTCCCTGTTTTACTTTATCTGGCACATGGTTTGGCTCAGACGGCTGGAAAGAATGAATGAGTGCTTACTTTTAATATAATCCTTAATGTGTGGAAATCTAAGCCTACAAGGATTGATTTTAATTTCCTCCGAAAAGTTGCTCCTGGCAGAATCTGATAAAGATGGTTTTAGTCTAATTCTCCTCCACCCCCCACCCCTTTCAGCCTTTCCTGAGCTATCTGAGAGTTCATTATCTCAGAGAGTTCATTTGGTGATCGCCGCAGCTTGCACTCGTTATCTCGAATGCCTCCCGAATCATGGGCTGATGCACGGGGCCTGGAGAAGTGGCCTGACAGCATTTTTTGAAACTTTTCTGTTTTAGCAGAGAATGTACCTAGATTCTCGTTGGTAGTTTGCTTTTCTGCCCTGTAGTCAGCTGCCCATCGAGTGCCTGAGAAGCAGTTAGCGAGAAGCAGAGCTGCTCCATCCCTTTTGACTGATCTGTGCTGCGTGGTTTTTTTTGTTTGTTTTTTCTTTTTTTTAACTAAAATTTGCTCATTTCTACTGAGGGCTATTGAACAATTTTGGCACCAGATGGACACTGCTTGCTGCCTTCCCGCTGGCGGCAGCACGGCCCTGTGCGACCAGGGGAGCAGCGCGGAGACAGCGGTCTTCTGCAGGAGGGGCCAGGAAGAACGCGGTCCCAGCCCCCCCCCCCCGAGTTCCCCGGCAGAGTCGCTGTTGGGGACGTGCAGCGTCAAGGCTGGCTTTTGAATGGTCGGCATCTGCACCTAACCACGCAGAAGTCTTGTAGGCGTTTCTAAGAACTTTTGGGGTACATACTCTGTTTTTCCCCACTCCCAGCCCAGGGAGAAGCTTTGGAACCGGGTCGCAGCCTTGCCGCTTTAGCGAGGTCTTAGTGAAGGAGATGCGCCTTCGTCTTCCAGAGCAGGAAACGCGGTGAGGATTAGGCTAAAGCAATTCACACGTACTCGGTAAAATAAAATAGTCTTCGTCAGTCCTGGGCTCTGAAACAGAAAACAAATTTCTGGGGGAAGGAAAGCGTGAGCTTGCTGCGCTGGAACAGAGCATGGCGTTGCAGGAGACGTTTAGCATCATGTTGTGACCTCCTTGGAAACAGAGGGTATGGAAATGTTTTTGTCAGATTTATTTGAACTTTTTGTTGCGTGTAAGTGAGCGGTGTGTTTATTTGAAAAAATCAGCAGCGTGCCAAGCCGTGGTCCTAGGCACTCTAACAAAACTGTTCTTGCAATAAACATAGTTCCCCCAAATCTGTGCCCAAATGCTTTGATGCTGATGCAATCAGGGAAGCCCTTTGTTCCTACTCTGGGTAAAGCACCCGGTGTGCCGGGGTGTCCTGCCTTTCCAAGCCGCTCGCACGTAGGTGTGATGCTGCACCCGTGCCGCCTGTCCCTGCAGGTTGCCCGGCCCTTGCAGACGCGTGCTCGCCGGGAGCGCGTGGTGGGATGAGCACGCGGTGGGACCACCGCACGGCACGCTTCCCTCGTCCCGTCTCGGCAGCGAGAGCGCGGCCGGCCCATAGGCTTCACCCCAGTGTTGTGATATTTATTGTTGCGCCGTGTCCCCTTACCCTAAGCTGGAAACAGTGTTTTAGAGCAACGTTTGCCAGCGTTTTGGTGGAGGCACAGGCAGGCTGGCGGTGGGCATGTCTGCGTCTATGTGGTCCTTAACACTAGGAACCTGGGTAGCAAAAAATACCAGTACAGTACCTTGGCTGCACCTTCAGGGCTGGATCCCAAGACGATTAAAACCAGTAGAGTCTTTCTGTTGGCTTCAAAGATGCTCGGATGAGGCTGCTGTTCCACAGGGAGCCACCCCGCCATCCCCAGCCCTTTGAAGTGTTTTCTACGGCGGGGGGGGGGGAAGGAAAAGGAACGAAAGAAAGAAATCGGTGAAAGGAGTGTTTTTGCCTGCGCTTTTCAAATGCTCTAAAGAAGCTGAGGTCAAAGCTTACCTTGCCGTGGCGGTGTTATTGATAGATACCGTGAGCGGCTGCAACATTTCCAGCGACAAAGAGAGCTCAGTTAATGACATGCAAAGTTCTCCCAGGGTCAAAAATAACTGATGAGGCCGACTGGAGCGGCCGGGCATATTGCTGCCCTCCGTCACGTGGCGCCGAGATGAAGCGCACTATTAAGCTATTTTCTGCATGTGGCTTACATATGCTTAAATTCTGCATGCCAAATGGAAGACGGAAATACCTGAGAAGAATTAAAAGGTGGTTAAGAAGTCGACTCTTTGTAAAGGGATTTTCGGTCTCTAATACTTGGTTGCGTTAGATTTATTCAACCTCTCTTTTCTGTCAGCGCAAATGAGCTCGTAACTCACACGTATGTGAAAGCAAATGGATGTTTTGGATCCAAAAAGGCACAGCTGCCTATCTTTAATTTGTATTAAAGACGGGCATTAAATGTTTGATTACAGTACCTTGAGAATTATATCTGAGTATTATGAAGATTAGTCAAATTGCACCCCAGACCCAGCATGCGCCGCGGTGCGCCTGCAGCCCTGGGGCTCGGCTTTCGGGGAGGAGGCAGCGCTGCGTGCCCGTCCCACGCGCCGGGTGCAATCGTGGTGTGCCGTGGTACAGGCTCCAGGCCAAAGCGAAGCAATTCGAGAAAGGGATTTAAAACCTGTGGACTTTACGACTTATTATTGGTAAGATGAAACGTGTGTCGGGCAACTTCAGGTCCTGAGAAATGTGCTTGCATTGCTGCCCAACGTTGATGCTCTTTCTTTAGAATAAACAGCAGGGTCAATATATTTTTTAAATTAGGGAGATGATGCACTTTTCTCCACTGGCTTGGGATGTGGAGCAAGACGGAATATGGATGATGTGTGTGAGCCTTCCCTTTAGCTGTGACTATCGTGTTAAAGACGATGGTGTCAAGCCATGTGGAGAGCTCTTGTTGAGGGTCATTTGAATTCATGTGAAAGTATCAGTGTTAGCATTTAGTCCGAAGATGGATGGAAATATTAGAAGTTTATAACTGGGTTTGGTAGGATTTGACATCTCCTTCTTGCTGTTGGTGTTCATTGCCCAGTAAACTGAAAATGCTGAGAAACCATGGATGCACGTGGCCTTCTCCCATCTTTCGCCAGAGTGCATCTTCTCAGATACACCGTGGTGTCTCAGGAGCGCACCAGGTATCCAGTATCCATCCAGATGCAGAGCTGGGTCAGTCTCCCACGGCCAGATCTGCATTGGGGCAGACACCTAATTAATGGCCTTTTAACACCATTGATTTCCAGGGAAGCTGGCTGGCTTTGTGGCTCCCCGAGTGCTCTTACAACAGGAGAAATGCCTTTTTCAGGACACTGCTTATACATACTTCTAAGCATCAACAATCTCATGAGTTATATCCCTTTCTCTCCACATTTGTCTGAACTCTTCCTTTCGTAAGCCTTTGGAACAAGTTATTGCTCTCTCAGTGTTTCTTTGTATACCTCTTAGCGCCATAGGGGATGAATGATTTGGAAGTAGGGCTGTAATTTAAAATAATCACAGCTGTCAATGCACGTGCCAATTTCTAGCGTAATGGATCTTCCAGAACTGCTGCATATATAATCTGTATTTTGTTAGGTTTCAACTATATTCATAGTCTGGGAAGAGTCTGGCCTGTAATTTATTTCTTAGCAAATCTACCGATGGAGTGACTCCAAAAAGGAGGAAGAAGCATCATCTCTGCATGTTTGCGCCATTCTGGAAAGAAACAGAGCATTTATATTGAGAGATGGCTGAAATACTGTGTTTGTGCCCAAGAATTAAACCAGGATGCTGGTGATGCAGCATGTAATGACTTGCATAACATGTAATGAAGAAATCGAAACAGTCCCTGGGTGCATCATGCTGAGTAAGAGGCTTGTTCTACAAGAAACTGTCATATTAAATTCTTGTCGTGATTCCAGACCCCTTTGATTCCTAAATCTTTTGGAGGAGACTAATCTGAAATCAAAGTGAAGTTGCTTGGGGTTTGCATGCCAGAAGTGGTCACATTTGAAAAAGTTCAGTGAACCTGCAGAGGGAGGTTCAAATTAGTTGCTTCACTACAAAGCTCGCAGCTAACATACCTGCTGATTTGCTTTTTGCTTTGATTCTTCGTGCTCTGCCTTCTTGCCTTCTGAGTTGTTTTCAAAACGCATAAATCTTAAGGGTGAGCATGTCCTGGTTTCAGTCTTTGTTTAGTAAAAAAGAAAATCAGTCTACAGTGTTTGCTGCAGAATAAAACAAACATGAGTTTTAATATTGTGGACATGGAAAGACTGGATTTTTCTCCTCAGCCTTGTCCTTTGTGCAGTTATTTCCCTCTGTGAAGGTGTATATCATGCTTTACCCTCCTAATTTACCAACGTTTGACCCCCTTTGTACCGAGGTAAATGGAAATGGTCCCTTTCAAGTGCTTCTCAGTAGATACTCAGGGCTACTGCCTTGATCCCTCCGAGCTGACTTCGAAACTGCCAGAGCAATGCCAGGAATTGTGCCCTAAACCCTGTTATCCCTGCTGAATGCCAGGTCTTTATCCTGATACCGGCATTTGGGGGGGTTGACCAAGAGTGTCATGCAATACGCAATGCAAATGGGAACACGTCCAGCGGGTTAAATTCTGCCCTTTACCCCCCTCCAGCTTTGTGTGGGCCGTCGGGGAGCCTAGTGATGCGCTCTTTGGTCCAGCCGAAGCAAAATCCCCTGTGTAGCCATGGCCCGCGTGTGACGATGTAGACGGCCCTGTATGAAAGCTGATTTTTGTTACTTTATATTTGCAGTGTTCTGTCTCCTGTGGAAGGGGTCAAAAGCACCGAACTGTGTACTGTTTGTCAAAGGAAGGGAGTCATGTAGAAGAAGATTATTGCAAGCACCTTGCTAAACCCAATGTGCAAAAGAAATGCAGAGGGGGCAGATGTCCGAAGTGGAAATCGGGAGATTGGGGACAGGTGAGACGCACTGATTACCCTTTTGCATCATTTGATCTTCCTCATCTGTCAGATTGGTTAGAAACTGTTTTTCCCCTCGTTTCTGTCCTCTTGAGTTTTTCAAGGGTAAATATTCTGGGCCAGATCTTCAGGTGGTGTAAAACAGTGTAGCTTCATGGACAGCCATGGAGCAGCACTGATTTGTACCAGCTGAAAACATGGAAACTTGCTTTTAGTGCCCAACTGATAGCAAATTCCATGTTGCATACTTTAAGCTCCTGCTAGAAAACCCATTAGTATATAATATTAAAGAAAATCCAGTATTATTCATGTTTTTAATATTGTTATTATTTAAATATGTCACATCTCAAGGAAAATCTATCTTAGTTTTGAGAAATCTGAAATTAATTTTATTATCAGCCAAAAAAGCTGAGAAAGCCAAAAGAACAATCGGAGTTATCTGTTAAAAGTGCTTTTGGCTGCCTTTTGTTTCTGAACAAGCTCATCACTTAATTTTCCTTCATTAAAAAGTCAGACACTTTGATGCTTAGAGCAGAGGCTGCTGGAAACGTGAGAGTGCTTGGAGTTATTAAGCATCTTGTTTGCTAAGAGCACGTCTTGAGTCCTTGTTTTTCTGAATGTGAGGTATTTGTCATCACCCTAAATCTGCTGCCTCACATTTTCAGCTCTGAATCTCAATTTTGCCTCTACCTCAACAGTGTGCTAATCAGCAGAATTACTGAAAATCCCAGACTAAATGAGCTGTTAACTTGTAAAACATCGTGTTCTCTTGCAGTCTCTCTGCCAAATTAAGATACAAAACACCAGTTCTCACTGTATGCAAGTTCCCTAAAACATAAACCGTTAACAAATCTACCTGCACAAACGTAAACATTAGGACTAGGATATCGTATTGTTGTGAAATGTCGAATATTTAAAAAGACAATAAACCCATCGATGTTTTTTGATTGTTTTCAGACTTGTATTTGTTTTTTTATTCTTACCTTTGAATTCGTAGGATGGCAGTATTTGCCTTTACGTGTGTAGTGGGATAAGTGTGCTTTCGCCGTGGAGGTTAGGTGATGCAGGTCCTAGTCCTTCACAGGAGATAGGGCCCTGGGGACCCATGAGCACCCCCGTGGCCCTGCTGAGCTGAGCAGGACTGCTCCCATATTGAAAGATAAGTCCCCCTTTTATTATCAGCAGGACTGAAACCTTAATTTTATACAAGAAGCCACATTGGGAAAAAGAAAAGAAACCTGAGGCCATTAAATAGTCTTGTCATATCCGATTTGCTCCTTATTTAAAGTGACTGCTCCCGAAAGCAATTTTTTACAGCTAATAATTCTAACCATAGTAACGTAATGGTCTATCGATTGCTTTAAAATATGCTAATTTTAATTGATAAAAATAAGTGTTTTAAAATTCAGAACATTCCACCACATGATTGGAGGCAATTTTCTGCGCGGGGAGAAAGCAGCCCGAGTTAACAGGCGGCTGAGGTGATTTATGGCCTGAGGTAATCTTTTGTGACTAGGCAATTAAAGAATATTTGTATGCTAATGAGCGGGCTAAGAATAGGCAGAGCATTTCTAGTGTGCAAGGTGGCTCCTCGGCTTTGGACCGCTCCGGCCAGCAGCGCCGTGCGTGCTTAGCCAGCCGGGGGCTTGCTCCGAAAATAAAAAGGGCTCTGAAAGTGGGTAGAGACACACGTGCATTATCCAGCTGGGCCTTTGAAAAGCACATAAAATGCTCTGATGTGGTCTCCTTGCATCCTGACCCTAACCGCTTGTGCTAAATCAGGATCGAAATGGGGACAGGAGCTCGGTGGCACCTTGCGCGCTGCAGGTGACTCTCGTGCTGCTGGGCTGGCAGCGGGAGCCACGGTCCGTTTGCATTCAGATACTATCAAAAAAGGCTTTTCTGCAGGTCTAATTGCCTCTAACAGGTAATCCCTGCGCTAAGCTGCCGTGAGCTGACCCCTTTTTGTCATGGGCCAGGCAGCAAATGTCTGCGCGAGAGACAAGGCAGGGTTTTCCGACCCAGACGGCCTCGCTGGTCCCCGCGTGCACCCCGAATTTGCGCTGCACGTGGCTCCAGCTGCTGCCTTTGCCCTTGGGGACATACTCGGTGCATAGTTAAAAACAAACCGCGGGGAGAAGCCGGCCAAGCCAAGCGCTGCAATCCCAGGTGTTTTGCTCTCCGGATGTTTGGTGTTCAGAGTCTGGGTAATTCTTTGCTAGATTGTTATGAATCCATCTTCCCGCAGCAAAGCATTTTAAAATTTGCATTAGTCAGAAGGGAAGAGGAAAGGTTTTCTCTCTAGGTTTTAAACATGCTTACGTCTGCACCGAAATGTCAGATTTAATGTGTTTGTATCTCCTAAGTGGTATCAATTACGGTCATTTACCTTCCAGGTAGTAAAAATACTAATATTTATTCTGCTGTCTGGTATTTACTTATTTCAGTACAGACTGAAATCTGTATTTGTATATGGTGGAGCTTCTCCATAGCTGGGCTGACACGCTGCCCTTCTGGGATCAACCCTCTCGGTAGGAGAAGGAGCGCTCCTAAAAAACATATAGGACCCGCAGAAGTGACAGAGACCCTGCCTGGCTCGTGGTGTCCCATGGGGGATATATGTCACCCCGCTCCTGAACTGAACAGCGTCAGGCCCCTTCTGCTTTTAGATGTTTAGTGGTACCAACTAGTTGCATTTCTACGAGATAGAGAGCTGCCCGAGCAGTATAGTGGATTAAAGCTGTGGGGGTGAAACTAGTGTAAGGCACCTCCCGTCCTTGCCTCTGTTATAGAGCCTGATTATTATGTTGGACACAGCCCTAAGTCCAGCCTGTGCCATGGCAGTAGCAATGCAGAGGGGCGGCAGAGCCGCCGGGAAGGCTCCCGTGGCCTCAGCTTGCCCAATTTCGCCAAAGCTTGGCCAATTTTTTCCTTACTGGAGGTTAATATTGCAGCATCCTTCCGTTGTTAGCTTAGTCCCCTCGCAGCAGCCCCAAGCTGGACTCACCCCAGCGCTATTCCCTAAGCCGGGGCCGCGCTGCGGTTTCTTTTCCCCGTGCTGCCGCCGGATCGCGTTATGGCTGATGTTACCAAGCGCGCTTAAAAAGCCCGTGCAGCCCTCGGCCGCGAAAGCCCCCCCGGCACACGCACCTGCAGTCGCCCCGAGGAGAAGCATCCCGCCGGCCGGCTGGGCAGGGGCGTTTCGCATCTCTCTCGCGGCACGGCGCGCCGCAGCCAGCTCTGCCGAGCGGCGCGGGACCACTGTCCTCCTCCCCAAACCTGCCGCTGCCCGAGCGTCGCGGCTGGCTCGGCCCCTCCGTGCGAGAGCCGCCACGTAGCTCGCTCTGCCCTTATTGCAACATCTGGCCGTGTGCTCTGTAGGTGGGTGATAAATGCAAACCGAAAAGCGTTGCGGAGCAGCACGCACACCCTGGAGTATACGTTTCTCCAAGTTTGTTTGCATTATTCAGCCTAACTGTCCCTGGTGGGACGCTTAGGACAAAAAGCGCGATAAATCATCGCAGAGGCAGCGCAGCAGATGGGAAGCATTTGCATCGCCAGCGACAGAAATCTAACTGCTACTTTTCCAAGTTACACAAAAAAAAGCCTCTCCTAAGTATCCGCAGCCGGGAGCATGTTCACAGTCAGCTTTTCTTTGGGTCCACTTTGCTTTATGGTGCGTTCGAATAGTAAAGCAACCGAAGCGTTGCGGAGGAGTACTTTGCAGAGCTAGCCGGGGGAGAATTGCTTCCCCATTACCGCCGCTTAATACTCTGCCTTAAGAAAGCTTGCTTTTATAGGTATTGCAATAATTGGCTATAAACTTGCTTTCTTAGTTCCTCGTGTATTAATGAGGTTGTGGATATTAATTGCTAAGTCAGCAAATGGGTAATCATGATAGCTGTGCTTTGAATGTGTTACCTCCCGATTTTTACACACCTCCTTTTATAAGTGCAAGTTCTTTTTCTCCCACACCTGCATAATATATTTTATGATCTAGCAAGATAGAGCCCATAGCAGAGTGAAGCTAAGTACCACTAAACTTATTATAGTGCGCAACAGTGAGAAGTATTAAGCAGATGAAAAAAGAAGCTGTTAAAAAGCACTGTGGGGTAGATGGTAATTTATAGATGTCTAAGAAACAGAGAAATTCAGGCTTTTCTTCCCGTGTCTACAAGTAGGCAGAAATGTGCCCACAGTATAGCACAGGAAACGTGGAAAAGAGCAGTTAATTTAAGAGAGACATTTATTTTCCTAGAGCTATGGTGTGTCCTGACTTGTGCAGTGTGTGTTTAGGTGCATGTTAAAAGAAAATGCAGAGGTATCATACCTTCAGCTCTGTATTGCTGCAGTCCTCTTGTTTCTAATTCAAGTTTGCTTTTCATTCAAGTCTGCTCTGAGGATTTTCGTGGCATCCGATATACTCTGAATTATTCTCGTTTCGGAGCCGGGTGCCCGAGGAGTGACGTGCGGCGCCTCGCGCTGTTTCCGCAGCACCGCTCTCTCCGGAGGATTTTGTAATATAAACCCTGCCTGCGAAAGCCTGACCCTGCTGGAGCAAAGCTCCCGCTGGCTTTAGCGGGGTTTCAGCCCGCCCGCCAGGTTTTTTCCTTGCAGGGGCTCCGGGTCGGCGCGCCGCTCACCTCCCCTCCCTCTCCGCAGTGCTCGGCGTCGTGCGGGCGAGGAGTGCGGCGGCGCGAGGTGCGCTGCCACGGCGGCTCCCGCGGGGCCGACTGCGACCCGGCCAGCCGGCCCCCGGCCGAGCAGGAGTGCCGCCTGGCCGCCTGCCCCGCGTACACCTGGGACCCCGGCGAGTGGCAAGCGGTAAGCGGGGCCGCCGGCGCGCGGGAGAGCTTGGCGGGGCGGGCGCGCGAGCCGGGCGCCCGTGTCGGGACGTTGCAGCGCGGAGGGGATGCTAACGGCGCTGAGCACGTTTCGCAGGTGGGCATCTGCTCCCTGAGCCTACTTTAAGCAGTAACCCGCCGGCTCAGGCCCTGCCGTGCTGCTTCAGCAGCCCGTGGCTCCAGGTCCATAGGTTTGAAGGAGCTGGCGAACGCGGGTATTTCTCCCTTTCCCCCCGTTAACGTGGCAACTGGCCCTTTCTGGCTGTTGTCTCTTTTTTTTTCACTAATCTCCCATTCTGGGGAAACCCCCAAGCCTTTTTCCCCAGCCAGGGACAAGGCTGACATCAGATGTCCCATGGGTGAGAGTTCTGGCCCCGAAGGTGCCCGATCGCTGCCACGCTGACGGCCCCGGGAACGGGGAGTGGGATAAATATTACCCGAGGGGGTAATATGATATTACGGGTAATATTACGGGGGTTCGTAGCCCTACCCAACGCGTGCGGGACTGCGAGAGGCGTTGGGGCGGGATGCTCAGCTCGCATAAGGCAGCTCTGGCCTCTCGCGTGAACGGAGCCAGCCCGATTTTCGGCCGCTGGGGAGGTCCGGCGAGGGGCAGAGCTGAGCGGGCCACGCTGTGGCTGCCCGGACAGAAACATCCCGGCTTGCAGAAGGAATATAGAAACCACTGAGGAGCTGTAACAAGTTCCTTGCAATGAACTTTTGCTTTTACGGAGCCCGTTCAACTTCTTCAATTAATAAATTTACAGGCAGCAAAGTAGGTCACCAAACAGCATGCGATTGCAGTACTGACCCAGTGGTGTAGTTAGTCCTGACGAGCCACCTCTCCTACCCCTTTCTCTCTCCCTCTCTCACTGATTTTCACAACTTTTCATGCCAGTGGCCAGTGTCCCCTGCCCACCCACCCCCCCCACCAAGCCGTTGGTGGGAGGCAGATGCCGATGTTTTTATTTTCCAGGGCTCCCCACTGCACTGAGGAAATATTTACCCTGTTATGAAGCTTTTTTTTCTTTTTCCCCAGGGAGGTTTGTTAGTGGGGTGGGTTGAAAGTTTCCTTGCCCATAAATAATCCCTGAGAGCAACATGCCGCAGATGTCATCGGACTGGGGCTCGCCACTTTTGTCCACTTCCAAGCCATTCCTCCTCTGAGCGCTTTTTATTCCGTTCTGATGGACCCGGTGGAAAAAGCAGGCTTGCCTTTTCTCCAGCCGTGAGTCCTGCCTGCGTGTTATTCATGGCGAGGAGCCGCAGGTTGCATTAGCGCGCTCTGAGCAAGGTATGGCAATGAACCCTGATTTGTGAAAGGCAGGATGCAAAATAACGTTCCAGCACTGTTTTGCTCTTGATTTCTTGTCTTTAAAGGGAATCTGTCAAGAGTTTTTTATTATTCCTTTCCGTTGTTGTTGTTGTTTAAAAAAAGTTGGTCTTGCCAATGAAGAGCAATAGGGAACTTATTGGAAACCGTTTATTGCTCTGCTGTTGTATCACCATTAATTAGCTGTTCCCAGTGCCCACACCAGCAGGGAGAGAGTCGACAGAAGGGCCTCGCTAATGTCGAAGTAAAACCGAGACCAGCATCACAAAGAGAAAGGGAAAATGGGGGAGAGAGAGAGAGAAGGGAGATTTTTTTTTTTTTTACTATGAGCCTTTTTTTTACTATGAAGGTGGGGTTTCTTTTCGTCTGGGTGCCAGATTTTGATTTAGGAAAAAGAAAAACAATGAATATTTTCACAAAGCAATGCCTTTTTTTTTTAATTATTATCGTTATTGCTCTTGTAAAACAGTTACAGAGCTACTTGAAAAAGTCCTCGCTCTGAATTGCCAGGAAAATAGTTCAACATTTGGAAAATGGGGGAAAAGAGACAAGTCTTGTCGAATGTCTGACCTGTTTTTTCAGCTTTTGCTATCAATGGCCACTATACCCAACCCTGTTGTTTTATGTTAATATGCGATTTCCTACAAAATCTATGATCATATTAAGTGAAAAAGCGGGCCTCTCGCCTTTGGTGAGCTGTCCAGTTTCTGTATGAACAACATCTTACCAGGGTGCTGTGGCCGATTAGAGCCTCTCTGCTACATCCCCTTGATTTCTTTCCTGGTGGTCTCACTGTCTTCGGGCTGCATTTAATATCACGCTGGAATTATTCTAGTTGCCAGGTATCCTGAAAAATACCAATAGACAAACTTCAATCTGCTGATGACAAAGTTTGTTATTTGGCCACATGACCGCCGTCCGCAGAGGAAACCCTTGCGGGACGGTGTCTGTTCGAGGGTGTCTGGTGCAACACATGCAAAAGCTTGATCTCACACCAGTGCTTAATGACTTAAAACGAGGAAGGATTTAGCTGTCGATGGCCAATGGCGGCAGGAAGGTGCCCGCCGAGAAGCCACCAAACGCAGAGGAGCCAGTGATGCTGCAGTCATAGGCACGAGCCCGCTTCTGAATTTTGCTTATATAACAAGGAGATAGCGGAGAAGGGCAGATATGGCACAGCTTGTTTGCGCTCTAGGGAAATCACGTTCAAGCAAATTACTCCAGCCCCCGCAGGATTGCTGCGTTTCGGCGCAGACCAAGGAGGGACTTCCACTCCCCGGGCTTAAGGCGAGGGAGCGAATAAGGCTGCGAGCACACGAAGCCCTTGGAGTCTCCTGGCAGACTGCGGATTTTGCAGTCGGCTGTTGCCTCAGAGCTGCCGAGCTATTACTGCAGGATAAACATGCACCGTGGGGTGCTCTGCCCCTGCCCGCCCCCTCGGCTTTGCACGGCTGCTAAATATTTATGCCGGCGATTGCGTCGCGCTGGCGGTGCCGCGGCACTGCTGCGTATGAACCTTTCCGTGCAAAGTCCTCATCTAATTTGAGGCCCCAATTCTGGCGGCCGCTTGCAGAAAGGCAGCTCTGCAGAGCCTGTGCTTCGCGCCGGGCACTGCTGTGAGCCGGCTGCTGCCCGGCCAGGCCGGAGCGCGGGAGCCGCTCCACGGAGGTGGGAAACGTCACGCTCAAACGCTGGAACTGGCAGTGGTTCCCCGAGCCTAGGTGACGTCAAACGGTGTTTTTGTACAAATAGCAATGCTCTGATTGTGTATTACATCCTTTCCTTAGGGGAAGACATTTCCGGCCCATGATATAAAATGATTACTTCCATGCATTTTTCTCCCTGTTAATCCAGTTAGTCGAAAGTGTTGGAAGCATGTTGCAGATGATGATTTAAAGAGCAATATGGTTTTATCCAGCCCGTTGCTCTTACCCTGGCTTTTTTTGCTTTGTTTGTGGTTTTGTGAGATGCGCTTTGAGCTCCCGGCGTGGCGCGAGGGTGTCTCGGGATGCAGGCGCAGCCGCACGGCCCCATTTTTTTTCCCCCCAGGATGAGCAGCAGAAGGGTCAGGTCCTTCGAGCCTGCAGAAGACCTAGCAGAGCGATTGTGCTTGGATACCTTGGGTTGCTCTTAATAACGGGTGGTGTTTAACGATGGCATGGCGACAAAACGAGAGGCTGGGCCCCTCTCTGCCACCCTCCTGCTGGGCCACCCCATGCCGCTGCCTCAGTTTCCCCTCGCATCCCTACAGCGGGCTGGTGGCCCCGGGGCGGGAGCAGGATGCACCCACAGCCACTGACCCTCGTCCCCAGCTTGTCCCCAGGCAGCAGCAGAGGCGCGCGCGCAGAGCGCAGAGCCAGTTTTTCCTTATTTTCTTTCTTCTTTTTTCGCAAACAGTGCACGAAGACGTGCGGGGAGGCGTCGCGGCGGCGCAGGGTGCTCTGCGTGGACCAGAGCAAGCGGGTGGGCAGCAGCGCCTACTGCGACGCCGCCGCGCGCCCCGCCGAGGTGGAGAGCTGCCGCCTGCCGCCCTGCGAGTACGTCTGGATCACCGGCGAGTGGTCGGAGGTGAGCGCCGTGCCGCGGCCCCGCTTTGCGCGCCCATGGAAAAGAGGCGCGTGCTGACGGCGCTGCCTCTCCCCGCAGTGCTCCGTGACGTGCGGCAAGGGATACCGGCAGCGCCTGGTGTCCTGCAGCGAGATTTACACCGGCAAGGACCACTACGAGTACGGCTACCAGAATACGGTCAACTGTCCCGGCACGCAGCCGCCCAACGTCCAGCCCTGCTTCCGCGGGGAATGCCCCGTTTCGGCATCCTGGCGCGTCGGCAACTGGGGGAGCGTAAGTTGGACACTTCTTGTTTTAACTGCAAATAATTTTAGCGAGCGATGGAAAGCTTCGGGGGGGAAAAAAAATGATGGATTGATCCTGCTAGTCTATGTGTAAGAGCAAGACTTGGGAACCAGCGGTAGGCCAAAATGCTGCTCATTTGAGCCTTAAAAGATTTTTCTTCCTTTTTTCTTTTTTTTCCTTCTTGCCAATACTGGGATAGGGCAGGGGAAAACTCAGCCTTTCTGTTAAAGTTATTTGTGCTGAGCTGTTCCCGGGGCCTGAACTGCAAGATCAAATTTTAGTTAAAGCTATAACATTTCACTTCTTTGAGCTTCTGACGTTCTTTGAAATGCAGTGTTTCTCCCATAAACTTGATTTATTAACGCAGCTCAGGCATTTGTAGGAATTTGTCAAACCTTTACAAGGCAACGAGGGTCAAGTCGAGTAAAATGTAGTGAAGATGTTGTAGTAAGCGGTGGAGCCGTTTGAAACTAAGTTCCTCGTGCCCCATAGGAAGTCTCAGGTTCTCCCCATGAGTCAGGGCGGAGAAGTTACAGCAAAAGGCTCAGTTTCCATGGACTGGCATTGCCTCCCCCCCATATTCCAGCGTAAAATTTCCTCGTTAACAAAAATTCTTTGAGAGGGGTATACATTTCAGAGAGCAAGTTCTTCCTCCTAGATTTGGGCTCCCCAATGTATCAATGACCGTAAAGTGCCATGACCCTTCTCATCTCTGATTTTCAAAGGAGTTTAGCTAGAGTTACCATCACCTTTGATGGGCAAATATGGAGCCCTGCTCTGCTCCTTAGTTAAGTTTTTTGGATGTGGGACTGAAAAAGAGTAAACGCCAGGCTGTGAGTAACCTGAGCTGTTGAAGAGTATCTCGTTGTGCACTAATGTCGATTATGTGTTTCTAAACAGAGGAGCATCTTCATTTTCGTGGTGGTCTAACCTATTACCTTTAGAAAGAGCTGCTTTTTTGATCTCCAGTACTGAAAGAACAAGTCATGGAGGGCTACCAAGATGCTCCTCAGGAAGCATTTGTGCTCGTCCTGCTTTAGGAGGCTGGTCCCACCTGTGATTTACTGCACTCAGGAGCAGCCAGCCCAGATGAGCTGTTACTCAGTAGCTCTGGTAACTTGTATTATTTCAGCCTTAAGACTGCCCTTGATTTGGGACATTCAGGGATGACCCAGGGCATGCACAGGTCTAGCCATTTTTCCAGAGGGTGAAGGGAGAGAGGGTGTTGAGGCTGAGTTTTTCAGTTTTTTGGATTAAAAAAACAAAGAACTGTGCTGTGTTGGTTCAGAGGACCCAGCCAGTAACCCAGACAGTGTTTCACAGCCACAAGGAGAGCATTTCTAGCGTTCAGGCCTTTTAGTGGATGTTTCTATCTTGCACAACCTTCCTCATATGAGAAGGGAACATTTTTGCTTGAGCACATGGTTCACCTTCACTAATACTGCCTTATCCAGCAAAGTATGTAAGTGCTCAGCTTTAAACTAGTACGGTAGTCTTCTCGAAATAATTAATGATGATGATAATGAAAGGATTAATAATCAAAGGGATTGCTTGTATGATTAAAATTAAGCCGGCATTTGAAGGCTTTGCTGGATTGGGGCCTTTGCTGCTCGCCCTTAGTACAACAGAAACCGGCTGTCTCTGTTTTTCTGGGCCAGAGCCCATGAAGCCTTGGGGTAAAACACGAATCCCGGCCTTTTATCTTCCAGTGCTCCGTAACCTGTGGGGTTGGCGTCATGCACCGCTCAGTGCAGTGTTTAACCAACGATGACCAGGCCAGCGGCCTGTGCCACGCGGATCTCAAACCTGAGGAAAGGAGGACATGTCACAACGTCCACGACTGTAAGTCTGTAGGTTTGCTCCTTCCCTCGCCTTTCTTATGGCCTGAGTTTCCGCCCAACTCCTGGAGATGCGCTGTGTTTCCAAGCTTTGGGACGCATGCGACGAAGCACTGAGGCACTTCAGGGAACAAAATGAGTGTGCTGTTCTGGTGCTTTAGATGCCTCACGGAAGAAATTTTGATATACAGTTGCTCAGTGACTACAAGTATTTCTCTTTCGTTTCAGGTGAGCTACCCAGGAGCTGCAAAGATGTTAAAAATCTCAAAGGTGTCGCTGAAGATGGTGAATATTTCCTTAAAGTGAAAGGAAAGACATTAAAGGTGCATTTTGGCAACAGATTGATAGTTTATGCATTTCCCGAAGGTGTGAGAGGACCCTGCGTGTGCTCTTTACCTCCACTCTTGCCTCTTCTGCCTTCAGTTTTCCAGGCCATCCTTTGACACGTGATGCCTGACCAAACTGTGGCTTGTACCCCTCAGGTGTATTGCTCTGGGATGCAGACTGACAACCCAAAAGAGTACGTGACCCTTGTAAATGGGGACGCAGAGAATTTTTCAGAAGTGTATGGATACAGGTAAGAAATCCCTTAATTCCGACCCTCTCAAAGCTTTTCTCTTCTATGGCAATATTTTTTCCGTCATGAGTAGGAAGGGTCTTCTTTTGATTTAGGTTACATAACCCGACTGAATGTCCGTATAACGGGAGCCGGCGCGAAGACTGCCAGTGTAGGAAAGATTACACAGCAGCTGGGTTTTCCACCTTCAGCAAAGTAAGGCTGGACCTGAACACTATGCAAATAATAAGTGAGTAAACACAGGGCCTTGCCATTAAAAAAAAAATGTTTATTTTACACAACTATAGTGTAACTGCAAGCCAGCAGAAGTAGTCTAGTGAGTAATATTCCTAAGCTCTCCTGTTGCAGAGCTGCTTTTTAACTTGGTCGCTGATTCGATACTCCATGCTTAGAGAGGATAACTTAAGTAAATCAGAAATGCTCTTACTGTTTCTCCTTCATCCAAGAAAAAATTACGATAGTTGCTGTCGCACTTGTTCTGTAGAATGAGTGTTTGCGTGCTCCCAGCAGACCAGTTTATTTTTTGAAGGATTTTGGTTCATTTAGCATCCCATTCTTAGACCGGACGCGGACAGAAAGTGTCACCAGGGAGGAGCTGGCCCCCAGTTTGCACACAGCCATGTCACCAGATCCCACCGCGGGGGACTCCTCTGGGGCCAGGGACGCAGCTCTCGGCTGGCGCTAGCATTGGTGCCGCTGGGACTGATGTCCAAACGCGGAGGATGGAGGAGCTCTCGGTGGGCCTGGTTTTCCCGTTGGCTCCAGCGGGCAGAGTCAGGCCGAGGGGAAGTAGCTCGTGCTGAGATGGATGGAAACGGTGCTGCGGATTTCCAGGGGAGCAGAGGGGACCTCAGCTCTGCCGTACAAGCCAGAAGCCTGTCGCTCCCACCAGCATTGGTGCAAGCCAGGAGCATCTCCCCGACCCCAGGAGGAGCCAGCAGCGTGCATAGAGTTTCAATCACTTTATCAATTTCCAGCAAATGTCTCAAAAATACAACATATTGTTGAGAGTTCATTCAGTGGAGATTTTTTAACAGCTCAATCCTCTCTCATAAAGTGGCTCGTTATCTGATAGTTGTTTCTCACTCAGTTTTCAAGCCATGAGACCTCCCGGTCTATTAATCTGTAAAAAGCTACTAATAGTCTGTAAATGGTCCTAGGGAAAGATCCCAAGGGAACCACCTCCAGGGGGAATTTGATACCACCTCCCTTTGCATTTCAAAAGGAGCTGGGCACCTACCTCTGTCAGGCAGGAGCTATCTCAAATCCCCATCTAAATGAGTCTCAGTTACTTAAGAGCCATCCAGAGCAAAATACCCAAATTCCCTTTGAAACCCAGGCTCCGTTGACTCGGTCGTAGGGAACACAGGCTCTGGGAGCAGATGGGGAACAAGTTTTGAGACAGTGTTTTGGTTTTGCTTAAAAGGAAGATTTAGAAGGTCCCGTGTCCTTTTTGTGCATGGTTGGTTCAGATCACTGGGAAGTTTTCTGGTAGAGAAATATAGCCAAAGTCATGGATTCTACTTTTGTTGTTATATATACCCAGGCCCTAAATCACTAGTGTACCTGCATAGACCTGTAAATGTAAGCATATGAGCGTCCTATTAAATTCGGTGAGATTGCTCACATGCTGAGAGTCACATGCATGATGAATTGGGGTTTTAATATTAAAAACGCAGCAGATGAGATCTTGACTCTCAAGATTAATGTGTGAAACCAGCTCTAGTGAATTTAGACATTAGCGAAAAGCATGTTTACATTTTTTCGTCTCTCTCTTCCTGCATCTTTCTTCCCGTTATTGACCAACTATTTTCCACAGCAACTGATTTGCAGTTTGCACGGACGCATGATGGACGACCTGTTCCTTATGCCACTGCTGGGGACTGCTACAGTGCAGCCAAATGCCCGCAGGTATTTGACAACAACCTTTCTTAGGAATTGGTGCCATTTATTATGTTCCGGCCCTCTATTAATTATTCCTGATCATGTCAGCCAAACTCCAGCGAGTGTCACATTCCCATCTCAGCGGTCCGAAGCTTTTCTTTTTGTCTGTACGGAAAGTACTTCCCATTTGAGCATGAAAATGTTGGCTTATGATGATCAGGAGCTGGGGAAGGGACGGCTTTTCATGGGGATGGGCACCGCAGTTTGTCGAGGCGCAGCAGTGACCCGGGAAACTTTCCTACAACCTAGGAAATGCTCCAGTATCCATCAGGCTAACACAGTTGCTTGGAAGAAATAGGCTTTCCCATTAGGAGACTAATTAACATTCTGTTACAGCTGGGTTGCTCTGTGTCCCCTGCACATCTAGCTTTTGTGGCACCAAAGGGGATGATAAGTGATACGTTTGGATAGTCCGAGATATTTGGTAGACCACATTCATAAGGGGCATTAACTAGGGAATCACAGCAACAGACGGAGGAGGGCAAATCTCTCCATCTCCTTCCCTCCATCCTTTTGGAGCTGGCACTTCTCCGCACAGCTCAGTGGCTTTGGGATTGACTTCTTACCTCGGGAAGGCTCATGCATGCTAATATGTGTCTGCCTGACCAGACAGTTTGCTCCTACCTGAAAATCAGTCCTCCCCAGGCAGCGAGCGCATGGAGCAAAGCTCAGGGCCACCTGGTAGTCTGCAGCATCGGGGCCGTGGTGGACTCTAGGTCAGCCTAGGACTGTGGCCAAAAGGTCCCTTGTCACTTCTGTAAACTGGCAGTCCTGACCACAGGACTCGGGGTTTGCCATGGAGGGCAAGGAGGGAGGCTTTGGGGAGGATCTGCACTGGATGCAGACATAACCCTTCATTTTCTGTCCATTTTGTGTATTTTGTGAGCAAGAGCAAATTAAGTGAAGGACACTTTTAAGAAACAAAGTGAGAATTTTGATTTTACTGAAGGTTTTTTTTTAAAAAAAAAAAAAAAAAAAAAAAGCCCAGTGGAAAATCAGGACAAGAGTGCCCTCTCCAGGTGAGGAGGGAGAAGGGAGAGCGGGCTGGGCGCTCTCCGGAGGTGCCTTTCCCATCAGCTGCTGGAGCATGTCAGGCACCACAGCTTGCCTTGGGAAAGCCAAGAATGCCCTCAGCTGGCAAAATGAGAAAAAGCAGTGAAAAACCAAGAAAAAAAAAGAAAAGCACTGAAAACCGGAGAAAAAAGCCCCTCCTTCGCTGCAGCCACAAACAAGAAGGAATTCCTAACCCGAGTCATGCTGCAGTTTGCACAATATGTGCTAATCACTTGCAGAGCTATGGAAAATTGCAAACTTTGCCGGAAAGATCTTGTCAGAAAAACGACACGGTGGCAAGCTGTAGCGGAGGGGAGCTGGCGGCAGCAACGTCGCGTGTCCTGGCCGAAGGCCCGTCTCTTTGGGGATAATCAGGCTTGTCTGCTTGTTTTCCTTAGGGTCGCTTCAGCATCGACCTTTACGGAACGGGCCTGTCGTTAACGGGAACGGCAAAATGGCTCTCACAAGGGAATTACGCGGTGTCGGAAATTCAGAAATCCCCAGTAAGTTTTAATTCTAACGGTGGTCACACCTGCCGAAGGGAAGTTTCTAATTGCCTCCTGTCACGTTGTCTTTCGCAGCAGCGTTCCTCCAAGTGAAGGCCATTAACAAAAAATCTAACATCCGACATGAGAAATGAAGTGTCACTCATAATTGTGTGCGAGGTCGGGGGTGGCCCTGGCGGGTTTAATTCAATGGGAATTATTGCAATTAATTAGTGAGCCTGCTTAACTGTGAAGCTGAAAACACTGAGTGCTGTGGGGCAGACGTGTCTTTAATTAGTTGTCTGAATCATCCAGCAAGGAGCCTGCGTGCGGCCTGCGGGACGGGGATCACTGTCTGCATCTGGGCTGCAGAATGGTCACCAGAAAGGGAGGCATAAAGCACTGGGACGAGCTGTGGGGTTAAGGTGTTTGCTTAAATGATGGGCAGGACTGGGCTCAGACTGCTCGTTGTCTTGCGAGAGAGGCTCCTAAGCACCAAATGAGTTCCCCCGTTAGGAGTTGTTCCAAAACATGACTGATAAAGTATGGGGGACACGTGCCTTCCAGCTGGGCTGCTCTCGCCTCATCTCCTTGCAAGAGATCAGAGTCACCCAAGCTTTCACAGAATGGTTGAGGTCGGAAGGGACCTCTGGAGATCATCTAGTCCAACCCGCCTGCTCAAGCAGGGTCACCTAGAGCACGTTGCCCAGGACCCAGTCCTGTCCTTTCCATCTCCCTGGCTCTGGTGAGCCCGTTGCCAGTATGAGGCTCTTGAAGGACTGTTTTCAGCAGAAGAATTGAATGTCACTGGTCAGCTCAGGCCGTGGTAAAGCATCCTCCAGCACAGGTATATTAGGTATAGCACAGACCCCCGCAGGTTAGTTTTGGCAGGTGCTGTGCTATTCTTCTCCCCTTCTGAAAGGAGAAGCCAAGGCAGCTGACTTTGGGGCTGCAGAGAGGATAGTGACACAATTACAGTTGGCAGAATTAAATTGAACCTTAAGGGACAAGGAATCTAAGAGATGACTTTTACCTTGATCGCCTGGTGGCATCTGTCAAGCGCTGCTCCACGGGCGTAATTGCCAGCAGGAGCAGAAGAAAGAAGGGAATAGCAAGAAGAGATGATAGCAGCCCTCTGCAATCACAGATCAATAGTGTCAAGGGCAGGATGGAGTTCGTTTTAAAATAAATGCTTTGTGCAAGCTTGTCCTGCACTTAAGTCCAATTTTCTGGTAATTGAGGGTTGAATTCTCCTCAAGAACTCTCTGTCCATTGTAATGACCAAGAGGAGAAAGACTGCGCGGAGGTGTGAAAAGGAAGGCCAGATGTAGATCTTGCTTATGCCAATATTAATCTATTGACTTGAAACTGGAGCCATACTGTGTTTGCCAGGCTCTCCTGGAGATCAGGCCAGCCCAAGGACTGCTCTGAGCTTTCTTTTGTCTCCTCTGGTTTTGGACCTGAGGATGAAAAGATGAGTAGAGAAATGCAGAGCTGCAGGGGAGCAGCACCGTGATTTTGCAAACTGCGTATCCTCGCCACATCACTTTCTGTCTCATCCCAGCTCTGGAGCCATGCCAGGCTTTTCTCTTCCAAACAGATTTTTCCCAGTAATGTCTTCAAATACCCTTTCCGTTCCCTTTACATGCCCAGTCACAAGTGAGGTGCTGTTCTTGTCTGGATGTGTTGTTTCTCCTGCATGAGTCAACGACTAGTTATTCACTGTGGGGGCAAGTTGGAGAAGGCAGATGCTTTTGAGTTATCCCTTCAAAAGGCTGTCTCCTTGAACATGTTTCGATGTGATAAATCAAAAATGCCCTTTATTTGTGTTCACCATCTGACCTGATAGTATTAAAGGGAACCACATTTGCATGCATTTAAATATAACTGTGATTTTGTAGATTGATTTAGTGCATAATTTGTTTTCCTTCCAAGACATTTTCTGTTAAAAACTCTGGCTAGAATAACCCATGCCTGGACCTTTAGCAGCATGGAGTTCCTGAGCCTTTACACTGCTGTGAGACATTATTTCTGATTTTGCCTGCAGGATGGTACCAAAGTAGTAGGAAAATGCGGTGGTTACTGTGGAAAATGTACTCCATCATCTGGAACAGGCCTTGACGTTCAAGTGTTATAGTAATGGTAGGTTCCCAGCCATTTCCGAATTAAGGGAGACCTTTCCAAGAATGTTTTGTGGAAGGAACAGATCGGGCAATGTTTTCAGAAGTCTCTTGTTTTCCAGAGTCTGCTCATCACATAGGCCTAGGGTTTAGCTTTCTGGACTGATGATGGGCTTGCACACGGCCTGCCACGGCCACTGCCCAAACAGCAAGAGTAACTGCAATACTCTCCCCGTCTCACCACCCTCTTGGACACTGCTGCACCCTGAAAAGCCAAGACGCCGTTATGCTTTTGCATGTGTGGCCGATAACTCTTCCCACCGCGTGTTAAGTGGCCTGTGGTGTAGCAGCACTGTTTCTGCACCATTAAAACATTTTCTCAGGGAGCACAAGTGACCGTCAGCAAAACAGCGATGCTGAAAGTCC
Source organism: Dromaius novaehollandiae (assembly GCF_036370855.1). Taxonomy (NCBI): domain Eukaryota; kingdom Metazoa; phylum Chordata; class Aves; order Casuariiformes; family Dromaiidae; genus Dromaius; species Dromaius novaehollandiae. The sequence continues at coordinate 18,677,540 of NC_088109.1, read as the reverse complement.
GCACCAAGCTGTCAAACACAAACTGAGGCAGCCGAGGAAATGCTTTTTCCTCCTCTGCTGGCTCCAGCTCTCTCAATCTCCAGTCCTCCCAGTACCACTTACAGGTGCAATGTTTTCAAGAGGAAACGTGACGTCCAAGCTGACGGCACCGGCTTTGGCTCCGTTCTCATTTCGATCTCGGTAGTTAGAGGTTTTGAAGGCAAAGATAACGGTGTTACTCTAACGCGCAGCTTGTCTGTGTTTTCCAGGTTCTCCGCGAGCAGACGGCTGAGATGAAATGGATGAAGGATAGCGATGCAATACCTCTGCCTTCCACTTTTTTTTTTAATCTGTTTATGTGTGTATATAGATCGCATATTCTTAATGTACAGTATAATATTTATGTTTGGAATTATTTATTTTGATTTAATATTTTTGTACGTAAAATCATTATATTAAGGCTGCTTTTACTATTTTTATTTTTTATTGTTAAATCCTGCAGTCAAACCACTGCATTTTACGTACTCTACATTATATGTAGCATTATGACAAGTGATACTTTATTGTCACTGTATTCAGTTGTTTACTTTCGATCAGTAATTTTCCTTCAGTTATGGGCTGCTCTGGCCCTTTACGGTGCTACACAATCTGCATAGGGGTATTTTTGGCATTTCAATCTGTCTTCGTGTGAGGAGAATAGACAAGATGTGCTTAAATTTTATTTTAGCGATCAGGCCGACAGCACTCAAGGAAAACATGACAACGAATACAGTGCTAGTTGCATTAGCAATCTTTATCTTTTAGGTATGTTTTGAATTTCACATGACCTCTGTGGCCAGTGCTGAAAGTCACTGGTTTGGTGCTAACATGGTATTTATTAACGCTCTGTAGTTTTAGTTACTTAAATCCGGTGCCTTTATCAGCGAGGAGAGGAAGAGAACAGGAAAAACGGTCAGCGCAGTCGGATGAATTAAGATCTACCCCAGGGTTTGGAAAACTCCTGAGGATGGGTTGTGAACTGAACCCCTTTTTTGTAGGGCTATTGAGTGAGCTTTCTTTTTGGGGGGGGAAAACCAAAAAACGTGCATTTCTCTCCTAATTGCTCCAGCCGGCAGCGGGGGCACTAGCTCACGCGGGAGAGGCTGGCGAGGCCGTCTGCTCCCCGCGGAGGCTGCCGCCGGGCGCCCCTCGTCCCCGGGGCAGCGCCGGCGGCGAGGACCGGTGCCTGCGAGGCGTCCGCGTCTTCCCACGCAGGCGCAGAGCATCTGCGGCGTGCCAGGCGGCTCGGGCTCGCGCCAGCCAGATCGCTCTGTACCCGCGGATCCCCCCGCTTCGAAAACAGGCTGCTCGACGCCTACTCCTGCATCGCTCCGCGTCCTCCTGCAAAGGCATCTGCGCTCCCTGCCCGCCGCCGGCCTGCCGGGAGGTGCAGACCTGCCGCTCGGGGCCCGCCGCCTCGCCGCAGCGCGCCGGCCCGGGGGGGATGTGACCAGGTTATTTTTGTAGTCTGTGACTATGTCCCTTAGCTCTTTCTCCGCGTTTTTACTTAGCAATAGGAAGGTAGCACCCGTCCGCCGTTCGTTTGGGGGCAAGGGGGAGCACAAAGTGCAAGGAAAGGGGGTTTTTAGCCCCAAAAAGGGGGGGTTTAGCCCAAAATTGCCAGCCTTTGGGTAGACCAGAGGCTTGTCTGCTAATTCGGCTAAGTCTGAATTAGGATGCGACCTGGGGGTCTCTGGTGAGTCTTTTATCTGCCACCACGCTGCTCCCATCGCTGGTGGAAGAGGCATCAGTCGGTCCCCAAACAGCAGGATCGCTAGTGGCGGCTGAGCAGACCCCTGGGATCGTGCCCCCGCCTTCGCCAGGCTTTCTTCGCCGTGCAGGATGAGGCCTGCCGGCTGGATCGTCAGGCATCGGCACGGTCGTGTGCACCGGTAGACAGCGAACAGGCGAACGGGGCTGTGTTAAAGTGCAGCAGCTGAAGGACTGGTGCTCTGCGCGTGCTCAAGCATGTCCCCGCGCGTCTTCGTGACACTGAGAACGATCTGGGACTATCTTACTCATAATGGTGGGGTTTCTTGGTTTTATAGTGCGTAAAATAAGTGGCTATCATCATATGTTAAAGACTGATACTTCACCTATTTTGTATGCTTATGGGTAGCAGTAATAAATTAAGCGTTTCTGAGAAAATGCCAAAAATACCATTTCAAAGGTCAAAGAAAAAAAAAGGGAAAAGGAGTAGTAATGGAATAGTGATTTTTTTTTTTATGATTATTGCTCATGTATAACTTCTATAGGGGAAAAGGGAAAATTGCACTATGAACTTTAGGGATAAACAGTGGTGCTTAGAAAGTACAGGCATATTATATTTTCGCTAATGAAGTGAATGGCTATTTATAAAAAAAAGTATTATTTAGACCTGTACACATTCCTTTCTACCATATTGTTTCATAACAGTTATTAACAGAGCAAGAGAAACCTAAAAAAAAAAAAAATTAAAGAAACTATAAGGGAAAAGTTGATAGATCATGATCTTTTGATTCATTAATGGGTTTCATTAAATAGGAACAAGCTTTGAGGACCAGAGTTATTAGACATTTCTTGTTCAGGAAACAATCCTGGGTCTTGTATATCAATGCCATTATTTTTCTACGAACGTTTTTTTTGCAAGCACTTTCCTGTACAGTGTTTCTTTTCTTTCTGATTATATTCAAAAGGAAATGAAAAGACCTGTAGGACATGTCTGTATGGTCTTTCTGCCTTTGCCATCGTATTTCAATACCTGTGTGCTATTATAGAGGCAAAATACTTTGTACACAAGGGAATAATACATGGAATGGTAAACATTCATTTCTGTGCTAGTGTTTATTTTCCAAGCTTTGGGTCACTTGTTGGGTTGTCTCATGCAAAAGGAATGAGGGAAAATAATAATCTTCTGGATCTGGAGCCCTGCCCCGAGCCGTCCTTGGGGTCTGTGGTCCAGGGACTACGAAGGTGAGCGACCGCAAACCCCGGGCTTGCAGAAGGCATTGGCCTGTGCCCGAGGAAAAGCAGGACCCAGCCCTGCCTTCTGCACAGACCGCAGCTCCCGTAGGTCCGTCCGGGAAGGGAAGGGCCCGTGGGACAGGGTGTACCCGGCACTTTTCGGAAGGGTTTGCACGTGTTCGGCCATGCCGCTGACGTGTCCCCCGTGTGCCACTCTGAGACGTCGGGTATCAACGTCATGCCAGGAAATCTGTAAGAAAAAAACATCTTTTCTGAGTTTGAAAAAATAGTTTAAAATATATGGGAAGATTCAGGTAGAAGAAAGCTGTTATGGGATGGCTGTAAATCGGGGTGCCCCTCGGGGAGCACTGCTAGCCCCCACATGGCCACCCGCGTCTCCTCCAAGCTATCGAGTTGTGTCCATCTCCCGCAGACCCCGTCCCAGATACCATGTCACAAGTAGTCCTTGTCTAAGCTGAACATACCCCCACTCAGTTTTTTTAATCATATCAAACCAGACAAAAGCAAAAATGTGGCAGCAGTCACCAATGTCTGGATTTTTTTTCCCACATCCCCACGACTCCTGGCCAGTCGCCCCCGACTCCTGGAAGTCCTGTTGCTTCAGACCTTTCCGAACGCGTTACGGCCCCCTGATCCCGCACGGTCCTTCTCTCGCATGACCAAATACCTGGAGCTTTGGCACAACAAAATATTTCAGCGTATGCTGAGTTTTGCCCTTACTAATAACCACTGTAGTTTCCATCCAGATTCACTAGTAGACTTGAAGGCCAAATTTAATGTATTGGAAAACCAAAGTGTTTCTCTTTCATCATCTTTGGATTTCATCTTTGGAAATAAAGCTACATGCAAGTGCTAAATCCAAGAGCATGTTTTTTGCAATTACATATTATTAGGGATACAAATATACCAGACTTTTTCCTAGGACATTAATTTATTGTCCTGATGCTAAATCAGCAATTACACATTTTAAAGGAGTTTTTTTTTTTTTTTGTTATCTTTGCAGCCTATAAACATATTAGCTATTTTCAGATAACATACTTTTAGCAAATTTTGACTATGTCACAATTCTCTTCATTAGGTAATTTTGGTGTTGATGATAGCAAAAAATATGGTTGCAGATTATTGAATTCTAGGGGCTTGACAGAAAAGCATCTACTTCTGAGCTGAAAGGCTGATTTTCTGTGTTGTGGCAGGTAACACAAGACCCAATTAGTGTTAGCAATTACTCAACTTTTTATAAACAATTTTATGTCAACACAGCCCCAAATAAGGTTTAGTGATTAAACAGCAAGGCTCAGAGATGGAGCTATAGATGGCTCTGGAAACGAGCAACCTATAAATGGGTTGTTGGAAATCAGCTCTTAATTTCTCAGGCAAAAAATATGTTGTCCTTAAAAAGCTGCTTTAGCGATAATTGTGACGTCAAGCTGAGGAGATGAGGCCTGAAAATGATCAGCTGCAGGGTCTAATTGCCACCCCGCCAGCTCTTAAGGCTGCGAGGTGGAAGGAGAGCCTTGCTGTAGTGTCCCAACTGTTGGCAATTTCATCTGTGGCCTGAATGACACCTGCTTGATAGGACTGGGTTTAGCAAAGGCCAGAGACTCCCCAGTGCTGCTGTGGTCAGCCCAGGCAGCTAAAAAAATAGCTCTGAGCACCAAAATTTGCTGGATTTTTTGGAACAATCAGATGTGTGAGGGTGCTTCTGCCAGGGAGGCTGAAGGTAGGAGGGAAAAAGCTGCATTTTCTGTCCTCTTTTGTATGTTCCTCTTGGTTTTGTTCCTGGAAAGGAAACAGCTTTTTCAACATTGGCAGTTCCAGCCCTTTTCAGCTTCTGTGTTTTATTGCAAAAGAAGAGATGATACCATACCTTGTACTGCCTAAAACACTGTCAAATGTGGAAAAGGGAATGTAGGATAATTCAAAAGTCTGAATATTACTTCAGACTTTAAGTGACCAATGTTTTGAAGGTGTCTCTCTCTTTCATCCTTACCTTTAATGTAAGATTACAAAGGCTTTAGGGCTGCCATGAAATTAAGCAGATGAGGGTTTGTGTGCTAGTGCCCCTAAATCAAATTCAACCCTTCAGCTCTGTATAATGCCAGGGTCATTTTAACACTCTTGACACTTCAGTCCAGTCAATCTGCCAAAATGTCAATGTTCTGCTCCAGCCTCATGGTGTGGTCTGCCATGACTAACTGTTACAGAAATGGGCAATTACTTTGTTTCTTCCAGCCTCTCCTCTGTCCCCCAGCATGGACACTTTCTTCTCCATGGAAAAATAAAATGCCTTTTGTTAGACTGTTAGAAATGCATATCTCAGGTCAGTTAATAATTAGTAAATAAGTTAATAATGAAGTCTTAGTTTTAAATTGGGGTATTTACTAGAAAACATTCTCCTGCATTTTCATGCTTTGAAAATGATATTGAAAAACTGAGAGAGGTAGAAAGGACCTGTGAGGACAGCTGGGTTTGAAAGATATATTTTGCACAGAGGCACTACAGACCTGGTCTATTGGCTCTTCCCAACATGACTCCACCTGCTGAGGAGGTGATTGAGGGCTGACTTGGAGAAAGCATCTCTACAAGAGGAAGAGTATTAAGGTGAGAGAGTTCTCCCTTTTACCAGGCACAGGAATTCAAATAAAAATAATAGTACCCCTTAACAACGACAGTCATTAGCAATTGAAGTAGCTCAGCAGAAGTAGTAAGCTCTCCCATCACTTGAACTCCTAAAATCAAGAGAAATGTCTTTTAAAGAAACACATTTGAGTTAATCCAGAAGTTGCTAACCTGAGTAGTGGTTGGTTACTTAGTGGGAGGGGATAAGTCTTTTTTACTGCACAAATTCCAGGATACAGCTCTCTACCTTGCGTCCTGTGGGAAGAAGATGATCATCAAAAATGGTGCCTGCTGGTCTTCAATCACTGTTTTCTAAATGTTTTGGCCTATGTTGAATAACTAAGGTGATGAGAGCCACGGCATTCAAGGAGCAGACTCTCTCTGCAATGGTGAGATGAAGAATGCTGACAAGTTATGTTTGGCCTTCATCAAATAGTTTGAGTTCCCACTTCAAAGTGGCTTATTTTGGGAGCTATTTTATATTACCAAACATAATGACCAGTTTTAAAAAATCAAAAGGAGAACAGAGCATTGTTTTGACCTAACCCATATGCTGCTTATACTTCATTCCTATGAAATGATTTCTGCCTCTCCCGAGTTATCCATATTGGTTCTGGAGTGTTTAGACACATGATTTATTGACTGAATGTACATAGAGATCAGATATAGACCATTTTAAGCCAGGGGAAGGTGGAAATGGATTTCTCCTTTGTGAAGCTCACTCAGTAGTTGGACCTTCAAGGCCACGGCTGGGTACAGAGTGCAGAAGTTGAGGCATGGTGTTGTAAATCTGTTTTCACCGTGAAAACCTCAGTTCCATTGGGTGCCTAGGTGCCCAATGGTTTGCATGTTAAGTCTCCTTGCAGACTTAGGCATATGCCTAGCTTTAAGGCCTTTGCTAAATTTACCTCAGCAATGATACCAAGCTGCAGCTACTTAAATGTTTGTTAGTAGTTGGCATCTTCATCTTTGACAAGACGGTGAAGGGACGAAAGCCAGAAGTCTGGAGCATAATCCCTGAACACAAACTCCTTGTATGGGTGTGCTGGGGGAGGCAGGGCTCTGTGCATGTTCTCCCTTGAAATCATTACTTGGCTCCATTCACATGCTTATTATTTCCTCATCCTTCTTTAATCTGTGACTATGTTTCAGACGAGCAATTAAATTAATCAGGCCTTTGCTGCATTGTCCTTTACTAATCCATCCTTGCTGGCTTGCTGACCTTTTCTCTTTGAAGCTATTCCCCGCTTACTGTCTTTCTTCCCCCCACCCACATGCAGACAGGAATATTTTTTTCAGTAAAACGCTTCAATTGCTTTCGTTCAGGGTAGCAGGGAAGGAGGGATGGATTCCTGCAAACAGACTGGCAAGAAGCAACGTGTCAGTGCTAGCAGCCACTCATGGAGACCTGCCGCAAGGGTCTCAGCAGCTGGCCCTTCGGCGCAGCGGCTGGACTTGCGGCGTTAGGGACACGCGACCACGCACTTGGCCCGTGCAAGCCTGGGCAGCATCGCCCTGGTGGCTGGTGCTGCTCTGTTGCCTCTGAGGTGGGTTCCTTGCAGAAGGTTTTCTACTGCAAAAATGTGCCAAACGGTAAAAATCTATCCCTGGTTGAAAAAATGCAGATTCAGAAGGAACATACTTGCCTCTGCTGGAATGGCAAATAACTGAGCTCAGAAATGATAAACCACAAACAGTGTGGGCTGAGTCACTGTAAATAGGTGCAGTTATAATGGAGGTATGTTCACTGCCAGCAGCAGGGAAAAAGTGGTAAGTCTAAGCCTGTTTTGCTGTGAGAGTGGAGGCGAGTGTCCTTTCTTCTCGCCTGCTGCTCCCCGAGAGGCCCTCAGCAATGGTGGAGTGCAAGTGGTTGGTGTCTGTGCTGGGGCTCGGCTGCTGAAGGGCTCTGCTGTGCTCTAACTTCATCCCTCACTGACTGCTGCTTTCACCCTGGATTGCTCCATATGCCAGATTTCCCCAGATCTCAGGGGCCAGTGCAACCAAATCAGTGGCCAAGAGGATCCAAGGAAACCTTGGCTGAGAGGGTTGCAGCAGTTGGCTCTATGCGTGTCACGGTTGAGCTGTCCTTCCCCATCCAGGTGGGGTGAGTGGAGAGGCGGTTGTGCCAGCACATGCTTTGCTTTGGACATGTTTCTTGGAGATGTTCCTCAGCTCTGTGGATGGACTTGCCTAAAGCTCTTTGGAGCATCTCAAAGCACTTCCAGCAGCTCTCATCGACTCATGCAGGTTGGTACTCCTCTGTGTGGAAGAGGGTGTGGGTGCGTTTTGTGCTCCTGCATAGCTCACCCGAAACTCCTGCCGAGAGCCGCACGCCCGTGTGGGCAGAGGCTGACTTTGTCAGGTGCCCTGGATTAGCTGAAAATTTCCTCTTCTTCATCAGCTTTCCTCCATGTTGTGCAAATGGTATGTGAAGCTTTTAAGGTATGGCATGCATTTGGGCTTGGCTAGTTGTTTTTTCTAATTTGATCAATGCCTTTCAAGAGCCTAAATGTACCAGAACATTTAATTTGGGAGTATCACAAGCTGTAGACAGGAGGTAGGTCCTTGGCTATTTGCCTTGGCCAAAGATCTGGTATCTCCAGCTGGGGGAAAACTGCACAAACAGACTGGCAAAACTCATGCCCAGAAGTGTAGCTGTTCCTGGCACTTCAGGGACCACAGGCATGGTTTTCTGAGAGTTTTCCCTTAGATCAGGTATTTAACTTTTGCCTGATTTGACTGCTACCTCCCCTCCATGACTGCTGGCTGTCTGCTCTTCCTGGGCATCTCTATTTGTGATTCATCAGCAGGTTTCAGTCGTGCAAAATGGGAAGAAAAAGACTGTTTTCCTTTCCCCAATTAAAAAAAAAAAAAAAAGACAAGTAAGCGGCTTAAAGAGCAAAGGGCCTTTCCCCCTGTGGGATGGCAAATGATCCCTCTGAGGCACCACATAAAAGGTGTGGTGCTCCCAGTGCTGCCCCAGGTGAAGGGCAGAATGGCTTCGCTCCCGCGGCTGACCCTAGTTCCTCCTGCCTTCACTGCTAACACTGCTCAGCAAGGTACCCCAAATAGATATTTATGTAAAACTTCTTTTTCTCTCTCCCTGTTCTTCTGGAATAGTCCTGGAAGCATGGAAGAAGTGTGGCTTTACAGTGTAAAGCAAATAATGCTGCAGGATCGCAGGAGACCTCGTGGGAGGGAGGGGAGTACTAGGAAGTCACTTGTTGCTATAGCGCAAAGACTCGCTTCATTGCTTTGTTTGGCCTCAAATTGCGAAGAATTAAGGAAACGTATGAACCGGTATAATCTACCACCCATCTCTGCCCAAAGGGAGAGGCGGGACAGGGCTATGCCTGAGGGATCTTGATCCTGACAGTGAAGAAACCCGGTTCTGGGAAGAGCTGTGACGCTGCTGGTGGTGAGCAAGGGCCTCCAAGGGCAGAGGGACACGGAGCCAGGAGCCGGAGGCAGGGGAGCAGAGCCGCAAGCGGGATGGAGCCATACTTCTCCTGCTCTGCCTCCAAGCAACTTCGCAGCGCTGGCACCAGAGGGCATTGAAGATTGATTTAACATCCGCACAGCATGGGATCAGCTGCGAACCGTCCAATGGCCCCAACTTTACCGGGATAGGGTGACTTTTTCTTTTCCTTTTCAGTTTTATGTTTTCACTCGGCTCTTAACTTCGTAGCAGGTGTCTGTCTCAGCACAGTCGAACTGGTCTCTAAGTTCTACAGGTGTGAAGTCCAACTCCCAAATGCTATTTATGGGCAAACTGAAGACTGCCTTCAAAATTAACAATAGATGACTATAAATCTTACTTGGTTACCTAGCAACTAACACAGTAAACTGCTAAGGTTAAAAGGAGAGGGGTTATTTGGAGATACCTCGGTGAGTACACAATGGCCACTTGCATTCCTGGGTGGGAGGACAAAATATTCGTGTCATATTTACAAATTACTGTATTGATGAAAGAAATAATGTAAAATTATTCATTGCTGGTTTAATCAAAATACCCCATAACTGACAAATATAACAAAAAACCTGCTTGTATTTTAGTCAGATGGGTGGGATAAACAGCCCCCTGCAAACGTATGGCAGTCTGCAGAAATGATGCAATACAGCAGGATCTTGGTAAGTTGCTAAGCCCAGTTTGCTGTGGTTTCTGACATCTGAAGTGTGTGTATTGCAGATTAACAGTGTAATAAATGCTCCAAGTAAATTTGACCAGTATGAGTCTGATGGAATATGCTCGAGGAAAAACCTACGCAGTGCAAAAAAAAAATAAAAAAGTAACATAGCATGAATCATCCAGGCCTGGGTTCCTGTTGTGCACGGCACAGATTGAAGCTCCATATCCTACCTTAAACTAGGGTTTATGCATAATCTTTTCTGCCAGCAGTAATTGTAAAGTCTTGCAGCCAGAATGAGTGGAAACACTGAATTGTCTCCCTTCCAGAAGACCCTGGCAAGGGCACACTCCCCTGGGAAGGAGGGGCTTTGGTCTGGGCAGTAAAGGGGATGCCAGGTCCATAGCACACTCCTGCAGCAGCTGTGGCATTTAGAGCCATTTTTAAGCCCTCTTTTTGTTACTGAAAAGAATTTTGGATAGTTACTGTCTAACAGCAGTCAAGTTTGTGGCATCCTCCACCCTGAAGGTAATAGGAGTCGCACGAGCTGTAATGCCCCTGAGCAGGGTGCTGGCAGGAGGAACCGCGAGGGCACCGAGTGCTCTGTAGAGGCCAAATTCACCTCGACACGGTGCAGGGGAGAAACGAAGGGGTGCAGTGGCCAAGTGGGAGCTGCTTTTGGCTTGCTCCAGGCACTGCATGTTCGTGGTACTGCTGCCCAGTGCCTTTGTGTGCCATAAATGCACATTTCTGTAATACCAGGTACAACAGGGGCAGGGGAAAAAGAATGTTCCTGTCCTCTTCTCCTTGGCAATCCATAACTTCAAAAGAGAGAAAAGAGACCTTCTCACTGTGCGGGAGCGGAGGAAAGAGGGGAACAGGTTTAGGGACGAGAAGGGCTGTATGATGTCTCATTGCTAGGCAGACTTGGTTGAAACAAAAACGGGGGGGAAGATGATGTATGGAACAACTTCAGTGACAGCAGAAACAACAATTTGTCAGAAACTGTCTGGCATATATTATGTACAGCTCTTTTTCTTTTTTCCCTGAGCCTATTTGTCAGTGGTATCTGACATCCTCCCACCCCAAGCTGAGTCCTTCTCCTGTGAAGAGGAGAATTCACTTAGTTTTGACAAAACCCTTCTGAAAGTGCCTTTTGTGGCAGCACAGGTAGACCTGGAGGTGTTTGTCCGTCCCCTGCCTTCCAGCGATGCCAGGACACGTGCATCACCCCCCCTTGAACATGGTGAGAGCCACCGCGTGGGAGCTGATTTCCTGGGAGCTCTTTACTCCTGGCAGCTTTTCCGGGGGCGGAAGGAGAGGAGTGTTAAGGCCAGCGAGATAATGTCTCCCGTGTACATCCCAGGGACGACGTGCTGCCTGGCTCTCTCCTTCTGTGGCTCTCGCAATGCGGTATTTGAGCATCTCAAAAACATGGATCAAGCCATCCTGACGGCCAGGGACCTTGGAAGGACGTGGTCTCCCTCTGGCCAGCGCAGGATGCACACTGGTGGGAACGGGGCTGCTGCGATTGAGGGGTTGCTCTTGGGAGACTAGCAGGCGAGAGGCATCGAGTGCGAATGGGTCCCATGGATGCCCCTGTGGACCAGGGGGATCTCCGCTGTCCTCAGCACTGATGCCAGCTGGGGTGGTCACAGGCTGGCCCTGGGTTCAAGGAGCCCAGCTGACTTTGGACCCCACAAACCCCTTCCCTTGCTCCAAGTTGTTTTCCATGTGAAGCCTGGTGCCTTCAGCAGCAGCGAAGCCCGTGGCAGGGAAGAGCGATGGCTTGCAGCCACGGGACAGCAGGCAAGTTTGGTGGGCCCAGGGACAGCTTGGGCTGGAGGACCGGAGTCCTACCTGCCTTTCTTTAAAAACTGATTTAGGACCTGCGCCTTCATCCAAAGCCTGGTGCCATGATTCAGCGCAGCCACACCTCGAAGGAATTTACCCACCAGCTCTGACTTACTTTTTCTGTTTTAAACTTATAGCAGATGTCCTCGCTAGCCGCGTTATTGAGGGCGCACAGCACTACTTGCAACAGCAAAAGCAATTAAAAAGGATTTGCAGGTCACCTTTAAAGCATTTCCCACAGCACACTGAATCTTGTTCTAAGTCCTATATCCAATAATGCTTTTATTTTGGCAGGTTTAATTGGAGTTTTAAATATTCTGAACCTTATGCAAGACACCCAAAGTGCTGGCAAGTCTGAGGCCCTCTCCTGCAAGTTGCTTGTTCCCTGAAAGCCTGTTGACCTTCAATAGAGATGATGGCAACTCAGCACCCCTGATATTACCGTATCATATATTAGATATAACACATGTGTTGGGACATTTTAGTATGAGCTTGAAGCCCAGCCCATAATCAGGTGCCCACTGTGTGACAAGATGTACGTTTATTTGAAAGGATGGCCTCCACCTCAGAGTTTATAAATGTATGTATGCACCACTGTACGAGCAGGGATGAGAAGGAGAGCAAGAAGGAAAAGGAGGAAGAGAAAACTTGGTAATGGGAGCAATAAGGGGGAGCTGGAAGGTTTCACAGGGCTGTCAATAGGCTAAGGCAGCCCCAGGAAAGGAGAAGGGGAGGGATGCCAGGGCTACATGAAGCTTGCTGAGAAATCCTGTGGAAAAGAAAAAATCCCTGTCTTTTTTTTTTTTTTTTTTTTTTAAGGGAAGCCCAACATTTATGGGAGGAAAAAGTGAAAGTCGCCCTGAAACTTTTGCCCAGAACACAGCAGAAGGCAACCACGCAGCTCCCAGCCTCCTTCCAGCCTCCCAGGAAGAAAAGATACAAGTGAAAAACCGACAAAAAGGAGAACTGATTAAATGAAAAAATTATCAAAGCATTACAGTTTTAACCAGCTGCGAGGCAGAAAGGCGAAGGAACAAAGCGGAAGGGAAGGAGGGGACGGAGATGACAGGACGTGCGAACAAGCAGAACCGCCGGGGCGAGCCTGTGAAATGCTAATGGTGAAGCCATCCCACCTCTGCCACCAGCGAGCGCCTTGATTTCTCCTCCCTGCGAGCGTTTCTGGGGACCCCTCTGCTCCACGAAGCCCGCTTGCCCCTTGCTGCCCCCCTGCCTGTTGTTTTGTTCTGCTTTGTGCCAGATGTGCGGTTCGACAGCAGTCCCCTGCGGGCACGGGCTGGTGGGTGGCCGTGGGGCTCCTGCTGCAGGCACAGCAGAAACCGGCTAATGCCCAGGCCACCCCACGAGCTCCTGGGGCTCTGGCCCCTGCAAAACACAGGTGTTTTGTGTCCCAGCCCAGGAGCTCGTGCTGCAAACGCATTTCACCTGACCGGATTTCTCTTGTGCTTTGCTAATAATTGTGCAATAAATCGATGCTCAGTGAGCAGTGAACAGAAGCTCAGTGGGGATCCAAGCTGTTTGCTCACTGCCTTTCTCTTAGCCACTAAAAGCCCCCCCACGCTGTGCAGACTGCAATGCTGAATGGTGTGGCCAGAGCTGCAACTTCAGCGTTTGCCCCTTTAGCTCTGTGGGCTTCGCGGCTGCAGAATCCCACCTCTGCTCTTTGAAATTTCAGGTTTTTCCTGAAAACTCTCGCTCCAGAGCATTACGGTCGCGCCTCACTGCCAGGCACAAGCGGCCGGGCACCGTGTTTCCCGAGCTTGGCGACGTCCCGGGACCCCGCCAGCAACGGGAGCGGCGCGGTGAGGGCGGTTAACTCTGAAGCGGAATGATGGCAGCGTGGCGCAGCGCCGAGCCGGCCGAGCCGCGGCGGGAGGGGGGAGCGGCGCGGGCGCGGCGGGCTCTCCCAGGGCGGCGCCTGGCGGGCCGGGGGGCGGGGAGGGGAAGGGGCGGCCGCGGGGGCGGGCCGGGGCGGTGCGGGCCGCGCCGCCGCGCACTCCGCTGCGCTCGGCTGCGCTGCGCTGCGCTCGGCTCCGCGGCGGCCCCGGGCGCGGCGCTGCCATGTTCGGCCGCGGCTCTCGCAAGCGGCTCTCGGGCCGCGGGGTGAGTGCGGGGCGCGGGGGGTCCCGGCCGCCCGCCCTCTCCTCCTCCTCCTCCTCCTCCCCCCCCTCCTTCCTCCCCTCCCCGCTCCGCCCCGGCGCGGGCTGCGCGGTCCCAGCCCCAGGTGAGCGCCGCTCTCCGCCCCCGGGTGCCCCGGCGCTCGTCCCCCCCGTCGCGGCGCGGGCGCTCCCCTGCCCCGGGCACGCTGCCCCCTGTGCCCCTTCTCCCACGGGTGTGCCCCCCCCCCCGGGCGTGCTGCTCCCACGGGTGTGCCCCCCCTCCCGCGTGGGTGCTCCCGCTGCCCCCCGGTGTGGGTGCTCTCCCCCCCCCCCCCGGGTGACCCCTCCGCTCTGTTGCAGCTGGCGGCGCCGGGGGAGCCGGAGCGGGGCCAGCCCTGCACCACCTGCGGCGACCAGTGTCCCGGCTTCGCCCTGCACAAGTGGAGGTAAGGCCTGCCCCACGGCACCCGCCCCACGGACCCCGACCCCCTGCGAGACCCCCGCTGCAGCCCTGCAACAGGTCGCCCCGCTCCACTACCCTCGTCTGTGCATTAGCTGCCTAAAGGGATAGGGAACCCCCTGGCAGGGCGCGCGTGCGGGGATGGCATGCGTTTCCAGCTATTTTTGGCGTGTATTTTCATAAAACCAATCCTGCCGGTGCCTCGCACCACAAGCCCTGGCCTCGGGCCGGGACAGCCCCTTCCCCCTCCCCGACTCGTCCTGTCTAGAAACGAGTTCCTGCTCGTGGGCGATTTGGGACTTAGTGATGTTAAATCTTCTGAGCTGTGGGCTCCAGAAGCTGATGCGCCCGGTTTAGCAGGCCAGGGAGGCCTTGGTGGCCTTTTGACCTTATTTCGTAGGCTGCGCCCTCTTCTTCGGCATCTGCCGCGCGCCGCTCGGCTCCTGCCCTACTTCAGAGCCGCGTCTCGGCGGATTAAAACGCGGGCTCTGAGCGAGGAGGGGGGCGCCGGGCTGGCTGACTCCCGTTGAACCTCGAGGCACGGTTCAGCCTTGCAAATCTCCCTTCCTGATGCCGTTCGCATCCCGGTTCGGGGAGCGGGCAGGTCTCGCTGGGGTCCTCCAGCCTCGTCCTCCGCAGGTGCTGGTGGCACCTCCGAGCGCCCCGTGTCGCGGTGTCCCACCTCGTGCCTTCAGGAGGTGGAGGTGCCGGCTCTTCCCGGCCGCGTCTCCCCTGTGCGCTCGTCTCCAGTGGGAGCTGTGGTCTCCCGACGCTGCCTCGATGTTCTGGATCTGCCACGTGTTTGTGTTAATAGATTTATAAGGTCACCCCGAGTGTCTTCAGGGCTTATCGGATGCCTTTGCATGTCCTAGCTTTCCTCGCCGCTGGAGTTTGGGGCAGCAGGTGTTGTCGCAGAGGGCTGTTACAATGCTTAAGAGCACCAAGGAGAACTTTTAAGTATGGGCTATGGAGAAAAGGGGTGGTTGTCAAAGCTGTTCTGTCTCCGGTCCAAGGCGCCGTGCGATGCTGCGGTTTGCTCCTCGCTGTGTCCAAGTGTGCAACTACCCGGCAGCTCTCGAAGGAGCGAGCGAGGTGTGATGCTGCCTGCCTGAGTGCTAGTCCTCCGGCTGCTTTCTGACGCCCCTGTAAAAGCAGTGCTCGGCTGTTTGGGGGGTCAAGGTCGAGGAGGTGTCGCGGCTCCATTCGGGGTGGGGAGTCTCACGCCGGGTCCCGCCAAGGCCGCGTGCGGGAGACGCCGGAGCAGGAGCGTGCAGCCTGCCCGGATGTCTCCCACGATCCCCCGACACGGGCCAAGATTTTGGCTAAAACCAGAGCGATCCGATAGCCTCTTACCGCTGCCCTTCCTCGGGAGGGAAGGGGTGAGCTCTGCCCACGGCACGTCAAGGACCCCGTTAGGGTTAGGATGTGGCGAGGGTCAGGTCCATCCCCGGTGAGGGTCAGGTCCGTCCCCGGATGGCCGGCGCTGCTGTGGCTCTCCATGCTGCTGAGCTGAACTACGCTTCAGCTGCGTTACCTTGTGCAGGGAGCTGGACAAGCCCAGAGCCTTCCTGCACACGCATTCACACTTAATTGCCTTGATACAAGAGTAATTAGGCAATTAAAACAAATAAAGGCAATCTATTTGCCTCCTTGAGCAAAACGCAATAGGGAGGAAGTACATTCATTTTTCACTAGTGAGTGGTCTATTAATGCCCAGGACGTGTGAGCGGGCAAAGTATTAATAGTAGTTATTTTTGTAGGTCACGAACCTCCTCGGGACACTGTCCCCTCTGCGTGCGGCGGGTGGTGTGCCTGGCTCCTGCCGGGGGTGTTCGCGGAGGTTGTAACGTGCAGGCTGAAAGCAGAAGAAAACAGTGGTTTGCAAGGAGATGTACCGATTAAGGATACAAACGCAGATCAGTTAACCCCTAGGGATTCATAAGCCTTCTTGTAATCCTTTAACAGTAGAGTTTTTGCTGATAAATGTAAATTTGATTTTTTTTTTTTTCTTTCCTTCAAAGGTGGGAATTGGTGACTTTCAGGGAGAAGGAAAAGAATTTATAAGCTTGCAGGCACTGCAGCCGGAGTTCATCCCTGTTGTTGATGCAAGTGTTGTCGTATGTGTGATTATGCAGGACTGCGTATTACCTGGTTACCTGTGATTTTTAGGCATGATCTGTATGGCCATTTCATCAAGCAGGCAAATTGCTTTGTCAAATGCCAAAGATATCCGTGCCCTTAAGTTCTCTTAAAAGCCACCTTTCTCAGATGGGAGGCTTTGTTGGTTGAATTTATTATTCTTCGAAGCATATACATACTTTCTGGGCCAAGGAAATCACTCAGAAAAAAATTATATCCTACAGAACTGTTTTCTTTTCAGAATAAAACCACTCTCTCTCCTGTAGGCGATGTGAAAAAAAGAAAATGAAAAAGGATTCCAAAGTAATTCAGAAATATCCCTGATTTTAGAATATGCTTCTGAATCTTCCTAATCTTACTCTTAAATTATAATCTCAAATTCAAGGTAGTCAGTGAATTTTCTTGTTAATGTGCTTGCATATTTAGTATTATTTCAGTGGAAGCAAGGAATTAAAAGCACTGTATGTTACAGACACATTCGTACCGGAGCCCCCATGCGAGCATCGCACCCGCTTGGAGGTGGCAGAAGTTTGTGTACCCTAAATCTCTCCCTTTTGCTGTAAGGCAGGAATTCAGTTTTAAATCATTTGGCCGAGAACAAGTCCTGAATGGTTTAGGCTAGAAAGTCAGCAGTTTGCCTGAAAAGAATGACGACTGAATTTGTCATTGCTGGGCACGAAGTCTGCAGTGCCGTTCTGCGAAGACACGGCTATCAAACTGGTAACTAGCACAACCTCTGATTTTTTTCATTGCCTGAACAGCAAAATGACTCCTTCCTCTAATTGCATTGCTTTATTTTATGGTAGCCTGTCAGTAAAGTATGTAAAGGACTGAAAAGCTCATCTGTGTGGGCTGTGGTTTTGAGGATGGAAATTGGCTATAAATAACAAAATCCCCATTAATATAGGTTGGTACTTGAAAGGTGGCTTTGTGTGGAAAAAGTGAAATCAAATTCAGTAAAAATCTCCAACTCCTTAGGAGTCTGGTTGCTGTTTTCTAATCAGATCTGCATTACATTAAACCGTGTGCCATTCAGCTTGTTAACAAGCTTTGGCATTAAATAAAGCTGTCATTGGAGTTTGGTGAATGAATAGCCATTAGGAGTGTCTTTTGCATAATGTCTTGCAGAGAAAAGCCTGCAAGAGAGGTGGTCTGGGGAGAGAAAAGGGAAGGGGATTTATAGCCTATTCCTAATGTAATTAGTTTGAATATGCAAACCTTAAAGGTGACAAATAGCTACCAGTTTGGAGAATGGAGCAGGTTGCTTTTGCTGCCTTTAAGACTTCTGCGAAGACCTTATTTCTCATTTACCCTGGGTGAAGTAAAATAACAGACCGAGTGCTGTATTTAAAATATACTGCTGTTGCATTCTTCACGTTAGAAGATTGACATGTGTTTAGCATACATGGGCATGTTTTGTTTTAGTGTATGCTGTCTTTAAAAAAGCCTTGCACGAGGAGATGCTCTAAAAATTTCAAGAAATGCTGTTATTCCCTGGCTTCTATCTTCTTTTCCTCCAAAAATGCCAGTATTTCAGCTTAACACGAAGTGTTTTAGCTTTAACACAAAGGCAAGAAACCTGAGTCTCAAAACCGAATTTCAGCAGTGTTCTGATCTGAAAAGGGGAGAAGCACCGTGGTCTGAGAGGTCTGCAGAGATGGTAGTGGCACTGCTGATCTTGGAGGGAAGGCGTTCAGATGCTGTGGTGAGGAGAGGCAGCTAAAATAATACTTAAAATAGTGTCTAAAACCTTGGGAGAAGTCTTTGTTGCCATAGTTATTCTTCTTGTTTGCAGAAGCATTCAGATGACAGTAATAAGCATGGCATAAAAGCAAAGACTATCTTACCAAGGTTTTAGTTGCAATGTGAGATTGCATCTACATCTTTCTTTGGAGTCTCATTCCTCTTGTATATGCTCTGTAATCTTCTTTGTCCCCTGAAATCACATTATGATGAGGAAGAGAGCTGCTTCTCTTCGTGCCTCACATCACGGTCTCAGTATCACTGGTGTATGTTTGTATAGCAAGTAGTGTTTGGCCCTTACCTTTCAAGGCAACTTTTACTTGATTCTTGACCCAGTATTCAGTAATATTTAAGTGAAGTTTTGGTGCATAGAGCTGTTACAAGCATTCATTTGCTTCAAAACCAGTGTCTCTGTAACCTACTGTGGCCAAGTCCCACAGAAGTCTAATTAGATGGGTCCTTGTCTGATCTTGGAGCGTTTGCAGTGACAAACTTCAGTTTTTGAGGAGAGACCAGCTGGAAATCCCACATGACGTCGACTCCGTCCAGAGGCTCGTGATTGATTCACCACAAAACGTATTGAGGTGAAAGCCTTCCTTTGACCTTATGGGCCAGGCTAAGCTGATGGACCAGGCAAAAGAGATGTATGCAGTAGGATGGTGACCCAGTAGATAAGGTGGCAGATCAGAGGTTAGGAGATGTTTTAAGTTCCTGGATGGTGGCGGGTAGGATGTTTTGCCTCTCAAGGCTCTTTCTTGCTGGCTTAGACTGGGTTTTGCTAGTGGTAGTGGATTTTTCTTTTCTTTACACTGCAAGTTTGTACAGTTCCCAGGCCTCTGGACCTTATCTGGTTTTATCTGGAGACCTGCAAACAGGGCTGACAGTACAATGAGACATCCAGTATTTGTTTGTCCTGAATCTACATTCATCTGGAGCTGGTCCTTCCTAGCTGGCATACATACACATCGCAGGGCAAACTTTTGTCTTCAGTTTGATTACTAGTACCTCATCCGAAGAGCAGGAACAATATTTTTTAATGTAGCACGTGAATGAGTAACGTTGAATTCTGAAGCATTTGTTTCTACTTTCAAAAAAAAAAAAGTACAGATTATTGCTTCCATATGTTTTCAGCATTTTTGGTAGGTTATGTATCTTTCACACACACGCTCCCAGTTTTTTTCCTTTCATGAATAACATGCTTTGTGCCTCTCTCTCCTTTAGGATTCAGATATTCTCCACTTCCTTGCATGTTTATTTGAAAGGCTTTGGAGAGGTGAGAATAGCAATACCTTATCTCGCACGGGTTTATGTTCGTATTGCTTCCAAGGCAAACAACGTAGGGATCTGTGATTTTTAATCAAGCTTTTCACTTTGCAACGGGGGACCTGCTGAAATAGGCTGAGCCCAGCCAGCAGGGAAGCGGTGCGGTATCGCAACCCCTGCGTGGTCCCTCGAAGCCGGTCCCGGCGGTAAGTGCCAGCTGGGACGTGGCCCAGGCCTGTGGGGCTGTGGATGGGTGACCTGTGGTGACCGTCCTCATGGAGGGCTCATGCATCTCTGCGGTGCTGGCGGGTGTCCTCTGGCCCCCGAGGGGGCTGTTGTCCCCTCCGTCGGGATGACATCCGTCTCCATCGGGAGGGCATGGTAAAAAACCCACGGTAGTGTTATTGCCAGCTGGTCTCAAAGCTGTTCACAGAAGGGGTTTTGTCGTGAGCAGTTCAGAAGGGGAGAGGCCGTTCCCTGACGGGTGCCCCCTTGCCCGCGTCGGTGTCCTTCAGCCTGTTTCAGGAGCGATTTGGGATGGGTGGCACTGCCGTTAGGCTGAGTGCTGGAGCTCAGTCTGGGAGGATGGTGAAGGGGGCACCACACTTGACATAAATGAGTTCAGTTGTCCTATTTACTTACGCCTGTGAGACTAAGCACTTGCGTAAGGATTTGGAAAATGGGGGTTTAGTTTTCTTTGAGTCTTCCATCTCACATGGCGTCTCCGCATCACCGCTGCGGTGCATCCCCTGAGACGTGCTCATCCCTCGTCACCTGGGAGCACCAGAGCAGGAGCCCGGCTCCTCGAAGGCGTGTCATCCCCACTGAGGTCGCTGAGTAGAGGCGGTGGGATTTGGGCAGCCGGGTCCTTCGTGGGCACCTGGGAGGTGACAGCTTTGTCCCGGACCTGGTGGTGGCCGCAGCCCTGGTTGCGTGCTCCTGCCCGCTCCCTGCGCCGAAGCGTGCCCGGGGGCAACCTCGTGATGGGGGCGGGAGGTCTGACAGATTTGGGAGCAGGGATCTGAACGTGGGTTTTGCAGCTTCTTCCTACTGGGGGGACAAGCCTTCTTCTCATAAATGTTGAGCTAACCGTTGTGTTGAAGTGACTCCGACCCGTTTTTTTGGCCTGCCCTTTTCACATCTTCGTGCCCTGCTGTTGAAGCAATGCCTAAAACAACCCAAACTGATAAGGTATCCTGTTTGTGTTGGCTGGGAGGCACAATATCCATTTTAGCAGCGCATTACAATATTGGCGGCAATGTTGTGCCTGGCAAAAGGCCTAAAAAAGTTCTTTTAATTTTTGGTATGTGATGTACAAAAGAGCAGGTGAGGTATGTGCTTGTTTCCGGGCCAGCCCCGAGAGCCTGTTTGAAGTTCTCGACTTCTTTACAAGCTACGCAGGATTGTATTGCGAGAACTCAAAGGAGTCTGAGATGCTTCTTGATTAAATTTCACTTGAACACAGCAGCCCTAGTCTGCAGCTGGTGTAAATGGAGTTGTAGCTCCGCAGTGGAGCCCTGCCAGTGCGTGCAGCAGCGTCTGGCCCGCTCGCTGTCAGCTGAATTGCATGGAAAAGCCAAAACAACAACAAAAACCCCAGTCGCTCCAATGGAAATATGTATAGATACATTTTTTGCGTGTGTTTTAAACACATCTTCTAGATTTTTGAATGGGGTGAAAAACCACTAATAATCTAGTGTGGGTTTTGGTCTGGTTTTTGAGGTTTGTTGTGTTTCTTGAGTGAAATTGGTGATTGAGGGGGCAGAATGCAAAAATACACTGAATTCCGATTTTTACCTGATACTTTACTTCTAGACTAAACAATTTTTTAAAAAAACCTTCTTGCATTAGGTTTTTTGGAAGGAACGACTACCGCTGGTCCTCGGTATGCGAGGAGTGAAATGTTACCTGCTTCATGTGAGGGTATGTGTGCTTGGCCATCCTGAAGGCTGAACCGCAGCAAAGAGAGGTTTTTTTTGTACCTAGCTAGGATCCTCGGCTTGGAGCTACGCTGATTTACGCCAGCAAAGCGTGCCTCGCTCGGGAAGCCCCTTGGGGTGACATTGCCCAGGACAGACCTGCAGAGCGAAGAAGCAGGATAGATTAGCTTGCACCCAGGCTCTCCTTCAAGCAGACAGCTGTCAGCGCTGAAGGCTGCGGCCACAAATTCGGGTGCCACGCAGGGTGTGATTTAGTGGGACGTGGTGAACAGGTTTCACAGCTCGCTGCTGCGGGCTGAGGAAGGTCCTGCGCTCTCCCTGCATCCCCCAGACCCAGCGTAACGGGTCAGAGCGGCTCCCTGGAGCCTCCGCTGAGCTGGCGGGAGCAGCCGGGAACCGGGAGAAGGGATGGGATGGGCAGTGAACTGTCCGACCGATTCGGGGGCATGCGGAATTGCACTATCGTTCCTGCCCTTGGTCTCCTCTTCCTTTTACTGTATTTTTTTTCCTGTCTTTTTTTCCTGCATGTTTCGTTTTGTTGTTTAGCCAGGCTGGTTCCCTGAGCCAGATCTCGGCTGCGCTGGCGGGATGGTGGGGTGGGAGGGAGCGCCCAGCCCCGCGCGTTGGTGGGGAAGGGGACCAGCAGTAACTAGCTGTCGGGGGGCGAAGCAATGCTCCGGCGGTGATCTGAATGTGTAGAGCACGGGAGGTGCCGCGTGTTGCTGTGGTTGTCCTGCACGGGTGTGCGGCACGGCACGACGTGTTTAATGGGCCTTTCTGCAGGGAAGGAGCCCCTGACTCCTTCAACGGAGGGTTTGCAACAGGCCCTGATCAGGAGCGTGGTGCTTCTTGAAAAGAAAACTTGGCAAGCAATTTGGAGAGAAAGCCGAGTTTCGTATGTGGAGTTCATTCGCCGAGAGTCTCGGGCAGGGCGGGCGCCTGCAGAGCGCTGCCCGCGGCTTGGGCGCTCTGCGCTGTAGCTGCCTTCTGCTCTTTGGCTAGTTTCTTTTCTTGCTTTTCCTTGCGTTTCTGTTTGCCTTTGGAAGGTCAGTCTGGGATCCTTTGCTTTTCAAAGGCATTCCCTCCCTCCCCACCCGGTAATCCGTTATTGTTATCCGGTGATTCACTCTCCGTTGTCCGCGCCGCCAGTACGGCCGAGCTCGCGGCAGCGGATAGTATCCACCGAGATCTTTGGCAGATGGCTTTGTAATTCATGATGCTCGTTTGGATATTTACTTTTTCTCCTATGAATAATCTTCCAGCGATCCCGAAGGAAATCCAGGCTGGTGACTCTTCGCAGCGCATCCAGGATCTCGCTGCTCTGTGGTCACTATCTAATGTTCGAGGAATTTGTAACGTTAGCAGAACCGTCTGATGTGAGGAAAGCTAATTTGGGGGTAAGGCTCACAAGAAGGGCGGCTGCTGCCCTTCCCCGTTTGAGGTCGTGTCAGCGACCAGGCGTAGGCCACGTCCTGCAAAGCAGGGCAGGTCCCTAAAGACAGAGGGGGCTGGAGAAGCTTGAGCATCCTGTAAGATGGGAAAAGAGGTTTGCTCCAGCCGCCGGGCTGGGGCTGAGCAAGGGGGTAAAACTCGGGGTGCTCCCGTGCACGCCGCTCCGGTGCTCTGCAGCACCCCGCTGCCAGAGCTTAATGCCTTAAGTGCTAAGTGCTGCGGTTATTCTTGCTGTGGAGGGAGGCACTTTGCACTCAGCCATCGCAGCAAGTATTTCATGCCGTATCCATTGCCCTTGTGCAGATGCCGCTGCTGCGGTGATAAAAGACATAATGGCTGCTCTTGCCGATAAGGAAACTATATAAATGCAATTACGGAAATCCCTGTGCAGGGAGGGGGAGACGGCCGGGAGTCCCTCTGCGTCCGCGCAGGGTTTCTCGCTCCCGCGGTGCCCCGGGGCGAGGACGGAGGCGAGACGAGCGCAGCGCTCGCCCCAGCGTGCTTCCCGCCGGCTGCAGCTCCTGGCAGCCGAAATGGGAGCCGCTGGGCCACAGCTGCGAGCAATTAGTAAAAGATGTCTTTTCCCCCCACTCTGTCCCTCCCCACTCTCTTTCCTCCTCCTCCTCCTCTCCTTGAAACCAAGCCATGGGCCTCCGGGGAGCCGGGGAAGGAAAAAACTTGGGTGTGAGATGAATAGTGGGGCCGAGCGCCGGGTCGCTCCGCTGCACCGAGTAGCTTGGGGCCGCTGAAGCCTTTGAGCCTCCATGGCTCGGTCGGTGCCCGGGCTGGCGCGTGCCCTTCTGCCATGCGTCCCGTCCCGGGTGAGGGGCTCGTGCCTGCTGTGCCGCCGGCTAGCTGCTGCGGTGGCCTGGCCCGAGGAGGGGGACATGTCTTCTCCTGCGTGTCCTCTAGGAAGCAACCCAAAGCTTGATAGGAGCACGCTGTAGCTGCGGAGCCAGATATTATTTAGATCAAGCCAATGAAAAATATTTCCATGGCAGCAGTAACCATAGGAAACCTTCCCAGTATGTCTTGGGTGGTTCCCGTTTCCTTTAGCTGTTTGCTTTCGGAGGAGGCGGCGGCTGCAGGCGCTGGTGCCCGCCGGGGCTGGCCGGCAGCTCTCGCGGACCCTCCGCGCAGCCAGGGCCCGGCGGTGGCGGCTGCCCCTCGCTCTTCTCTAGCGTGCTCTAGCTGGGTAGCAAAAAGTTGTTTTCAGAGAGTTCTTTAGGTGCTGTAAAGCCTCAAAGCTACCTTCTGCCTTGCGTGAGCTCAGAAAAGCACGTTTGATTCTTGTTACCCAAGGCATGAAAGTGAACCGGCTCTCAGGATCCAGTTCTTCCTTTTCAGAGCATCGTAGAAAGATGCTTTTATGTTCTCTCTGGCGCAGCCAGTGATGCTTGGCTGTCCACCAAGATGGGGAATCTAGGACAAGAATCACTTAGAATAGCAAGATGAAAAGTTATTAAAAAAAAAAACCAAAAAACCAAAAAACCAACTTTTGTGGGGGGGAGAAATATTGAATAAAAGATTTCATCAAAAGATCGAAATCTGGAATATTTGCATTGGCTTCTTCTGGACACATTTACCAGACTGCATAAGAGGCGGCTTGTTTTGCTGGGTACTGCCTCATCTAGGAAATCTGATCTGCGAAGCAGATACAAATGCTGGAAATGGAAAACTTTTCAAGTGAGTCATTGCAACGAACTGGAAACCAGTTATGCCAGTGCGGCCGTGCGGTTCGGCAGATAGCTCAGGGACTGACCGAGAAAGGGGACGTTGTCTGAGAGCGCCTGGGGGATCTCTCGCTGTCTGGCCTGGAGGGATGGAGGTGCCGTTCGTTCGTGGATAGCGTAACCGTACCCAGGCAGGCATAACTAGCGGGATCGTTATCTTCCCTTGCCCTCTTCAGCACTGGGATGCGGTAAGCCCAAACATAGCTTTGCAGAGCAGATGGGCCCCGCTTGCAGATCCGCACCCCCTTGCAATAGGTGTTGCACAAAGACAGGTTAAAAAAAGACGACTCCTTCTGCGGGAGCATGAAGTGCAAATGAACACATGTTGCTTCAGCTCTTCCCTTGCCTTTCTCAGGCGCTGCTTTACAGCCCGGCACAGGCGCCGAGGTGTGCAGCACCAGCGCGTGCCCAGCGCTCGGACGAGGGGTGCTGGCGGGGCTGGGGGAGTCTCTTTGCGTTTCCTAATCGTCTCCTGTCACCTCCGCGTAGGGTGGCACAACCAGTGAGGCAGCTCACTGAGTCTCGTGGTCTTGGCTGCTCCCCAGCTGTCTGCGCGCTATGGGAGAGCTTCCCTTGCCGCAGAGGGAGCGTGCCGGACCGGACCGTGGTGACCAGGGGAGGCTCTGCTCTGCGTGGCCTGGGGCGTTGGTCCCCGTCCAGCTCCATCTGGGTCAGGTCTGATCACGGTTCCCATATAACCTACCCACAGGTTTTTCTTCTGTCTGATGTCTCCCGAAACCCGGGACTCTGCAGTCCGGTCATGCCAGCCCAGTCTGCTCGCCCGTCCCCCTCCCAGCCTGCTCCGGGCTCCTAGGCCGTGTCCTTTGGAGGCAGCTCTACAGCGAAAGTTCTGCAAAAGGATTTCTTAACTCTTGCTTTACTTCTCAAAGCACACAAGAGTCGTGGGACTTCGGAAAAGGGCCAGATGAGCTTCCCGTGGGCCGTGGTGCGGCGTTTGCCGCGTTCCCGCGTTGGAAGCCCTGCGCGCGTGGCCGGCCCCGCGCGGCACGGCAGGGCTCCTAGCTAACCCGGCTCCTCTGCCGGGCTCCAGACAGCAGCGCCGGCCGAGGTCAGGAGGTTAGGCTGCCATAGGGATTATTCAGGATTACATTTGCTCTCTGCTGCTCCAATCTATTTCTTGGCTAGGAGGTTGTCAGCGGCCGCGTTGCGCCCGTCTTCCGGGCTGCGGTTGTGTCGGCTGTGGGATGCCGACCCCATCCGTCCTTGCTCCTTCCCTGGCCGTTGCACCGGCACGATGCTCGCAGCTCTGCAGCGGTGCAAGCTGAGGAGCTGATCTGGCCGAAAGATAATCCGGTAAAAAAAAAAATACAGTGAGTTTTGTGCAGGTGGGCGAAGGAGGGCTCTCGGCTCCCCGTCCCACCGTGGTTCACTGCCTGGATGGGATGCAGCCTCCACCGTGCAGGTGGACCTCTCCTTCGCGGATGCTGCTAGACTCGTCTCATAACCTGCTCTTTGCAGATTACTTAATCACTGTTTTTGCAAAGCTCACAACTATTCAGGAGTCAAGCTTTTGCGTCAAATTACCCAGTGTTTGAGGAACTGGCAGCCAGACAGGGACGATGCTGATTAGCTTTCTCTCCTCACATGCCAAACAAATTGAAACATTCATCACGGAGCTGCGTCCTTGCCACGCGAAATCTGTATTCGGAGCCATAAAGGCTGTGTGCTGGAACCGCAGCCCCGTCAAATGTCAGGTTGGAGAAGAGCTGGGAGGTGAGAAGCCGATAAAAGTTAATATTCCTGAGTCTGCTTTGTGCGGTGTAGCTCAGATTTTTAATATCAGCTGCATAATTTATTACAAGATGTAGAGGTTTGAAATACATTTATTCGAACGTGTTTTATTATTATCTTTCTTCCTAGTAGCAAGAACAATGGTGTTTTACAAAAGAAAAATGGTTCCACGTTCCCGTGTGATAGTTCCAGCTCGTGCCTCTAATAGACGGGGAATTCGTTGAAGTGTGAAGGCTATCTGATAAATGCCGGAATAATAAAGCCGTATTGTTTGTTCTGATTTCCCTTTGCTATTTGCAAACATATAAACAGAATGTTTTCGAACGGCACACTGCACAGGTCCAGCGCGGACCACTGACCTCCTGCTAATGCAACCTATAGAACGAGATGCGGATCCGCCGCGCTCTTGCGGGGTGAGTATTGCCCGCTGCGCTTGCGGTCATCAAACATAATTTTAATAAATATTTTGTCCAAAGTAAAGTCATAAATATTACCCCCCCCAAAAAAGGCACTTTAAACAAAGCACTGTTTGTCTTAACGTACAGCAGAGGGCACTCCATATTGCTAACCTGGGCGTTTGGCCGCTCGGTGGCTCTGGGAAGGAGAAAAACCCCACCGTGCTTAAATTATATTTTGCAGAAATTAAATACTCCATGCGTGTGTGTGTTTGCCTATATATATAAAAAATCTGCATGTATGTATATATAGTGTGTGTGGTTGTATATAAAAAGACATAGGGTGGCATATGTATAAAAATAATCCTAGCACATAATATAAAACTTAAATATTCATAGCCATCCCTGGAGTTGGATGAAGCACATGTTGTGTTGATTAATGCTCAGCCTGGTGTTACGCTAAGCTTCAGAGGGGATTTAAGCATGCTGAGACGGGAAGAAGAAGAGGCCCCGAGCAGCGCAGGGTAACAAACTTCATCTGCGTTGCAGAGACACGGGAGGCTGGAGATGTCTTGCGATGCCGGCAGGCCTCCTCCAGAGAAGGTGGGTTTGGGGGCAGTTTCTGCTGCCGGTGCTGGGTGACAGCGCTGGTGGTCTGTTCTTAGCCTCGTGGGGCCTTGGGCTTAATCTAAGTCTCTCTAAAAGCAAAACACCTGCAAGGGGCAGCAGCTGTCAACGCTTGCATTAAACACGGTAGCTGAAGTGGGAGGGCACACAGGTAAAGATAACCTGTTTCTGCAAAATACGCGGGTGGGTTTTGCTACTGAATATCTGTGCACTGGAAAGATCAGAGACATACGGAAACGTTGGGGGGGCTTTAACGTAATGGGCACCGGTATTAAAGATCAAACGGATTTGGATGGTAGGGAGTCATCCAAGATTACGGCAGTAAGGATTTTTTTAAAAGACCCTGGTACGTGGGAGGGCTGTAGCCCTCGTTATAGGGCTTAAAACAGCCTCTCTGTGGGATTGCTGCAAGAAGTGTCTGCTATTGCCTGGTTATTTCCTAAGGCGCTGGTACAGCTCAGGCGTGAAACACGTGAATAGCTGCAAGAGTGCAAGCTGCCCTGCAGGCTGTGAAGGACCTTCTCACCCGGGTTAGCTGTGCCGTCGCGTTGATGTGCTCAGCTGATTGCCCACAGTCGGCTTTTCTGGTGGTCTGACTGGAGCTGGGCCATGGGACGGGGTGCTTCGATCCAGTAGCTGACATTTCAAGTGGCTCTTGTCTGAGATGTTTGGAGCCTGGAGGTTGCTGGACCCATCTGAGACGTTTGGAGCCCTGGGGCTGTCAGACCCCCCGTCCCAGGTGGGTGCAGTGGCAGTGGGGCCGTGGGGTGGTCCAGTTCTTCGCTGTCCCTTCTCGCACCTCGGCTTCCCCCACGTGTCGTGGTGCTGCCCGTTTCTGCTCGTGCTGTCTCCTGTCCGGGTGGACTCTTCAGCACTGGCACGGGAGCCATGTGTGTGCACCACGCTTAGCACGCCGAGAGCATGTCAGCTACCAGCTCGGTGAGAAATTGTGGTTAGGAAATGTTTTGCAGGAGCTTTTTGTCATTAAAGTGTATTTGGCAGTGTGTGCTTAGAAAGACTGTGCACATGGGCAGCCCCAACACAGTACGAGAGGTCTTCAAGCCTTAGGAACTCACCTTAGCCAATGTCAATAGAAATGAAACTACTTAAATACACAGTTAAAATATGTTGTTATGTTAGCATGTGGACCTCCGTGCAAGATTGATGTTTAACTGTAGTCATTAAAGGACCCCCGTGGAAGAAGGATTGGAGGCCAGTAAAAGAATTCCCCGTCTTAACTACTTGTTCACTGCCAAGCGGATTTTGCACTGAGGCAAAAGGCACCTTGGTTTCAGGTATTTTTATCAACTTTGCAACTCCAGAACCTTGTAGAGGGTAAGAATAAATGGGTTAAAAGATGCTGCATACTCCCTTTCAGATGATGAAATGCAGCTGCCCCATCTCCTGACTTCTCCTTACTATGCTTTTATGCATGGTACTCCAAATCTTGGTAGCAGATAAGCCTTTTACCAACATCTAGCACGTCATTTTGGTTTAGATCGGTCGTCTTCCTGGACTTTCCCAGATGATACTGGAACTTGAGTAGTTCATAAAAGGAGCAAGTAGCCAAACGGACCAATAAAAAGAGTTTGTGGAAAGGCCCAATATATTTTATGAAGAAAGAAATGGATTCTCTAACGTGAGGGTTGTGTATTGTAAAATTTTGCAGGGCTGCTAGCACTGTTAAACGCTGGCTTTTCATTCTAGCCACCCTCTTTAATTGCATGCAGTAACTGTCTAAACTTTCTTTTTGGCCTGAACTCTTCCAAGGTTGGGGTGAAATCCTGGCTCTGGGCAAGTCGCTGGGAGACATGCCATAAATCTCCCAGGGACCTGGAAAGTGATCTTCAGTCTGAGACTTGCGATGACAGCCTATGAAAAAAGATGTTTGGCCATCTTGGGGCGTTCTAGGCAAAGCAGAATACAGCTTTACAGCTTCTTAATGCCCTTTGATGGCAACGACTGCAGCGAGAATGCTGAAATTTGGCTTGATGGTGGTTCTCACAGGGAAGTGCCTTTGTGCGATCCAGGGGAGGTTGTTTTGATTGGAGTGATGGATGAGTTTGCAGTGCCAGGGTGGTGCGTGCACACACGGCGTTTCTAACCGTGGTAACCCAAAGAGTGAAATTTCAGCCCTGCACAGAGGGCAAATGCGAGCCTTATCAATGATTTAAATCCCCCCGAAGCTGTTCAGAGAGCTTAAAAAGGGCCATGTCAGAGATGGCTCGAGGGCTGCCCTGCCGGCTTGGGTGGATGAGGTCCCTTCTCCTGGTGCTGCCCTGAAGCCTGTAGGACAGAGAGACGGAGAACAGGGCACAGGCATCATAGGAAACTGCACCTCTTCCCCTTTCTGTCTTTTAAGCCACATACAGAGAGCTGCAGAAAAAACAAACGAAAGGGTATTTTGCTATAGATTTGATGTTTTGTGTGTCAGCGCAAGGGGCTGCCTGCAGCTCCCGCCTTGATGCTACCTGACCCATGAGAGTTGAACTGAGCTATGTTAGTATTCTCCTTGTGTTGCTTGGATTTATACCGATGGACTGCAGAGATGTGGTGGTGTTCAAGTCAGGCTTGAATTTCTTAGCTGATAAAAATTTGATATCATTCTTCTATCTTGGCCCCAAAGGGCAAAGCAGCAGAGCTCAGCTAATCTTATGAGATCCGTGGTGTTTTGATCTGGCAGTTCGTGAGAGCAGCTCCTGCTGAACTCCAGGTTTGAAAATGGGGCAAAATCCCCATTTCCAAGCTGCGATTAAAATTTGACTTCGGATCTAGTCTCTCGGCTCCTAATTGCTGAGCAGGGTCAGAGACAGAGTTTGGGTTGTTCCCTATGTATGAAGCGAAAACGGGAGAAGGTGCACGGCCCTTCACGGAGCCGGGGGTGAGGTGGTCCCGATTGCAGCGAGCTCCAAGAAAACAGTCTGGCTTTTGCAGAAACAGCATTAAATCCCCCAGTTGCTCGAAGTAGCTCTGGTTGAAGGAGGTTATTTCTGGAGACGGTGTGGTCCTTCGTAGCTCTGGACTTGGCCTCGGCGGTGAGTTTTCCGTACTGAGCTCTTCTGCTCGCTGCAGATGCTCGGCTCCTGTTAGGTTTAATGGGATCATGGTGGTATCCAGGCAAGAGCTGTCTCCTCTCGAGGATAGCGGCACTTAAAAGCAGTGTGCCGGGCTGGGCTGAGCTCCGTCGCAGCCAGGCCCCTCCGCCGAGCTCTCCCCGGTTCGGCTGTCATTCTGCTTTTACCAGCAGCCGCCAATTGTCATTTTTGGCAGGAGCTATTTTATTTTTCCTCCCAGGTGAACGTAGGATGTCTGCTGGTCCGCGCGAGTGGCAGCGTTATAGCTGCTTTGATGTCGGCGCTGATACGTCTTTAAGGCAGCTCCGAAAGGTTTTATGGAGGAGCCCCAAGGTGCTTGCGCAGAAGGGGGGGCTTTAGAAATGTAAATTTTGTTTGAGAGCTGATTTTTCTCTGCTGCTCTGTCTCCATTCAGGGCGAGGTGGTAAAAATGTAGCATTTAATTAAAGTTAGCAAAGGTTTGGGAATGAATTGCTATAAACATAAAAGACATCATCAAATGCCTACCTAATCCCCACCTTAAGGGCGCATTAAATGCAGAAAGACTATAACGTGTCGGAGACCAGGATTGAGAAGTGATGAGGATTTGGGAGCAGATCTTGTATAGCTGGAGCTTCTAAATTGTTTTACTGCGGGCTTAGGGATTTAAATATCTACATATTTTAGATAAACATAAAGCAGCCAGTTCTCGGCCGGCGCAGTCTGACATGACACTACTGACTCGGTTTAGCTGTAAATCCCTACTGTGCGGCCTCGCAGCGCGGTGCCTTGTCCTGACCATGGGTGTGAGCAGCATCAGCCCTCGCTGTGTCGGCTGTGTAGCAAAACCGGTGTAAAACCACGCAGTGATATTTGGCTTGGTTTATTTGGTTTTTGGATAGAAACAGGGCTGTGTTGTGTCATCTAGCTATGCTGTTTGCTGTTGGTTTTGAGTTTTGGGGGTTTTTTGTTTTTTGTTTTGTTTTGGGATTTTTTTTTAAGGCATTTTGACTTGCATGGCGATTTGGGACATTTGCCACGGTCTAGAAAGAGGAACGAGGCCGCTTTTGAAACACCAAGTGGCCTGGTGCCCGTGGGGGAGCCGCGGGAGCTGCTCCCCAGCACTTTCCCAGCATCGCGGCGAGAAGGGAGATTTGCCTCTGGGCAGGACTGGGGGTCCGCAGGAGTCGGACCCCGGCACCCCATGCGGCCGAGCCTCCTCCACTCGTGCCCGGGCCGCCAGCACGGATTTGGCTGGGCAGTCACCGCCGCCGGTGTATTAAAACGCAGCCTTGTTGTTAACGCAGGCGAGGCGATGTTAGGAAACAGCCCTTGCCGGTAACATCGGGAAAGGCAGACTTGAAACGAGAGAGGATTAAGTAATCCTCGAGGTGACGCGGGGAGGAGAAGGGGGACCGCGTGCCTGGCAGCAGAGCGGAGAGGTGCCCGGCTCAAGGTGAACTTAGTCCGGCGTGTTGTGCTGCAGGGCCCCATGGAAACGGGAAGGGCTTGCTTTCTCTGTTGAATCGGGCTCTAAGCCAGGTGAAAGAAAACATTTTCCCAACACCAAATGGAAAAACGCAAGACAGACTTCTTAAATGAACTGTTAAAGGAATAGAGCTGTGAAAGGAATACGTTTGCTGTGCACCAGGGTTATGCATTTAACAGATTTCGACTACATGCAACCTTTACAGTTTGTAGACAGAGAAATCTGTTGCAGAAACGCGAGTTGTGCTAACGACAAATAGCAGGATCTCGTCACTGATGCTGGGCTGGATTTCGCCACGGAGGGATGTGCAGTGTCTCTGTCCTGCCCGGGTTGCTGCGGTTTTCCTTACCCCTCCAGCCCTCTCTTTCGTGCTCCTACAGATCATTGGCAGCTCTAAAATAACCCAGGCTAAGAAGTGTGATTTGCGTTTCAGCGATTTTGATTACACCCACGTACTATATTTATTGCCGTTTAAATCGTCTGTGTTAGCTTGAGATGTGTTTCTTTTAAGCAGGAACAAAACTTGACTCTGTTGCTAAGGAATAGAAGATATTTATGCATCAGGGCACTTCTTCAGTATTGTGCGGCTGGTAGCCATGGAGGAGGAGCACAAGGAGAAGAAATGGTTATATGTCTAAGCCCTTCTTGTTATTGTTGTTGGATTCTTGCCATATCTACTGATGGTCAGCAGATGTCCTTTTTCTTTTTTTTTTCTTTTTTTTTTTCTTTTCTCCCCCCGGTGTCGAGCGTCTTGGATTAGAGGTGCAACTCGCGGTGTCGTGCACGGCGGCTGTTCAGCTGCAGCCCGGGGCAGAAGCCGTCGGAGCCCCTGGCAAGGCTCTTCTGGGCTTCGGCGAGCCCCTGATCCCCTAGGGTGGAAGGGCATTGTCCAAATCCCCCCCCCCCCAGACTTCGGCCATGCTCCTTCTCGCCTTCCGTGGGTACCAACACAGCCGAGCGTGGAGTGGCGCCGGTCCCCAAGGTGCCTCTGCATCCAGCGCCAAATTCGCAGGCAGTGCGTGTGCCGGGGCACGCTTGGCAAGTCGCGCCTGGTTGTGACACCCCATGATACCGTCCTCTCTAGCAGAATTGGGAAAAAAAAAAAAAAAATATATATATATATATATTTTAAATCCACATCAAATGAAAAGCACTGAGAGCCCAAGGTGATGCACATGGCTGCGCTGCGTCCCCATGCTGCTGCTTCTTGGGGGCATTCAGCAGTGCTGTTAGCTAGTTGCCGCGGAGGTAAGAGGATTTTACTTCTAGCTGTCATAGCAACAAGAAAATATTGTTTTGACGGAGAGCAAATTAGAAATTAAATTCGTCTCTTTGCTGGCAAGTGAACTGCTCACTTGTGAGAAATATAAATGGCTTTGATCGGGGGAGATATCTTTGTAAGTACCTCTGCGTCTTTCCGAAGTGAGTTTTGCAAACGCCTCGCGCCGCATCACGTCACTGCTGGGTTCATATGGCGCGTCCCATGAATCTGAGCATTATTTAATGTTAGTCTTAGGCTGAAAAACTACTTTGGCATCAGTGTTTGTAACCTGCTAAAACTTGGGGGAAAGCAGGTCTGACTAGTTCCTGGAAGCAAAAGGTATGGCTCCTCAATCACAGCATTTCTATTCTTTCTGCTAATGTTCGTGTTTAGAAACCGGATGGACAAGCAGTAGTTTCTTTGTTTATACAACGCTCTAGGCCAGGAGCACCGTGCTCTGTGCATAACACGGGGGGAGAGAAGCGGAGGCGGTGAGTTGGGCACAAGGCTTGGAGCAGCGCGAGCATCTTCCCAGTGCTCTCCGGCACCCACAGGGCTTCCAGCTCAGGGGCTTTCGAAGCCAAATGTGATTTCTGGGTATTCGGTAACTGCCTGCCCCATGAGCTTGTCCGTCCTCCCTTTGCAGCCACATTGACTTTTGGCATCCGCAGCATCGTTTGGGTGGGTACCTGCTGCATGGGGGATCTCATTTTATTAGTTTTGAACCTGTCTTGTGTTAGCTTCCTTAGGCGATTTTACCACGGAGGGCAAAGCCTCTTCAGCTTGCGGATGGAGAAACTGAGGCACGAGCTGGCGAGACTTGCCCAGGGCTTCTGGCCGCCTTTCTGCTCGCAGCGGGCACGCGCAAGCTCAAGCCTGTGATGTCTGTGTCCTTTTTGGCTTTTACTGCCTGGTATTTACTCCAACCACCTGATTCTCTGATCCGTATGTCTAGAATTAAGATGTCTAATTAACACATTGATAGGGAAAAACTTACTGTTTGAAGTGCTTTTTTTTAAAAAAAAATTTTCTTTGAAAGCATTTAAACATCGCATGCATTCTTCAGCAGAAGTAAACAAACGCTTTTCCAATGTTGTGCAAATAGCTGGGGTTTTTTGTTGTTTTTTACGAGGCATCTTATCAGCAGTGATGTTTGTAAATGTAACCAAGCTTTTTGATTGCGTAAACAACTTCTGCCTGACATCTGGCGCTGGATCACTGCATAACAAAAGCTGTATGAGCCTGTTGTGCTTTGATTGGGAGTGATCTCACGAACTTCAGTGACAGATGGAGTCCAGGAGCTTCTTCCAGATTATGTGGGACACTAAGTAGTCTAGATGGGGACAAAACGAGTGGTCCCATCATCTGATGTCATTGCCATCCACTATCTAGACAAGCCTTGGGTGCTGAGTTGCCAAAAGTAGGAACGCAGCAAGAAGCCACCTGGAAAATAATCAGGTCCACATTTCCAGAAGGGACTTGTGGGCTTTCAATGAACTCAGCTTTCCAAGTGCCCAGGTGCCAACATGGTTTGTTCTGCATGTTAGCTTGTCTTTTTATTCTTTTCTCTTCTACCCTGTTCCTCTCTAACGGGCTCAGCTCTTGAGGACGTGTAGTCTGCTGTGCCCGAGGTGGCAGTGCAGGGTGGAGATGCTGCCGACCCCGAGCCCAGCACCTTGAAACCTTGCGCTCCAACTCTTACATGCGCCACCACAATGTTTCCAAGGAAGGAAGAGAAAAGAAAGAACTTGTTTGTCTGAAATGCTTTAGTCTTGAAATTATAACAGCAAATTCCCCTTTTCCCCGTGGAAATCCATGAACAAAGCTTTTCCCAGCCAGCTTTGTTCTTAAGCACTCGCCATTGATTTGTAAAATCAAATCCGACTCAGGCAAAGTCATTGTTACCTTGCGCAAACCGGTGGAGAAAGTCGATGCTGACTTTGAACATTGATTTCTCTTTACATGTGAGTTTTAAGAGCTCGTGGCCAACTGCTGGCAGTGTACGCACCAAGACCACATCCGCATGTTCTGTTATCACCCTGTTTAGGTGAAATCCTCCTCCTTTTCCCCACATTGAGGTCCGCAGTGATGCAAGGTCTCAGCAGGCTTGCAAGGTGTGGGCATCCCAGGTAGACGGAGCCCGGCGGCTGCCTGCTGACGGTAATTTTGGTGAGTGCCGAGCTCCTCGGAGGCCGTCCACGTCTCCCGGCCAGTCGGCAGCAGGGATTTTTACGAGTTATTTTTGCATGCATTCGTCTTCGGCATTGCAAACGTATATGCGCTCCCGGCGTGGGCGTGCTGATGAGGATCATCATATTGCTGTTTTTTCTCCTCTATATGAAAAAGCAGCACAAAATGACTTACATAAATGGCAACATCTGTTACGGAAGCCCGGCCCAAGCAAATCACTACTCTAGAAACTCGGCGCGGAGCCTCACGTGATTCGCACTGGTGCTCACCGGAGTCGCCCCGTACCTGCAGCGCGCTAGCCCGGCTACGAGAGGTGTCTTCTGCTTTTACACCCCCATCCAGCTCTTAAAATAAGAGCACGGTGAAAGGAAAACCCGCGGTGACGGCGGGATGCTCTGGAGCAGCTCTGCCCTCCGCGCTGCCCAGCTCTGCCCGGGCTGCGGCAGAAGCCCTTTGCTGGCTTGCAGTGCCCCGACCGCACCGGCAGCTGGAGCGTAGCTAGTCTGTCTTTATTCCACATAAAACAGAGTTGGATCCTCGTTGCCATAGAAACCAGCCACCCTAATTATAAGGAGTTTGATTCAGTGGATGTAAAAGCTGTAATTCTACTTTTTCTCTTAAAAGACAGACATACCATAAAATGATAACCCAAACCTGGAGAGAGATTACTCTTGAGCGTTTTCCATATGAATGGTGACCGAGGAATATACAGAACAGTGCTACTTTGGGAGCAGTCCTCCTGTGGCATCCGTGATGGTGAGCTAGATCAGGATGGGTGATACCACCCTTTGCCGTCTGCTGCTTGTGCTGAACCGTGGCCACCTTCAGCCAAAACCTCGGAACAAACTGAAGTCATCGTACGCCGTAGGATTTTCTTTTTTTGCCATTTCATCGTGTGCAGCACAAAGGGAGGAGATAAAGCCAAAGGGCATAGGTGAAAATATCTCCTCCTTGGCTTAGGTGCTGCCAAGAGCTCAGGACTGCCCCAGGGAAAGCGCTCAGCACCTCTTGGTGCGGGAAGGACTGAAAGTCTCTGCACAGCTCATGAATAGCCCCATTCAGCAACTTCTGGGCTTGAAGTTAAGCAGCGGCTTAAGTGTTTTGCCAGATCTGCTGGAATTTGCTAGTTTTGCAGACAGCAGTTAAGTAGCATTATGATTTGCATCAAAACAGGATGCGAGTCAATATGTAAATACTATATAAAGAATGCGATGTATGTGCAAAGCAGCCTTTTCAAGTGGTCTCTGAGGTCATCATTCCCATTAGTCTGTCCTCCTGCTCTTTTGAGGGAAATCAGCTGAAAACTACAAAATTGGGGAGTGTTTTCTGTCTTGGCTTCCTGTCTTTATTTTTCTGCAAGCAGGCAGTGAGCAAAGAAGCAAATGCCCTGCCCTGGTCAAAATATCAGCTGTATTTTGGTCAGCAGGGTTAGCAGTGGGGCAGTGACTTGCACATGGCAATGATTATTTTATTCCGTTTTTAGAATGTGCTTACTGCAGTTTAAAACTCAAATTCGTCTTGTAACACAGATACTTAAGTCCCAGCCTGGAACCTTAGCTTAGACGAAAGTATTTAATACTTGCTAAATCCCTATTTCAAATAAACATGTGAGAGTGTAGCTTTTGGGTTTATTGGTGAAAGAAACAAAGCTGATATTTTAGAATATATCCAATTAAATTCTGCAGAGTGGGCTTTCATATGAGGATAAATGCGTTTAGGGCTGTGTCTCTCTGAGATGGAAAAGCGGGGCCTGTTCATGGGCGTTTTGATGTAGCTGCGTGCACCCTTGTAATGAGGGCTCTCTCCAGCCCCAGGTTTAGTTGCTCATGAGGTAGAAGCTCATCTTCCACCTGGGACCGGTCGGCGTGTTCTTCTTTCTGCATTTCATGGCAGGAGCAGGACCTCTCTGTAACCCTTGTTGGTTAAGCCAACATCTGCACTGGGTGGGTGGGAAGCCAAGTTGGAAAGAGTTGGAGGGCTATGGTGGACCGTTCGCTTTGGTGTGGGTCCCTTGGGCTGCTCTGCATTGGCTGGTGTCTCGGTCGGCCCAGGTCCTTGCCCGGTTAGTGAGGTCGGTGCTGTATCCAGGGTCAGCTGGAGCTTTGGTTGCCCTCACCTCGATGAGGGGCTGATGTCCGTTCGGCTGGGTGAGCTGCACCAGTCTGTAGCTGTCCCTCATCGGGATGCACCAACTGTTGAGCAGCTCTGAGCAACCCCAGCATGGCAGTCTGCTGTAGTGTTGAAATGCTTCTCCATCTGCTTTGGCCCACAGATGGTCACTCTTCATTTGCAGTGATGACCTAAAAATCGTTGCGCTTGCCTTTTGTGGTGGTTAGTGATAAAATCAGACAGCCTTTGGACACCTGGGTGAGTAATTTGGGCATGAGAAGGTGGCCGAGGCCAATGACTTCCTTTCGTAGGAGAGCACGAGGGCATCTGGTCAGGCTGCATCTGCGCGGTTGCTTCCTAAGGTAAAATACCGTCTGCACCGTTCTCGTGGCAGTACCTGCACAAGCGAGATTACGGAGCTGGCAAACTCTGCTGCTTGGAGGGCACCTCTCAAGAGACATTAATTCTGCAAGTGGTTTCTGGTTACTGGTGTCCCGATAGCTGTGATTATATGGCAAATTGCGCACTTAAAGTTGCATACGTGGATGCTTTCTCAAAGGCAGCGGAGTTACTCCAGTGCTTGGTTTCAGGCATGTGCTCAAGTACCTTGTTGAACTGCGGCAAAAGCAACTAACCCCAAACAGGACTTTAACTGGGCTTTTACTGGACTGAAGGAATTTTTCTGCCTTTTAAATTCCTCAAGCTTTTTACAAGACATCCATCTCTGGTTTTAAAAACCCGTCACCATGGTGTGGCATATCGATGTCTGACAGCTGTGACCAGGTAAGAATTATGATGTCTTGAACAGAATTTATGAAACCACAAATTACCTTTCGTCTATTGAAAATTAAAACAGCGCTGGTGGTTTTAGGCTAATACAAAGGAACCACAGTACTTTTTTCATTTAGCAATCACCATATGACGGATATAATTTTTTTAGCATAACACTCCCACCCCACCCCCCAGTGTTTGGAATGTATAAATATATATTGGGCATTAAAAAAAATTATAAAAACCATTAAGCAAGAATAGCACATTAAAATGTATTTTACATGTTTTTCTTAGGCTCAGTTAGCCATATGTTAAAATAAACTTCAGCAATGGCAACAATCCTCATTTGAGATTATGTCTTAATAAAATAGTGTGTGGGTGGTAAATAGAAGCAGATACATTACTGCCCAGGAATCAGGATTGAGATACTTTATGTGATGTTTATCTAAACCATCTCGATTGAGCGTAGGATCCGGGTGACTGGCGTTTGGTTGGCAGAGGTCCCTGGTGTGGCCCGCTCGGCAGTAGCATGGTGATCCTTTTTGTCTGGGTTGGTGCTACCTGGCGAGGAGGCTTTCTTGTGCGAAAGAGGTGCATCCCACCCTCTGAATAAGCAGGGAGGATTTTAAAGGGCTTGGGAAAATGTTGTGAGTAAGGAGGCTTGTTCTGCGTGAGGACTGTTCTCCTCTGACTATGATCAGGCTCTTGAGCAACCTCCACCTGCCTCCCCAGTGGATTTGGTCCAGTTCCCACTGGTCAGCAGGAAATCTGCAGTAAGTTCAGCGAGAGCAAAATCAGGAGTTTACTGACTATGTTAAGTCTCAACACTTGTGTTACATTTGTAAAGAGCATTAATTAGTATGTTGTGCTTGCAGTGTTGTCTTGTTTCGTCTGCACGTGTCTCTTGCTGTCTGAGGACATGGCCGTGTGAGTCAAAGCAATTGAGTTGCTTTGGTTTAACAAGTCACCACTCGCCTGCTGAGCGTAGGTTACTCACCACAGGTACGGTCTTTGCCTGCCCGACTTGCCAAGCAGGGGCACCCACGCTGCCTGGAGAAGGAAGGAGCCCATTCGTAGTGCCGGGAGACGTGGTGTGCAGTCACAGCATCTTGCAGCGCCCTTCCCTTCTCCTTCGAGCTCTCAGGAGCTACTGCCTTGGGCCACTGCTGTTGGAGAGACCATGGAGAGAGGGCCGCAGCAAGGACACATGTCCCGTTCCACCTGCTTCGTGGCCGTACCAAGGGATTAGCAGGGCGGCTGGGCTGGTTTGGCATTCCTTGTGGTGTGTCACCAGTTAAGGATCTCCTGGCAGGAGAACATTTTCCCAGTGGGTCGGAGGAGGCTGTTCGTCTGGACAATCCTGTGTGCCTGGGGCCAAGCAGTGCCCCGGTGCAGACCCCGGGCTTGCAGGGTGCTTCTGCAGCTGGCTGCCGCTCCAAGAGCGGCTCTAGGGCTTTCCCAGGTCTCTCCTGGGCCCTGGGGTCCCTCCCTACAGCATTGCCCAGGGCCAAGGTAGGGAGGGTGCCAGGCAGGCTGGGTCCTCTGGGCTTTTCATCGCCCGCCGGCATGGCATTCGCAGCTTGAGCTAGTGAAGGTCGCCAAGCAAACTGCTCCCGCCGTGGGGACACAGCAGTGCCTGCATTGGGGCGCAAACCCCAGGGACTAGAGGAGCTTCATGTGCTTCAACTCCCAGGTGCCAGGACCTGCGAGTGGGTGGCTGCGGGATAACGACAGGGCAGAAGAGGCAAGGGCTACAACTCACTGTCCACATGCTCCACCAAAACCCCAAACTAGAGCCAGTTCCTTGAGTCAAGGCTGTAGTCAAGACCTTGAGTCAAGACTTAGTTCGATTGCAACAACCTGGAACAGGTCCCTTAATGCTTTGGCAAATTTGTTGCTTCCCAGTGCTGTCTCAAGCCTGCTCGTTCCTTACTGCGGATGTAAACCATCCGTGGAGATCCTTCCCGTTAGCACAAATGTGCTTCCAAGGGCTAAGGGCCTCGAAGCACATAGGAAGTCTATCATTTAATGTGTTTTTGCAGCATTTACAGTTGCACGCGTGTGTGTCCTTGCATGCGTAATTGCCCTACGGAGGTTTCGTTGGCGCTTGCCTGGGGGAAGTGAAAGCGTGGGGAGCCGGCTGCTGTCCGGACTCCTCCGGTGCGCAGGCTGCGGCGTGGTCTTCTGCTCTTCAGCGGGTGGTGGCTTGTATTTTCAGATGACACCAAGTTTGGAGAGGGGAGCGAGGCAGTGGGGAGCTGGCCAGTGGGCCTCTGTGATGGTTGGTTGACACACACTGTCTGTGGCTTTGTAAGCCTGACCCGCCCTCTGCTTATTTTAATCATGTTTTACTTTTCTGTTCAAGACTTAAGAGTTGTGAGCGAAACTGTTGTTTCTTGCTTTTTTCCCTTTTCCTTAAGCAGGATAAAGTAATTGAGGTCAGCTGCATGTTGGATTTCACTGAAGTTTCTGGAGACCACATCAAATGGCGATGTGAGTGTGGTGACGAGCACCACAGAGCTCCTCTCCCAAACCGGTGCAGGTGGTCCCTTCCCGATTTACACTTTGAGGGCATCGTTTCATGTCTTATTGCTCTGGTCACCTCTGGTAACGTGGTGAAGGCCAGGGCTGCCCTTTCACGTTTCGCCCACATGCATTCGTGTTGTTTTTAAATCGCTTTGGATCACTGCTTGCTTTCTTATCAGTGAGAGGGAAAAGAGGAGACAATTCAGGTGACGCTCCTTAAAGCTGGAATTTGAGCCATTATACTTGTTCTTCCCTGAATAAACATACGGATTTGCATTTTGACGGCACTTTTTCCCTAACGCAGGGCTCTGCAGTAAATTGCGTTTTCTTCTGTGATGTTCCCTCGCTTTCTGCCTCTCGACTCATGCTGGTGTTGCAAGGTACAAAGCAGCAGTCAACGAGCAGATAAACCTGCGCTAGCAAAAGGGAGCCCAGTGCGCTGGGGCAGCAGAGCCGGGTCGGGGGGCACCTGGCCTGGCATGGCCTTGGGTTTGGATGCCTTCAGTTTGCTAAACCTCAGCCCCTGGGGGCTCGGGGCTCGTGCATCGCGCCCAGGGACCGCTGGCGCGGTGGGATTTTGCGATGTGCCCGCTGTACTTGCCGCGTTCGCGTTGTGCGTGGCCGCCGATCCCGAGGTGCCCGGATCCTCCGGCGCTCTGCCGGCTCCCTCCCTGGGCTGCAGGCGCTTCGGCCTTCCCGGGCTATTTATCTTCGCAGCTGATCATTTACTGAACTTTGCGTTTATTCCGGGTTTAACTCCAGATGCCTGTTTTAATTGGTGAGACTGCCGTGTCGGTGGGCTAAACTGAAGACAGATGGTGCTGAAGCAGGGACCACACAGGGAGACCCGCGGCGATAGCGTGGCTGCCTCGGCAGATCCGGGGGGCCGAGGGACCTGTGTCCCTCGGGGGAGCTGTCCCAAAAGGCGGTGGGAAGGGGCCGTGGCACGGCACGGCCAAGCCGAGGCTGCTGCAAGGGTGTCGCGAAGCCCAGGCGAACCCTCTGCCCCACCGTGCCGGCAGCGAGGGGAATGGGGGCGAAGTCATGCAAAGGCTCCCTAATGAGGCAATATAATGCCTCGTTATTAAGCATTATGTATGGACATAATTAGCTTAGTGCACCGGTTGCCATGGTGTCGG
This sequence comes from Dromaius novaehollandiae, assembly GCF_036370855.1. Lineage (NCBI taxonomy): Eukaryota > Metazoa > Chordata > Aves > Casuariiformes > Dromaiidae > Dromaius > Dromaius novaehollandiae. The sequence continues at coordinate 18,635,799 of NC_088109.1, read as the reverse complement.
ACACATGTTAACAGTCGGCGCTGGGTTAACTATCTGCCCGCATGCTCAGCCGGTTTGCTTTATCGCTTGGAGCCGAAGAAAAGGAGATGTCCGCAGTGATGGGCTGTAAATAGGTGAAGGCTCCGCAGCGTGAAAACAAGACAGCTCGGCGGTGCCGGGTGTGTAAGGTTGTGAGCAGCAACCTGTTGGGGACACAGAGTCTCGCACACCCGGTGGCCAGGAGCGGGAAGGAAATCGCCCAAATAGCCCCCGCTGTGGCTCCAGCAAGGTCAAGAGCATCCTAGGGCTTGCAGGTCTCTTCTGGAAGATGCTGGTATAAGTGAGAGAGGAGCACTTCTAACCACTTTTGCTTTCTTGCGTTACTTCTGACAACCAAATACAATAATCCTGTTCTTTCCTAAAGGGGATTACAAGGTTTTCAGGGTAGGGCTATTAGCCCGGTCACATGCTTGTGACGGTGCCCGGCTCCACAACCAGGCTGCTAGGCTTTCTCATGATGCAGGAATGTACCTTCCGCCTCCACGCCAGCTGAGTATCCCAAACTGATGATCTTGCAACCAAAAATGCTTCCTGGCCTCTCCAAGTGACCTCAGGCTTTGAACGAGAGGCCGTGATTCAGCAGAGCCCTCTGCGAAGAGTAGAGTTTTGCCCACTCAAGTTTTTTGAGACCTCTGAAAAAGGGGGAAAAAAAGAAGCCACTGAAAAATAAACCTGTACTCTCATGTCAGGCCCTGCAGGCACACGGCGGATCTGGTGGTCAGTGATTTTGTGAGCTGCCAAGAGAGCCAGTAAAATGTGCTGACCATGTGAAAGCGTAGGTTTTGTGCAAAAGTTTTCTCGTCTCCCGCATGGAAATTGGATTGCAAGTAGAAACGAGGAACCTGAGGATGACCCTGCAGTTAGGAACTCACCCGTCTTTGGCTCCGATGGGATAAAGCAGCTTCACACCTTAGAATAAATGGCAAGGTAGCAAGTGCTTGGCTCCTGGCAGCTGGATTGAGGATGATTATAATAGGATTTTAGGAGAATTAACACGGCAGTAAAATCGAAAAGAAACCCTGAGAAACAGTAATGAATACAACAGGATAAGACCCATTCTGTCCATCCTCCTAATAATTTTATATATTCAAACGCTTGGTCTAGTCTAGTCAAAATGACTAGAGACGTGGGCTTTCTTTGTCCTTCCTGGTATTCTAGTATACTATTCCAGTATTAGGATTATTATTGTTTCTTGTTTTCTGCATGGTTTGTGCTCTGGCATTCATGTTGGTATCACAGAGCTGGAGGAGACATCCCGAACTGCAGCTTTCATAAGCTCTGGGGGTAAAAAAGTCCTCCTGGCCAAAGCCGACCCTGAGCTTTTGGGGAACGCAGGAGAGAAGGGACCTGGCTGTCCAGGGACTCCTGGGAGACCGGGTCCTGGGCTGTGAACTTCTAGTACACATTTGTCATTTGTCAGGCAGAATGACGTATCTCGGGGTGTAATTTGCCTGGTACGAAATAAAATTTTATCCCAGGTGGCTTACTGCGCCGCAGCCAGGATGCTATTACGTGCGTTTTTATGAGGCATTTTATCTAGAAGTGCATTTTCTCTCGAGGACCCTTTAAGTTGATTTTTCCACATCAACTTATTTTTATAATTGCATCATGTTTACTGATTCTGGCTCATGAATTTATAGCATCTAAATGTTGTAACTGCAAGGCAGTCAGGCTTTCTGGGGAAGATTGCATTTAATAAATACAGCACAGAGGAACAGATCCAGTCAATTAATTAGCTTGCACTTAGCCTCAGTAACTAAGTGATTCACAGGGCGTTTATGCGTGGAGCTGCACCCCACTTAGGGCTGTGCCCGCAGGCAGGTAGAGGAGAAGTTAAATTATTTCCATCCGTCGCTCGTGTGCTCGCCTGGAAGATGAAAAGCAGCAAATGCAGCTGATGTTCAAAGCCGAAGCGCGAGCTCTCCCCGTGCGTTGCGGCGGGGGCTTGTCCTCTGCCGACGCGCTCTCGCTGAAGCGCGTCCGTGTATCTGCTTAGCTCGTCGCGTTCGTCTGCCGCGTCCCTCCTGGGAAGGTTGTTCTTTGAATGTATGAAGTATATATAAAATATATATATATATGTAAAAAGCGGGTGCGACTCTGGTGCATCTACATCAGGACATGCTGCTTTTACACCTTTAGTGCACTGCTTTCCTTTCCTTTTGCTTAGGATCAGACTCAGAATTTTTTCAGGCTATAGATACCTGTGGTGTCTTTTATTTTAATGAAAGCAGCCACCAGGTATAGTTCCTTTTTATAAGGTCCTTAATGAGATGTTTTTGCAAATAATTAGGAGAAAAAAAAAAAAAAGCTCTTTATTGAAGTAGTTGGTAAGCAGAACAATAGTAACACAGATGAATAGTGAAAGAATTTGGAGTTTTTAGTGATGTAGACAGAGATTAGCCAATGTTTGAACTAATTTTTTCCCATGGAACATTATTTTTGGCAGCAAACTTCTACCCATTGCCTGGTCAGTCATTCTGGGAATACCATTTCATTGGGGAATATTTTTTCTCATCGTTGAAGCTACTGATCAGCAGTACAAATGGGTCGCCATAACATTTGAGCTGTCTTTTTGCTGGATTTCTCTTGCGGAGCTCCTCCTGACTGTGCTAAAACAGTGACACGCAGCAAAAAGCTGTCCCGGCTCTGCCAGGAGCTGGGCTGTTCCTCTCGCAGCTTGGGCTTTCCTAGGCTTGGTGTAGGGTAGCTCTGGAGCGATAAACTGTTTTATATTTAAGAGGAAAATTACGTTTAAATAAAACAGCAAAGCAAAGAGCTGGATTTGGCAGACAGACACAACAAACAGAGCAAAGTGCAATACTGGATCTGTGATATTAAGTAAAATAATTTTCTAGCTTTTCAGTGTGCTCCTTCCTCTCCTGCGCCTACTAAAGCTGGGGACAGGATCTCTGCTGTTGACCTCGCTGCCTGTGCGTTTGGACCTAAATGACTTGCAGTAGTAATTTCAACCCGCGTTGAACGCTTCTTTAAATCACTGGCAAGCAGGAAAATTTTCAATAACTTTGTGAATAATACGTCAATGGCAGCTAAACAGCTTTTTAATGAGGTTTACAAAGGGATGGAGAATAGCATTTTTTTCCGGGTGTTTTTTCCAAAAACACAAGTGCCAGTATGTAGTGGTAATAAATCACATTACTGAAGTATCCCAACTTCTTTATTATATGGCCTTTCTACATGATTTTTGATTAATTCCAAGGACTTGTTTCATCCCCTTCAAAGAGCTAAGAAAAAGAGCCAAGTTTGGCAGTTTGATAGCTCAAACTATTTATTGAGATCTGTGTACTCTGATTATCACTCCCTCCAGCCCTGCGATGGTTTTGTTTACCCTGAATATGGGTTTATGAACTGCACATGGAAGTACTATAAAATTAAAACGACTTAACTTGTTTTCCTCACTGTCTGAGGTCCAGCTTCTCAGTCCATCCAAGTTGTCCGGAGAACTGGGAGAAGAATTTGGCAAGGCAAATGTAAGGTGTGGCAATTCTCCTTTTAATTCACTTCTTTTAAGGTAAAAAGCTGTATTTGGTGTCAGTAAAACATCTCAAGCTTAAAAAAAAATCCATATACGAAAGCACACAAATTAAAAGGGGGCTACTACAAAGTGTCCTTAGCAAAACACCGTGGGACAAAAGCGATATATATGCACTATATAATTAAAAAAAAAAAAAAAAGCTTTCTGCAATCAGTTTGAGCGGTGTGGTCCCATCTGGAAACCATTCTTTCAGACGTGCATCCTACATAATAGATCAGTATTTTGCTGTTTAATATGAGCCTAGTTCCCCTGAGCATATAGTGTATCCAGACACTGGATGTATTTCTTATCATCTATATTGCTTCATGAATACTGCACAAACCGACCTTGTATCTGCACTGTGCGGTTGGGTGTCATCTCTCATAAGCAAACAGCAGTGCGTGCCAAATAACGGAGGTCTCAGAGCTGGACGTGCCCATGTTTATGGGGCTGTAAACCACCATCATCCGATTAAAAATTTGGACTCCGTTTTCTGACCCTCTGACCTGACAGATTGCTAGGGTGTGGGGTTTTTTAATCAAAATAAGCCTTGTGTTGAGAAGACTGAAGAAAAAATTCCTTTACGGGATGGCTGTGCAGGGCCTTGGCGGGCTGCAGGACGGGTCCGTGCAGACGTTGCACCTCGCGAGCGGCTGGGCAGGGTGCCCACCTCGTTTCGCGGGCTCGTCCAGCCCCTCTGACCTTCACAACCCACGGCACGACCTCATTTAAATGAACCCCAAATAATACTCCTTAAGGTGGGAATGGCTTTTTTCGGATGTTATGGCAGTTTCCCTCCTGGAAATGGATGGGAGAACGTGAGAAGTTCCTGATAACGCATTAACGGGTGCAGGAAGCCCCTCCAGCGTTCGCTCGGGTGCTTCCCAGGTGGGTGCCCGGGGCCCCGGCCTTGGGCGAGAGTGTTGACCTTGCTGAGATCCGCCAGAATTGGTTACTTCAGTGAAGAAGCATTTCAGTTTTTCCTCTGTGTTTGCCTGGGAAGAATTATGCACACCCAAGGAACCATAGAAACAACAAATAATAACGGCAGCACTAAATGGCTTGCTCTAATCAAAAGCAGACTGTTGTGGTTATATTCGAGCACTGTCATTACAAGAAACTCCGTAATGAGAGTTCGTTGTTGTTGTTGTTTTTCATTTGCATCAAACAGATTCCCTGTATTAACATTAACAGCCTTCCATGGAGCCCGAGGTACTTACAAATTGGACGGTGCTGCTTCAATCTTTGGGGAAGATTTTCGGTTCCTATTTAAGCCACCTGAGACAGTTACACTAGGCAGATTGTTCAAGAAAACATGAAGCGTGTGGAAAATAGCATGCATAGGCTTCACTGTCGATAAACGGTGTATAGTTCTGTGCCTTTGGAGACCCAGAGCGTTGCCCGTTGAATATTGACTTATTGAACTGCATTCGTGATGTCAAGCGTTTGGAGCATCTGAAGAGGTAAAGACTGAGTGTCCTTCCACTAAAAGCAGCTGAGGCTATTGATGAAACCCTCAAGACCACCTTGTATGAAGCTTTGGGTTTTGGTATGTGATAATTGAGTTTATTGGTAGAGCAGGAGTTGTCTTAATTGGAATATAAGTCGCCCAAAATACCGTGGTTAATCTTTCCCCCCCCCTTTTTTTTTTCTCTTTTTTTGAGAAAAATCTATTTCAAAGGCCTGTGTTAACATTGCATCCAGCACTGAGAAGGCAAATCTGCTTGGGATAAGCTGAAACGCTCTTTCAGCCTTGGTTTTAAGAAGTAGTGGGGAAAATAGATTCTGCTAATTGCAGCTGTTGGTGTTAATGTAGATTGCAAACAAAAAGCACATTTTGGAGAGAGGGTTGTGCCATGGAGAAGTGCCTTCTTATTTCTTAGGACAGATATAATTTAGGAATCCAGCTTGATTCGTTGTGGGTTAAAGCACAGGAGAAGTAGGTAATTTCCTTTGCCTGAGTGCTTAGCATCTAGAAAGGGGAGCGTGTCCTCCAACAAAGAGCAGCAATCAGTGGTTAAAGGAGTGTTATGATTTTAACAAGTTTTCCCTGCTGCATTTGTCCATTTGCCGCTTATAGCTGTACCTGATGGACCTATAAAAACAAGGAGAATCGAAGAAGCTCTACACGAGTGGCGCGGGACCGTCTAGCAGCGAAAGACAGAGCTGCTCTGAAGTTTCCAGAAATGCAATTCTGTGAAGCTAATTCATGATTCTTTGGTCCCACTTAAAATTCTGCATTCCAGCCACTTAAGCACTTCGATCACCCTGGTGAAAGAGCAAAAACGATTAATTTTTTCCCTTCCGAGGCGCAAGCAGAGAGGGCGTCTGGTTGCAGGCAGCGAACCCTGTACTTCCAAAGAGATACCGGCCAACGCGAAGCCAAGCTGCTGGCAGTAGAGCTGCTCGTCTTTCTCGACTGCAGTGTCCTGGGGCCCTGGGGTGCACATTTCTCGGGGAGGACTGTGCTTCAGCGACGCTGAAGTGCTGCGCGCTCCCCTTGCAGAGCCCACGGTGTTGCTGATGCCAAAGCAGGGGGATTTCTGTGGTCGCCCGGTTGTGGGAGAAAGCCCCACGGAGGTCAGCAGCACCCCTTCAGCAAGCTGCAGGCCAGGGTGTTACTAACAGGGGCTTGGCTCGTCCCTTGGGGGGACGTTTCTCCAGCAAGCATCCCGCGGGCGAGCGCCAGCCCAAGAGAGGCCGAGCTGGAACGACCATCTGCGTCCTTGGTTCGCAGATGCATAAAAGCCTTTTGCCGTTTTGTTCTGCCGCCCGCGGCCCTCCTTAATTTGATGGGCCTATTTCCACTTTTCTTCCCCAAAATAATTAATAAAGCAGAATCTCCACATGTTTCTGCAGTGTAAGGCAGTGCTATGCAAGCGGTTCATCTCCTGTGTCATCTCTCATCAGCTGAGACTCTGGACCAACAGCCTGGGCAAACACATCTGGAAAACTCAGCAAGTGTTCAGGCTGGAAATGAAAATTCTCCTTTTCACGTCAAGGGATATTTTATTTAATTCAGTGCTCAGTTTTAAAGGTTTCAGCGAGCGCTTGGAGTTTTGGGAGGCTCGGGGCTCGTGTCAGCTTTCATTCTCTTTTGGCATCCAGATGTTAATTACAGCTGCACCAACGAGCAATGCTGAAGAGCCTGTTCCCACCCATAAATACATGGGAAGGAAAAATGAGTATCTTGGCTGGAGTGAGCACACGCTCTCGCTCTGTTTATGTGAATACGCATATGTACCTTTGAAATCACTGCGCAAATCCACATGTCGCCACGGCACATTCGCGATGCGTTTAGCATATGTGCTGCAGGAGCTGGAAAGAATAGCATCAAAGCGCAATTGCGAGCGCAGCCTTTGTCAGTCCGGCTTCATTTATCATCATCGTCATTCTTATTATTCTTTGTGACTTTGACTGTGGGCTGCTGTTAGACAAATGATGTCTGTTCAGTTGGTATTACTGTTTGTTAGTTTGTTTGTGGCGCAGCCATTTTGGGCAAGAACATGAACTTTGAAGTTCTTTTTTTAGAATATTGTTTTTCTGCCGTTCATGTTTATGGTATCTTGAGAGTAAAATGTGCTTTTTACGCATGATTTTTAACATTGTGGAGAAGTGGTCCTAGACTGTTTGGTATTAAGCAAGATTTTATTTTTAATGGAAAGCACCTCTGTAGATACACACCTAAATTTTCATAATTGCAAGCTTAGTAGTTACCAATTTCGTGCTCATCTGAGCAGATGCATCCACACCCATGCACTCCAGTTCATATTTAATACAGATGATTTGTTTGGTTGTGAGGTGTGGAGATTTTCAATAAGCCAAACTTGCAATAAGAAATGAGGGAATAATAAATTTTGCAGAAGTCTATATGTGCTGTGTTTAAAATAACTGTTTTTTCAGATATAGGCTCAACCTGGGCTGTTACACACTTGGGTATAACAGCATGAAATAGCAGTTGTGTCCCTCCGCTCCGTGTTCCTACATGCACAGACAGAGTCAGGATCTGAGACGTTTGCTACTCTTTGCGTGTGCAGTTACCCATGTAGACAATGTACGTAGTCCTTGGGGCATGGAGCTGCTCCCAATGACCTCTCATGATCGCTTCTTGCCGCCTTTTTCTGTGATTAGTTGTTTGAAATATTGACCTTATATCGTGTGTGCACATAGTTTTGCAATAGTCTACTAGTTTTATACCATTCCCTGATCTTGAAAATAGATTTGTAAGGTGTTAAACATTCATCAGAGATTTACTATTGAATTCTGTGGTCGTTCAAGGTTCCCAGCAGTTGTTGGCTTTGAATCTTCCTGATATATACTGCAGAAATCACTCTCTCCTACGGTAATCTTTATAGCAGAGAATATCTTGGCACTGACCAGACTCATCCTGCCACTTCTACAAGATGCAGTTTTGAAGGCTTGGGTGGAGGTTGTCACCTCCAACTTGGTGCCCACAAGCACATGCCAGCACCCGCGTGAGCCTGGTTCCCACCCAGCTCCCTGCCACGGCTTGCAGAGACCGAGAAGGTTGTCATTTATTTCTGCTCTACTTAAAGTGAGTGTAGCCTCTTCTTCTGCCTGCAGAAATACTGGAAACTCTTGACCAGGAGTCCAGAAAGCCCAGGCAGGGGCCTAAGGGCTTGACACAGAGTTGATGATGATGTTCCCTGGTGCTTGTATGAGATGTCTCCTGGTTGTTTGAGGGACGACATCTTCAAGAAAAGCTTGCTCTCCTTAGGACGTGTAGGACGAGGGCACGCACGCAGCCCATGGCAGTGTTTCGTTGCAATGCTCCACGTGTTAAAGCCTGTAGGCCACAGCTCCATGACGCTGCTTAGGGATCGCTTTGGCATATCCAGGTAGTGGGGAGTTTTCCTAACGTCTCCAGTTATCATTTGCTTTTGTACCTTGGTGCACAAAGATTTAGGTCCCCTTCTTATGTCACGGAAACGTTTTTGCAGGCAGGTGCGCGGAGTCCTTTTGAAACTCTTAGCTTGTCGCTGTGATATCTTAGTCATAAGCTGTTACGAAATTTCAGGCGTTTTCTGTATGGCCCTTAAAAAAAGCAGCCTTCTGTTGGGTTTTTAAAAGCCAGCTGTGCAATTCGCAGGCTGGCGGTCGGTAAAGTGCCTGGTGCTTTTCCCCAGCGGCTGCGGAGATGGGTGTTGAGTGCCTGCGTGGACTTCACGGGGTTTGATAAGCGCCTGTAGGCTGTCATGTCTCTCCCGCTCCTTTTCCTGTAGCGATAATGGATTGTAGAAACCTTAATAAGCAAATTCAGGCTGATCCATCAAATAACCGATTTGAAAGACGTTGCCTCTCTCTCGTATTCAGCAAACAGAAGCAAAATATTAGGACTGCGAGTCACAGACCTGTGTGGATTTAACTGGGGGGAGGCTGTCTCGTGATTCCCAGGGCTTTTGCCTGGAGTCGTGAAACAAATCACCCTCAGTCATTTTAATATTTCATGAAATCTTGCAAAGTGATGGCATTCTGGGCAGATTAATACAAAAGCTATAAAATTCACATATGCCATATGGTATATGAGCGCCAAACGGGACGCCTGGGATTCGTTGCATCAATAGCAGTTTTACGTTGGCTTCGGCAGAGATGAACGACTTGCTCATCCCTGATGAGAACCTCAGCGGTGCGAGCGACCTTACTTCCCTGTGCGTTTGCTCCATGCAAAATAAACTGGTTATTTGGCTAGATTTATGAAAAATACAGAAAATACATGCGCCTTCTGTTGATAGGTGGCTTTCTATAGCAGAACCCTTCTGGTCCCAGTGGAGCCCTGCTGCAATTAGTCCTGCCTGACTTTAAAAGTTGCTTGAAATCTAGGTCCCGGACTTTTGAGCATTTAAAAGGATGATGGATGGTGTTGCTCATGCTTACTCTAACTCCGCAATGACATACGTTTATGATTGAATAAACCTGAAACAGCAGAAAGCAAAATGTCAAGGAAACGCTGAGTTTCTGCAGCAGCAGACCGTGGGAGCAGCGGGTGTCATCGGTGCATGTCAGCAGGGCTGCGATCGTGCATTTTTGATGATATGTAAGTTAATCCTTTGGCCTTTTCTTATGCACGGTGTTTGTCAGTGCCGGGCTGTCTGGGGCTGCGTGAGGTCTCTCGCCGTGTCCCGTCCTGCCCCGCGCCGCCCCGGTGCCACCGCGGCTCCGGCAGGGACGGCCTCGAGTCAGTTTTTCTCTTTCCCAAAGCCAGCGTCTCCGCTCCACGTGGTAAAATCTAATTCAGTCTCTGCTAAGTAGCCAGACTCGATTACGCCGGGCTCGTGCTTGGTGCAGACGTGAGCTGTGACAGTGCTCGCTAAGCTCGCTTTCCACGCTAATGAGCCGTCTTGGGTTCCCGCATTAAATCCAGACCTACTATTCTCTCCTTTCTGCAGCCTCTCCAGGCTCCTTTCCTTTCAGCAGTCCTGTTTAAAAATAGCAGTCAATGCTGGAGCTTAATGAGCCTCTCTCGGGCCTCCTGATGCGGGGGCGGCTCTGCTTCAGGGCACCCTCTGCTAGCGGAGGGCTCCCTGCGCCCTGCCCGCCGCGCCTGCCCTTAGGGGCTTTGGGGGATCCAGGTGGGTTACTGCAGTTTTCCTGCCTGTTCTGGCGTGCAGGCCTTTTCCAAATTTTTTAATTCAAAGCCTGTATGCGAGGGCTTTCCTGCAGGAGGAGCGGCAGGGTGCAATTCTGCCGGCGATGTGCAAGAATCGCATGTCACCGGGGGTCCCGTCTGCCCATCACACCCGCGCTTCTCCCAGGTGCCATTTGTAAAGTGGTGGCAATGTTAAAAACAATTATACCTTTGATACTCCTCCAGAATCTGTAAAATCCTCTATAGAAATGCGTCTTTTTTTATTTATTATTATTTTTTTCCATCCATGAAAACCCCGCTGCCGTCAAGGCTGGGCTTGGCCAGACTAACCGCAGGCTCTGCTTGCTGCGTGGGTCAGTGCTCCGCCATGCCGTCCCCTCTCAAGGTGCGTCCCTTGAACTCGGACCCGTGCAGCACTTGGGGGTCTCCAGCGACAGCCTCCATCTCACCCAGGCTGGTTTTGGGCAGGGGGTTGCTGCCGGTCTCCAGGCGGCCGTGCCGGCGCTGCTCCCGTAATTACCTAAATGCATTTTTAACCTGGGGGTTATTCTGCAGCGCGCTGGGGGGTTTTAAACAGCCTTTCCCACGTGCTTTCCTATGTGCTTTTAATGCTGTTACCAGGGAGCACAAAAAAGTGAGTCTTTATTTTTTCCTTCCATATTTCCTTACTTTTAAACTAACAAACTAACGTGCTTAAAATAGCCACTGCTCTTGCTAAGGCGTAAATAGGCTAGCTCTGGTTTTGAAAGAACGTATTCAACCTGCTGAACAAATAGTTTATTTGTTAAATAGAAGCAGTCGATTTCCTGTGTTTCAGGCTGCTGCTTTTTCTCCCCCAAAAAGGTCTTGTGCTGCAAAAATGTGTAAATGTATTGATTACTCAAACAAGAGAGTTGGCAGCTTATTTCTGTTGTTATGAGAGTCGTGCAGGACGTGAGTCTTTAGCCCAACGTAATTAAAGTGGTTGTTAAGAAGCTGCTGCTGCATAGCGTTCGTACCCATCGCGCTCTGATTTTGTAGCCCTGTAGACGACCAGGGAAGGTCTAAGCAGAACCCAAGCCCTGTATTTATACAACAAGAAGTCAAACCTGGCAATAGAAATTTGCACCATTAGCTTATGACCTGCCTCTTGGATGCCTCTCGAGCGAAAAGTCAGAGGTCCCTGCAAGCCGCCTAATCAAGGCAATTAGAGGAGCAATTAAAAGTGTACAAGCATACGTGCCACAGAGTGGATCGGGGGCAAATAAGGAAAGCATTAAAAAGCCAAACGGGAGAAACGCAGCAGAACTGAGGTTCGAAATAGAAAACATCTTAAGTGCACGGGTGAGAGCATCACCTCCCATGAGCAAAGCTGCGGACACCCCCCAAGGCAAGAACGTTTCAAGGGAAGATGCTCTGCGTTTCTGAAAGGAGCAAGCGCTGCCCCCCTGCATCGCTGCAGCTGGATTCAAATACGGGCAAAAAGAGACTCTCTTCATGTTGTGTTTCTCTGTAAACACGGCACCTACAACCCGCCGGGGCTGTACAGCCTTTGTGCGAGGGCTGACCTTTCCCGGTGGCTCTGAAGCGGTAATGGAGGTGATTTCCCCAGGCGACGCTTGTCTGCAGATGCAGGGATTGGCAGCTTTCATCTGCCAGGTCTTGGGGCAGAGATCGATGGATACGGTTCTCGGTCAAGGTGCGCTTTCGCTCAGCATGTCGATGCCAGGTGGGGAAATGTCGCTGGCTTAGCACTGCGGGGACGTGCACACCTTCAGCGTGTGCTGGCACGCCTGAGCCAGGTTTCCACGCCTGGTTCAGGACGGAGCACGGAGGAAAAGGCAGACCAAGGGCAGTTTTAGGTCATCTTCGCCCTCTCCTGACCTTCCACCCCTCCAGCTGTGATCTGTGTCTACCGGAGAGATGAAAGCACCTGGAGGCAGCTTGGAAATCGAACATCTTGAGATCATTGGTGCATCAGGAGCAGCGTGGTCCAGCCCTTTAGTCGGGGCTGAGTCACCCTGTACCATTCAAGGGGACCTCTATTTGTGGTAGAGCCGCTGTGACCAGGAGACCTGCGTGCATGCACACGCCACCCCCCTGGGCAGCACTTCTTAAATCAGTACTTGGGTTTGCAGCAGCACGATGCACGCGGCTGCAGGAGCTTGCAGCCGGCTCACTTCGGTGGATAAAGTCACGGGCAGGGCTGAGGCATGCTAACATTTAATATTTGCTGCGTGGTGGTGTGTAAGCAGGCTTTCTCGTCATGGCTTCCGCTCTTCTTGCTTTATCCCTTAGGGATTTCAGCGCACGCGAGTCTCAGCCAGACGGAGCAGGTTTCCTAGGAGAAGGACAGCGCGGCGCGGTGCCCGCGCGCCCGTCCCCGGCAGCCGCTGCCGTTGGGCGTCTGTCTCGCCTGCCGTCGGGGCTCCCGGCGAGGCTGACTCACGCGGAGTCACGACATCTCCGGCGCTGCCGTCCCACTCCCGCATTAGCAGCCTGCAGCGCTGGAAATCTTATAAACCTGAAATAGTGGTATCTGTAATAAAAATAAATTTAAAAAAAAGGCTCCTGAGCATTTTGGGGCAAGGGCTGCTTGTTTTCCATGCTGAAGAAGGATAACGAGGGTCTTTCAGTGCCTGGGGGCTTTGGGTTTTCTGGTGGCATCTTTCAAACGTGCCTACTTGCACCTGGGAGGACGCTTATGGGTTAATGCTAAGCATCCTTCCACGATTTCAGCCAAAGGAGAGCAATATCTAGCGATACTCTGTTTTTAATATCAGTTGGCCAGTACAAGGAAAGCGATGTCAGAAAAATCATCTTTCAGTGACAATGTGATTAATTTCTTTTTAAGGGGAAAAAGGGTTGGGTTTTTTTCTCCCTTTTTTTGTCATTACTTAAAGATGCCCTGACATTAAAGAACCTGTGATTAATTGCACTGAAAGGAATATAATAGACACCTTTTCTTGGTGTCATATGTATTTTATGTGATTTTGTGGTTATCTAGTTAGTCCAATGCAGAAAAAAATCTCTCCGAGACTGCTGTGAAGGATGTTAACTTCCTTTTCCTTATTATAGATTGATCTCTGATACCCACCTTTCTCTGCGCGTTGTTTTATTCCCACGAGTGATACAAGCCTTCTGCTGTTTTCCGTATATTGCATTTAAGTAGCTCAGTGTATTTTGGAGCCTGTATGGGAACATTTATTGAAGACTTGGTGATTGCCTTATTTTTAACATTATATGATGGGAGAAATTATATATTGTTTTAACACCTGAATGCATCTATGCTGTTGATTTCAGATGAAATAATATTTTTCTAATAGGCTGAGAAAGAGTACCTATTTTTCCCTATTTTTATTCTCTAGCGTGTGAATATTTTTCCATCTGTGGCTTCCACTAAAACGGATTTTCAATCTCTCTGAAATTTCTGCCTGAGTCCTACCAATATTTGCTTAAGAGTAATCAGAGTATTACCCAAATCTCTGTTCAAAGCAACAGTGACCTTACCCGCGGTAAGCAATAATTGGATTATTTTCAGAGATGTAGGAAGATTCACTGTAATAACAAAAGAAGAAATACCAAATGATAGCAGCACTTGTCTGCAGCACTGTGAGCCACAGCACTCTCCGCAGCACAGTTTAATAGCTTAGCATATTATGAATACTGAATAAGAGTGGCAGAGACTTGGGGAATACGCGTTGCTGTGTGGTTTTGGACGGTGTGCGTTATTCTGTGTTTCTGTGTTGACTCCTATTGTTGAAACGCATTGGTTGGGAAACGATGCTGCATAAACACCAAAGGACTCGGAGCCGGCGGGTGCTGGCCATGTCTGCAGCGCGGGTTGCAGCACGTGGCCTCCTTGCAGCTTGCTCCAAGAAATCAGGTTTTCCGCTTTCTCAGCAGCCTGAAGGTCACCCAGGGAGGCCCGGCTCTGCCAAAAACCCACGTAGCACCCTGCACCCCAAGCCCTGTGCCCGGCTCGGAGCGCTCCCGTGGTAGGACCCCAACCCACCTTGCGCAGGAGGGTGACACATGCAGGGCCCAGATGTCTTGGCATGGTGGAGTGGTTGAACATCATGGGGTTTGGCATGGTCCAGGTGTGGCCAGGACGGTTCAGGAGCTGGGATTCACCCATCCCTTGAGTTTCCCGTCATTCAGCTGCCGTTGGGTGCCACCACCCCACCTTGCCCATGCCTTCAAAAAACTCCTTTTTCGCTGTGTTTCTACGCAGTGTGGCTGGGGTTGAGTCAAGCAGCCTCCGGTAGCAGAGCTGGTGACAGCTAAGGGACGGCGGTCGCGGGCTGTGGTCGGTGTGCAGGAAGGGCGCTGCAAGGCAGAGAGGCTTCTCGCGGGGAGGCTGCGTTGCTGGGAAGACAAATTGGATTCCGTTCGGAAGAGCAAATCCATAACAGCCCGCTGTCGTGCGAGCCTGATTGCCTCTCTCCGTGCTTTTAATTGTAATGAATTATATGGCTCTGCACACCGGGGTTCCCAGCCTCTTGGCTGAAACTTGTGTAATTCACGTAAGTGTTTACACAAAAGCCAAGTAAATGTTAAGCTTCCTACGGATTTCAGTATACACGGGCCCTTGTTTGTGTTCAGTTTTAGCAAAAGGCAGAAGAAAAGCAGAGCGTATGTCTGCACGTGGAGGGGGGTAATGTGTGCGCACGTATGCGAGCTGCACGCGATAAAAGGTGCAGCAGAGCATGGGTCTGTGCTTTCCTTGGGAGCGGTGTTGCAGGGAGCTGGAAAAAAAAGACTTCTGCGTGATTTTGGTTTATTAAGAGATGCTCTGGGGCACATGTGGATTTTGCCTGTTGACCACCACAAGGGAAACTTTTGCCATCTAGGCTCTGGGTGCTCTTTGAAGTCCTTCCATGCGTGCACATGATGCTTCTAATTACTGCAAATGAGTCTTCTGCACAACAGCCTGCTGCGTGATTCGAACCAAGGCTGGTCTCCAGATGGGATCCCTCTCAGGGCAAACCTTGGCGGTGGCTGCTACCGCTCTGGTGACAGCAAGCTCCATGTCACGCATGCCGGGGGGGACTTTGATGCTGACCTCCGACAGCTCCTGGTTGTGGAGCAGGGGGCCTTCAGCATGGCCATGACCCTGGCTCTCATGTAGGGTCTGACCATGCCAAGGCTCCTGACTTTGCACTGACCTGAGACGAGCTGAAATTTGGACCCCTGCGTAGCAGACAGGCCTCAAGGTCCTTCTGAATTGCATGGAGCATCTGTAGGGCACTGACAGAGCCGGGTTTGCTTTGAAACGACAAAACAAAACGAGGCGATTATAGAATTTGCATTGAGACAATTCCCTGGGCCCTGGGAAGCCGGGGGAGCTGTATACCTGAATGTAATTTTATTTTTAGAAAGCACATTAAGGAGCATAAAGACCTCATTAACATGCCAATTGCAACCCTTACCGTTTAAGAATAGTTGATTATTTCTTTCTCTGTGCGTAGCCATTTGTAGGGGATAGTTGTGACTCGGCAAAGGCAGGAAAGGAAGGGAGCTTGTGTGACCGGCAACCTTAATGACTGCGAAGCAGCAAGCAAAGTGCTTGTTTTGGAGCATCCCTATACAGCGCCTGGTGCTCCAGCTCCTCCAGGAACCTCCCGTGCTTTGGAGGCCTTTACCCCAAAGCGTGGGCTAGCAGCGTGCTGGGAGCCCCAATTTTACCCCTTTTCAGGCCTTTCTTCAGGAAGACAAGGAAACTGCATTTAAAGGCAACCAAGCTGCCGTGCGATCGGATGGCTCTGGGAGCCGAGGGTTGAGGAGAAGTAAGGGAAGTGCCCCAGAAACCGCGCTGCTGGGGGCTGTGGGGATGCTGACCGCTCCCGGCGGTTCCTCACGGGTTTCCTTCTTGCCTACTCACCAGGAGTATTTTTAGCCTTTTTACCACTCCTGTGCCAGAAAGGATGTGTAAAAACAGGTAAATGAGAGAGGAAAGGAAGGAAAAAAAAGAAAGATTTATATTTCTCTGGCAGTGGTTTTCCAAGGAGCCCTGGTTATTCAGCAGCAGTGGAAAAACTGCAGAAGATGTAAATAATCTTTGGGATTAGGCTAAAGCCAAGCTTCAGTCATTTTACTGGAAAAATACCTGAGGGCTGTCCATTTAATAAAGATCAACCCGAATTTCTCTAGGGCTTATTATATTTTCATGAAAAGGATCAGTTGTCTTCGAGAGAAATGGTAATTCTGGTATCTACAAATATCCTTTGGAAAGAATGTGTTTCAGGTTGGTATATTTGACTGCTTTTTCTTCCAATTTTCTTTTTATGATAATATCTTGCATTCACATCCACAGTTACATGCAGAAAATGATCAAAAGCAAAGAGTAGTTTATCGGGAAATGGCAAACCACAGCTGCACGCCACGGTGTAGACTACATTGAGATAAAAACACTACACGATTTTTAGCTTTCGCTGTGTTTATATTTGGTGCCAGAGGTACTCAAGCAATTTTGCTAAGTGTGTATACAGTGCAGTCACGGTTTCCAACAAGTTTGCAGTGTCTTTTGAAATCGATATAGGATCTTAGTTACACTGCTGGGCTTAATTTTAGACCATAGAGTTTATCATTCAAGGTGGAAAAATGGGTCTGTTACGTTGTGCCCTATATTTAATCAAGTGCAGCAAAAAACTATCGCAGGCATCGTTCATCTTTGTGAGCCAATTTTTTTTTTCCGTTTTAGTTATATAAAATTCCTGTGCCGGTAAAATGGACTTTTTGATGACATCAGATCTGTGCAGTACAGGTTACTGCTTCTGGCAGGTGCAGGCTGGCTTGTGTGGGCAGTCCCCATACGGGTTTTTGCCCCCTCTCCGTGCTGTCTTCAGAGGCGAGAGGCTCTCTTCCCTTTTTCGTGAACCTGGCTGTCGTAGGGAACGTTGCTGGTACCGGGCTGCTCAGTCCGAGGATCTGGGGAACATCTTGATGCTCCTCACCCGGGCCTCGGTGGCCCGCGTGGAGATACCGCTGAGAGCTAGTAGCAGTCGTGCGTGCAGAGCGGCCAGCTGGACACCGTGCTGTTCAGTGGCCCGAGCAACTGGGACGCTTGCGAGGAGAAATTTGGGGCAGGGGGGTGTGAAAACCCAAGCATCGAGCGTTTCGGACACGCGTGCGCGCTGCTGGCAGGGGCTGAGCCGTGCCTCTGCAGAAGTCGGGCCGGGTAGCGTTTGCAACGAAGGTCCTGGCGTGGCCTTTTGGGCTTCACTATTGCCGTAGCTCCCGGCACTGGGCATTTAAAGGCAGGGGAATCGTGGTAGGTTGGTTTCTTCTTCCCTTCCCGTGCAAGCTCGTAGAAGCCGCAGCGAGGTGTTTGCTCCGGCGATTACTCTCCCCTACGCGTGGATAATTTCGATGGAGCTGCATTTGCGACCGCCGCTGCCATCGTAGCGGGAATTAACGGGAATCGCCGCCAGCGGTGCTGGAGCAGCGGTGAAAGCCCGAGCAGCGTGTGCTGGCCTCGGAGCTGCAGATAGCGTGGCAGCGAGTCAGCTCCCGGGGGAGAACGGGGCAGTCGTGAAGGAGATAAACTCGAGGAGTATAAACACAAGATTAAGAGCCTAACGCACGTGCGTTTTCATTGCATCCCCTCGGTACTTACGTGAGGCTTTTAATGCAGCGGTGGGGAGCAGGGTCACCACGATCACGGGCTTCGTGGTGGCTGCGGCCAGAAGAAGACCCGAGCGAGACGATCCCGGGGTGCTGCTTTGCCCCTCTCGACGGGCTATGCTCGCTCCCGCCGTGTAAATTGGTTTATCGCCATGGACTTGAAGTGAAGTGAAATCAAAGGATCCCCGCCGGTGCTTTACACCACCTGAGGTTCTCGCCGTCTCCAGATACCGCCGAACAGCTATTAGGTACTCCACAAAGCAATTCCAGTTAATCTTCTCAGGAGAAGTTTCCTTAAAATGCCACGTATGCATGTAGCCTGTAGAGATTAAAAAAATACTTTATCTTATCAGTACAGAAGACCCATAAAGTCCTTAAATATGCTTTTTGTTGGTGTTTCTAAAAGGAAGGGTTGATTAGCTGGTCTTAAATACCAAAAATGCAGTGCCTGCACGCTGGGGTATGCATACGTAAGAGCTCACAGAAGAGCAGTCAGAGTGTGCTCAGAGAGACTTGTCTTTAGAACAAGTTTATTAAAAATAATGCAGCCAGTTGCATGTATATGCTGTTGTAATTTGGGCATTCAGAGTGCTTGTGCAGATTGCTGTTTGGAGCGCAGGACGGTAATTAGTCCCGTTAACAAGGAGCATGTTCCTGGGAGGAGGAGAATGATAATGGCAGAATGAGTCATTTCGTCTTTAACAGTAAATGGAAAATTAATAGCATTTGATCCGTTCCACGTGTGCAGTTTAGGATATTTTGAAGTATATTTACTGATTTTCAGACTAATCCAATATGGGGGAGGGGCAGGGTTTTCTGCAATGTTAGCAAACAATTTCTACATCGGTAAATGGGATAAAATAGGAGATTATTCATCACTGAATAAATTCTGTGCTTACAGTCTCGTTATCTCAGGGATGCGATTTTTGTCTCTCTTGATGTCCCAGGACACCACGTTGGTTCATGGGTTTAGAAGTAAGTGGACAGCACAAGCGATAACCTCATTGAGCTGGAGCGGAAGATCAATTTTCTGCTGTATACACGTTTGTGTGTGTGTGTGTATATATATCTATATATGTATATATATGTATACATAAAGAAATTTTTTTAAACTATATGTAACTGTATCTGCAAGGTCCCACTGTGTCCGTCGAAAGACTTGGACCAGGCTCTGCTCTGCCGGGTGCTCCCAGCAGCCCCCCTTAGCTGTGGGCATCACCGCCAGCCGAAAAGCAGTTGTTCTGCTCGTGTCCGCTCCGTGTCCTGCGCGGAGGTGGGAGAAGTCGCGCTCCTAGAGACAGGATGACTTTTTACCACCTCTGCAGAGAATCGCAGAAAGCACCAGGCCGTTTTGCTGCGACGGTCCTGTTGCCTCCGGTAGGTGCATGGAGTACCCGAACCCCATGCTGGAGCACTTCCCTGGGGCGCCAGCACCACACTATATATGTAGTAATAAAACTGCAGTCACATCCAAATCTTATCAGAGAGGGGCTGCTCCCCATGCTGCAAACGCAGGACTCCCGTCCAGCTGAAACATACTTTCTTGCTGACAGGCCCTGACATGGTTACATCCATAAATGTTCTGAGACGACCGCTGTGCATGGCTTTATGCGACAGGTACCCAAAGCACCAGTCCCTCCCGGTGCTCCTGACACATTGCTAATGCAACAACAGCTTTCCAGGCTGGCGCTGAGACGGCGCGTGGGATTCCTGATTTCCCCGATGAGCCCAGCGGGCAGTGATAGCTCACGCTAAGCGTACGGATAACACGTCGGCTGGAGAAGGGGGAATGAGGGACTGGTCTGCAAAGAAAATGCTGTTTTGCAGACGGCCAAGCAGATACCTGGAGCGGGGTGTCCTGGGCTGCAGCGATGCTGCGGGATGGTGCAAATGCTTTCCCTCAGCAGAAGAGGCCGTCAAAGTGGGTCAGGATCAGAAACCTGCATTTTTTTTCTTGAGGCACACGGACTTTGCAAAGACTACTGCTATGTGGATGCAGATGCTTCCTCCAGGTGTCCCAAGTGATTGCAAACCAGTTAAGGGGGAGTGAAAGCACCAGGTGCAAAATACATATTTGGGAGAGGGGAAATGTCATTTGTATATGGTAATTTTCTTGTTGGGAGCTTAAATGGGTGATTCAAGGATTGAACAGGCTGCTGTTGGTACCTCTGGCTGTGGTGCGACTCGTGGCTGCAGCTCGGGTTTGTTACGTGGGTACGCAGAGGGTTTCCACCCTGCGTCTAACGTACCGCTCACCTACTTAGCAATCCGGGGAGAATAAGGAAAGCTCAGACTGAAGGTACAAGGGAGAATGGGGAAAACCTATTTTGGGTAGTCTGTCAGTCACAGCTTGACACTAATTGGTTACAATAAGTAATCGTTCTCCATGCAAATTAGACTCCAATTTTCTCTGTAGTGTGTGTATATGCTGTGTGGGCCCAGGTCTCTATGTGCTCTTTAATGAGGCTCTCGGGTAGTGTATCTGGTTTGTAAGCTGCTTCCAGTGGGGCTTTCAGCCATGGGCCTCAGCCCTGTCTAAGAGTTCACCCAAACCTCTCCTAGTCTCCCTCCTGCAAGGGATGGTTCTTACATCAACGCTGCAAGTTCAAGAGAAATTCTTTTTTTATGCGTGTGTATTTTGGCTATTTCTATGTTTACAGCTTACAAGGGGCATTTTTTAAAGTGCAGAAGGACTTAGTAGACTTAAAATGGGAATACCACTTGGAAATGTTTCCTCTGACTTACCAGAAGGCCTGCTCGCTTCTCCACGGTAGACCTTGCTGAATCCCTGACCTCTGCGAAGCTGAAGAGCGTGCTTGCATCTGGATCCTGCAGGCTTTCCACCGCCGCACCTGGAGCACGTGCTGCTCCCTCAAGCCCCTGTCCTTTGGATGCAGCCGTATGCGCGCGCTCAGACTGTACCCACGCTTCGGCCCGCTTTCGGGAGCTGCGCCAGGCTTGCACATCTGCGGCTGAGTGCAGGAGCCCAAAGTGGCGCGGGAGGCTTTCATCCCCGGCCATCCGCATGGAGGGTTTCGGGGTTGCAACGCCGGCAGCGGGAAGCTGCGCACGGCGCGGTTCTGCCGTTTCGGAGCTGCTGCCGAGAGCCCCCAACTTCGCCAGAGCATCAAAAGCTCACGTGGCGGTCAAGCGCCTAGATCCACGCACAGCAAAAAGCTGTGTCTCTGCAGTTAATGTCTACCCCAGGATGCAAAAAAAAAAAAAAAAAAACAAAGGGAAAACCATATGTGCGCACTGGCCAGGCTGTTGCTTGCCAGCAGTGCTTTATGATGCAGTAGTGAACTTTGTGAAATTCGGTGTAACTCAGGCCTATGTGCTAACCATTCCTATAAACCTGCTCCTTACGAGATGCAGTTGTGCCCCAGCTGTGCCTGCGGTGCGGTTGGGCATCGCCGTAGCGCTTGCTTTTATTGGCGCCGGGATTTTTGCCCGATTGACTTCTGACCGGGTGCTGGATGGCGAGAGGCCGGGTGGCTGGACACGCTCGTGAAGTTGTGGTCCCGTCGGAGCAGGGGAGAAACCCGTTGGGGAGCAAAGAGGCGAAGCAAACTGAGCGTGGGTTTTTTATTGTTTCTCTCTACGCGATTTACAGATTGGCGAGGTAACTGTGCTTTCGTCCCGTTAGTCCAAACCGTAAGGGATGTTGGCTCCGCCGAGAGCTAAATTTGGGTAAAGGGCCAGGATTGGATTAGGGCTCGCGTTTTTGCACCAATAAGCTCCAGCACCGGTGGGCGTCGCTCCGCGGGCTGGGGAAGCGGCCGGGGAGCTTCAGCTCCCCAGATGACCGAAGCCGCGTCCCCGCGCGCAGGCAGCCTCCCGGCCGCAGCAGGATGCACCGCCGCCACCCTCCTCCTCCTCCTCCTCCTCCTCCTCTTCTTCCTCTCCCCTCTCCCTCCCTGCACGGTGCTGGGTGGTTTTTCCGTGCGTGAAGCAAATGCCTATTTAGCCTCGGTAAGTAACGGCGCTTAATTTATAGCAGGCGAAAGCCTAAGCTGCTTTAACGCTGTGCAAATATTTGCATGGGGGAGTAATTTTCTTTTCCGCTCTCATTTCTGCCTGCTTTTGTAAACGGGGTTTTTTCACCGCGAGGCAGAGCCCCGCGGCGCCCAGCTGCAACGCCGTGCCGCTCGCCGGGGCTTTGGCTCTCCCACCCTTGCAGCTCGTCGCTGGGTAGAGCCGCAATTTACTGCTGCAGCACCCTGATGGTGTCTCCGACTCGAGCATCGCCCTGTTAATATCTGAACCTGCAGACGCTGTAAAATTTTTACTTGACGCAAATGTGCTTTTGTAGCGCTTCTCTTGCCAGCTTCTGAACTGCTGTAGCTTTTCTTTTTTTCTTAAACTCTGCGCAAGAATGCAAAGTGTAAAACTGTGGGAGTCTGGAGCTTATCTTTAGCTCTCGGTTTCAAAATGTGCTGCGTGTCTTCTCAGCTGTTGTAAGGATTTGTGTGGAATGACAAAATGCAAATTCTGAACCTTTGACAGCTGTGTTTATAGGATGGAGAGTTATTTTAAACTTTAGGATGTTGGATTTTTTTTTTTTTTAAGTTATAAATTCTGGAGGAAAAACTCCTGTTTCTTTAAGGCAAAACAAAGCTTTCTTTGAAGTGAAACAGAGCCTTTTGGAAGTACGCAACCAGACTTGCTGCATTCAATTGCTTTTGGGTACTTTTGGAATTAAGCAAATAGGAAGCTGCATTTTACAGCTTTGCTGGTTAGTGACAAATGACACGTTCGGCTGGAAAAAAAGGGTTCGTGGGGGAGAATGCAGACTCGGAGCAGTCTGCTGAAGGCTCGGTCGGTGTAAAGTTACCTCAGCTGTTTCCTGCTCTAGGTGCACTCAGCATCATCCTCCTTTTGCTTTTTTTTTTTTTGGCTTATTTGTGTGCTTTGGGGTTCCTTCTTTCTCCAAGCAGATGTTTTTATCTGTGGAGCACCGAGAGCACCAGGCAGCACGAGTGCCGCGTGGGAGGGGCGGGCCAGTGCCCCTCTTAAAATAACCCGTGGCCAGATTTGAGAACAGAGCACTTCGGGCTTAAAGGCCTCAAGTGAGCTTCAGCAGCAAAAATGTACGTGTTTCTGGTTCTGAAAAGCGTGAATCATTTGCTTTGCGTTTTTGTGGTGGAGGCCGGGAGATGATGAACCGTCCTGGCTGCAGGAAATGGCCAGGAGATGGGCGCGTGTTCCTGGACCCGCCTCGGACGTGCGCAGCTTTCGGGGTAACGCAACGGGCAGCGTTGGACGGGGACCTCTGAACGTGCCCAGCCGCTTCGGGGCGCCGTGGAAGAAACGCCGGCGTTCTGCGACGTGACGCTGAAAGATGGGCATTGGTGTTTCTAGGAGACGGGCTCTCCTGGCGACAGCGAGATTTAAACACAAAAATATATAGGAAACCGTTTACTCAGCGCGACAGTGTTCTGCACACAAACACCTATGCAGACGTGGTCTTTCTGAGTGCAGTTTCTATGTGTTAGTGGAGCTGGGAGCAGGGCGGCATCTGACACCCAAGGAAAACCATTGAAAAACACTTCAAATAGTCAAGTTGTCATGGTCCTTGCTGAGGGACATCATCCTGGGGAGGACGTTGGGGGAACCAGGTGCAGGTCTGCTCTGGCCCCCGGGAAGGACTTGCGTTTGCCTCCTGCAAAGCACGTTTTCCTCTCCCCAACCAAGGGATGTGCAGGAGACGGGGGCTGAAGCCTCGCTGCTTCTCCCCCCAGCAAAGGCAGGGCCAGTTCTGTAGAAGATGTGTTATTTGACCTCTGGTTGCCTTAATGTCTGCTGTGCCCAAGCACAGCACTGCGTTGACCAGCCTCTCTCTGCACCGCCGCCCCACCAGTTGGTACCAGTTCTTCACCAGTATTGCCCGTTCGCCACAATTTGTTGACCTCTCATCGAGCAGAGACTCGAGTTTCTCACTTTGGAGACCCCCTGTGATGTGTGTGGCAGCAGCCTATTCTTCAGACAAGCGTGTTTTCTTCAGGCTTTTCTAGCGTTTATTACTCTTGATGATATTGCCCTCGTTAGCCTTGTCTTCACACCCTCACTGATGCAGAACTGGCCGCAACACCTATTGCGTAACGAGGCCGGTTCCATACGTGAAGAGACGCGACCTAAGTTGGGACTCTCCCAGTTAAAACAGAACTAAATGCTTGCCCTCCAGATAAATTTTAGCGTCTCTGCCAAAAAATTATGCTTTTAGGAGGAATTATCAGGAGTTCTAACATACACAAGCTTCATTCCTCTGGGTCTTTTTTATTTTTAGCAGTTTGGCATGAATGTGGGCTCTACCACTTTTCTCTCTTTTGTAACAAACCTTTCCCACGGCCCACGTGATTCCTTGGTGCATCGCTGAAACCCGAGAGATCGCCCCGCGTTAGCACTGCTGATGAGCGGTGGGGAATGGCATGAACATGTCTGCAGCACTGGAGCTTGCTCCAGCCGGGACGTGCTTGGATGGTGCTGTTTGAAATGCCGCGTGTTGGATTTGGCAGTTCACGCAAACTGGCTTCACCGTTTATCCAGCACTGCCGACCTTGCGCCGCTATTTGCTACCTTCGGATGCTCAGCGTTACTCTTCTGCCTTCTGGAATTGGGTAATCCCAGAAGAATCACAGTTTTTGCTGGTTTATAAATAGCTTCTTTCCTAAGAATCGGTGGGAAATACTCAGATATGTGAATTCTGAAAATCCAGAAGGAAGAAAACAATATCCCTGGGAGGAGGAGGCCGAGAGAGGGGACCACGCGCCCGGCGGGGCTTGCGCAAGCTCACGGCGCTCCAGGAACAGCAACGTCGGAAGAGCAGTGCCGGCACTGTGGGGCGAGGATGGGGTGATCCATGTTCCCTTCCCACATCTGTCGTGGATTGCTTGCATAACCTTGGACAAACCACTGAAACTTTTCCAAGTTTCAGATCCTCACTGAGGGACCAGGATGAGTAGCCCAGCTCCTGTCTGGGCTGTTTCGGTGAAGGTCTCGGAGCAGAGCCAGCCTCAGGGATGGCACCAGGCACTATCCATGTCCGGATGGCATGTGCCGTAGCCCCTGTCGCAGCCAAGACCTCCAAGTACAGTTGGACAAGGACAAATGACAAAAAAATCAGACAAGTAACTGCAGTCAGAAAGAAAGCTTATTGCTGGCTTGTCCCCCCTGCCTTTCTCTGCAAATCCCGGGAGGTAGCTGCGATGAAATAATTACGACTCGTTTTCTCTTTAGATTCCCCGTGTTTGGATTTTGCCTTTTTGGTGTTGGTTTATGCACTGCTGTTTCCAGCAGTTCAATTGTATGTGTGTAGTTCTGGCTCTTGATATTTCGTGCAAAGATAGAAACGAAAGAAAGGTTGGCCCTGGCAGGGAGGTGGCTATTTAATCGCAGCAAGGCTCCCAGGAAAATGTGCATTAAATATTTATGGGACTGTATTCATTAACATTTTCACTGTGTGGGCACTGGGCAATGAAGGAAAACTGTCCAGAGAATTCAAATCTCTGTTACATAGCAATAGGCCTGGAAAGAGCTTCGGCAAAGGGAAGCCATGAACGCTTGCTTTGTTATGCTGATGTATGCCGCGTAACTAGAATGGGATTTGGATTTGCAATAGTAGGCAGTATTTCAGTGGTTTCACTTACAGCTCTGAAAACGCTCATGATAAATATTTTAGGTCTGATTTTTTTCTGACTGACATTAATTCATCTCCATTTCTATGTGAGTGCAGGTGGCTGACACCAAACATCCTGATTCACAGGCAGGCAATTAGAGAGATAAGCCTAAGTGACTTCATGTGTCTCCTTCTTAGATTGCTCAACTCTGAGTTGCTTTAAAGGGATCGGATTAGCAGAGATTGAGTTCTCAGGCTGCCGGAAATCAGCTGCTGCTTGGGGGCCTGCGTCCAACATGCCCTGTAGGTACCAGGTTATGGAGCAAATTATCCGGGGGCGTGAAATGATAGCAGGGAGATTAGAACGGATGATGAAATGGTATTAGTGTTTGCTTCATTAAGAAAGTGCAGTGTATAATGTGTTGAATTTCTCTAGGACTGTAGAGTATTTCTTACATTTAATAAACAAAGCTAATGTTTGAAATATGTTTGTCTGCTCTTGGGTCCTCCGTTACGGTATCCTGGCAGAGGACATTGGACTTCCCACAACAGTGAGTGAAAGGCTTGAAGCAGTAGCAGCCTGATGGATTACATATTCCTTTGGGATGAGAAGGGCTCTCACGGCAGTGTCTAGGATACCTCCTTATAGACGGCAGTAGTCTGAGCCCAGGACTAGCTCTGGGCTCGTGCTGAAGGCTGTACCAGTTGCAGGGGTGCTGCCAGATTTGAGGGGGGAGCTGGAGGTTTCTGCTGGCCGTACCCCTCCGTTGCATGGTATTTGGGACAGAAAACGCCGTGCCTGACTCGGACTGCCCCCGCGGGCACCTCTTTTGGGGGGGAGGCTGGAGCTGTTTGCGCCGAAAGAAGAAGAATTTGTCTTGGTGCTAGCTTTGAAGCTCTGGGAGACAGGTTTCTCATACGTTTTGACCAGGGTAAAAGGGACGTATACAGGTTTAGGAGAAATACCTGCTTTACGTGAATGCCTGTTTTACAGAATAAATGCTAATCTTGAGTAATTAGTTAATAGACTCATCGTGGATGCCCCTGCAATCCGTTTAGGCACTTGAAACCCCATTAATTTTGGCTGGCACCTCACAGCCGAGCGGTGAGTCCAAGGCTTGAACGTCCCTGTGCTTTCTGCTCTCCGATGCCATTTATTCCCCCCGTGCATGAGAAATGAGCCTTGCCGTTCCCAATCACACTGATAAAAACGACATGGCTTGTTCGAGTCACGCGCCGTGCTGAACGTTTCTCGCTGTGCATCAGCCTCCGTTGCGTCGTGTTTTGCCGTTTTGCGTGCGCCGGCGCGTTGCAGCACGCTGCCTCGGTGGGTGTGATCACCCTGCCTCTTACCTCCCGCCGGAGAAGGGGCTGCTAACCTTGGCGGACGGGGAAGGCAGCAGCGTGCCAGCGGTACCTGAGCTAGCGGATCCTGCTCGCGCAGTTATCTGGATTCCTCTTGGAGCACTGGAGATGATCAAAGCTAAAACAAATAGCTCTTTTGCTGCTCTTGTTACTTTGAAGTGCTGCTTGTCGTGGAAGTACCAGTGTGTTTCTTTGCACTAGGAAATTAAAGAAATCTTTGTTCTGGCTTCAAATTCCGTGTTTTCTAACCCTCTGACGCGATGTTTGTTGATATCCTGGTTCCAGCAGTTCACCGCCTGTTTGCAATTACTCCTCAGCTCTCCTACTCAGTGGTCTGGAGCTTGTTTAACATAGGGGTTAAATTTCCTTGATGTAAACATTTTCTGCTTTTCAGGCTTGTCATTATTTGTTTTGCCGATGCTCTTATTTTCATAAGCACCAGAGACCCACACTGGGGGGATCAGTCCCTTCCTTAAAGAGTGTGGACCTCAGACTTCCAAACATCTCCACGTTAGACACTTTTTCAGTGTCTAGCTCCCACTAAAAGTCAGTGGGAGCTGAATGCTTCACTACTGCCAAAATACCCACTGGGATTTGAGCATTGGACCACTTCCATTGACCGTCTCTCTAGACAAGGAGCTAGCAAAAAGGAAGCAAGAGTCGGTGGTGCCTCCTAGGAACCGTAGAACCAGAAGCATTTCAGAATTTGACTGCAGACGCAGAAGCCTGTGTCTAAGCCACAACTTACTTTGGCCTTCAGGATCCAAAGCCCGTCACTGAAGCAGCATTGCAACCTTTGTGTTCACTGCATTCGCGATCCAATAAGCCTCCTAAAAGTTGTTAGAGGTAAGGGTGGTGGAGCAACCTGCATAACATGGGTAATTTATAACATGGGTAATTTTTTTCTTGCAGTGGACTCCTCAGGGCAAGAACAGAATTAGCAAGTGGTCTTTTGAGATACCAGAAGGGGTTTGGAGAGCTTAGTCCCCAGCTCTGCAAAACTTGGAGAAGGCACACTTGGATTTTGTAGCGCATGACACAACCTGAAGCCAAGCAGAAAGCACGTCTGAGGTTTGCTTTTTTTAGCTGTGGCCATAGCCACAGCCCAGGAGCAGCTTGGGGCGGGCACCATGGCCTGTGTGAGAAGCGAGGTCACATGCGTGGCGTTTGGCTCACGTGCAGGCGGTGCGTGTCCTGTGGTGCTGCAGCCCTTCCTCGTGGTGGATCTCTCGGGAAGCGTGGATGACAGAGGGCCGGGCACCAGGGCTTTGCCAGCCCGGCTGATACACAGTCTTGTTGTCAAAGGTCTCTGTGGCTTAAGGAGTCTTTGGATTTATCTGTTATTTTGCCATGCTGCTGGCATCGGCATAGTTGTGGTTGGTACCAAGGCTGTCTCTGTTTGGATGACGTTCTGCAGAGATATAGAAGAGTCTCGTGGATGGAGGAGACAGTTTTGGGCTAAAGCCTGCTTCTGCCTCATGAGTACAGCAGTGGTACAGGGATGAATTCAGAAGTTTTACGGCCGGGGAAGATCATTACAATCCTCTGGCCCGACCTGTGCTGTAACGTAACACTCAGCGAGCAGGTCCTGGAGAGCCTGAGACCTTTGGTGCCCTCCAGGCAGATGCAGCCAGGACCAAGCAGGGCAGCATCTCCTGCCCTGTCTGCCATCCCCCCCCCGACACCAGAGGCAGAGGGTGCAGTACCGGGTTTATTGCAGCCTTCCTGATGAGCGAGTGAAACAAGGCTCGTCCGGGCACAAGAAGAGCATTCAAGCCGTGTCGTGGTTTGAAACAAGCCTTGAAAAGGATTGCCGGGCCCTGCAGTTATGAGCATGCGGCCAAGGCTGAGCCTGGACTGTGGGCTCTGTTTGAGGCGGCATGAAAAGCCTTTCCTGCCCAGCAGCGTTGGCGCGGCAAGAAGGGGAAGGAATGAATTAAAAGTTTTCAGCTAAATCCCCAATTGACTGTGAATGAACTTCTACCGCATAACTTCTCTGCTGCTTTAAATGTTTTCCAAACCATTTAACCATTACTATACAAGCATGTCACTGTGTCTGCTTTCCAGTCCTGTAAAATATTCCCCTATCTGTAAGGCTCCTCTTTTACACTAGGGCTGCTTTGGTTTTTCATGAATTGTAGAGAAATTTTTTAGTGCTGTGTTCCCATTGCCAGCTGTCAGAAAGGCTGGTGTGGACAGGGACAAGTGTCTCAGTGTATTTCAAAGGAATTTATTTTACTTCACCCCATAGCACAGCCAGACACTTCAGAGGAGGATTTTTGTCACGTTTTACTATTTTCTGTAGAACTGTTCATCTCTGAGGCTCTGTGGACTTCGAAAAGTATGGCTGGTTTGCCTCAACGTAGAGGCGATGCGTTTTTGTTCTAAGCCACATACCAAATCATAGTCAACACTAAAAGTAAACTCAGTTTCCATGGCTCTTGTGCTCTAAGCACAAGGTGTTGCTTCCTTGGGCCAATGCACCGAGGCTGGGAAAGCAGGAAAGCTGCTTCCCCCCGCGGCTCTGCATCTTATGCAAAAGGAAAACTTCAGCAAAGTCATAAAACTTTTTCAAAGTAGAGATGTTCAGCCTGCAGCAAGTGGCAAAATCCTTCTTGGCCATGGGTATGTGCTGCTAGTGTAGCAGACGCTCAGTGAGGGGAAGGCAGCTGCTGAGCTGTGATTGCCGCTTATTACACTAATTATAATAGTCTCGCTGGTGTCGTGAGCATCTCTTCTCCTCCCTCCATCTGTCTGTTTTGTCCATCCATGGTTGCTCATCTTTGAGATGGGGACTGTCTTTTTGAAGTTCCCTGTGCAACAGGACCCCTGACTGCCCTCCCCATCAGCTGATACGAGGAAACAGTAATGATTCTCGCACAGAAGGAATTTTTAGAATTGAGCTGTTTGCCCCGAAATGAAGGCCACGGAAAAGTGAGATGTTGGCCCTGCTGTGCGGCTCCACATGTCCAGGCATCGTGTCCAGGTGTCACGTCCAGGAACCCTACAGTCCCTCAGCCCCTAAATTGCAGCTCTTTTTTTGTTGCAAGGAGACAATGTAAGTTAAATACTCAACAGAAAGAGGGTACTGCTGCTTTGGGTGCCCACGTGTTTTTTATTTCTTTGGGGGGGAGGATTTATTCGTTGTCGTGCAGCTCTCGCTTTGAAGAACAATGCACTCCGAAGCAGTTGGCACAATGCTTTCTGGACGGCCAAACAATGGGGCTCACTAAATCTCTAGCAGCAATAATTGCTTCTAAAAGGCTGATGTATTTAGTCTGCTAATGTTTAGCAAACATGTTTGCTTTGCCCTTTGAAGATAATGCTGCATGCAGCACAGAGTGGTAGGAAGAAAAACATGAAGAAATGTCCTGCGGTTTCCAGCATGTTTAATGAATAATGGCTGATCGGAGCAACAGCATTAAATAGCGCCTTTGCCCTCCGCAAGGCGCGAACGGTTGGGTTTCATGGGCTCTTTGGGTGCTCAGGTCTGCAGCTCCCTTTACTGCGGCGGGGATGCTTTTGCCATCCAGGACGGAGCCGCCTTCCCGGTCACCTCCAACCCAATACAGTCTTAATCCATCCCTTTGAGTCCCGCTCGCCTGGCGCCTGGTTTAGCTGTAGATGGTGATAAGATAGAGATGGGTGAGCAGCTCTCGTGGTCCCAGTGGGGCTGCCTGTACGGCCGATGTGCCGTGCTGCGGGCCGGGCTCAGAGCACGATGGACGGGCCGTCCCTGCTGGATGCAGCCAGGCACAGGCCGTTTCCTGGGAATTTCTCCCAGTCAGAATGTTTTGCCAAATTAATATTCTATCAGAGAAGTTTTACTTTAAAATATCTTCCTTTATATAGCAGCTGAGCAGTTAAAAAAAAAAAAAAAAAAAAGGGAGAAAATGAAGTAACTCGCAGGCCAGAAAGCTTATCACCAGGAAAGCTGTTCAAATTATACACTTAATTAATATTTAGTGAATTATTTTTACCTTGGCTTCAGTATTCAGACTCCTTAGGCAGATGAAACAATGAAATCACTTGTGCCCGAGATTTTTAGTGGTTGAGCTGTATAAAATTTCAGATCTTTAAGTTCTTGCAGGCAACATTAAAGCCTTTTAATTTCCATGAGTCAAGCTCTGTATAAATCACACCGGGGTTGGCATATCTCATGGGTGCTTGTGGCAAGAGTAATGAATTTCATGGTTTGTTATGAGCTACTAAAACCAATACAAACACAGAAAGCTCATTGTAATCTCAGCGTATCATTCAAGGAAGCAATTTATTCCTAAGTATGAACAAATGTCAAGCTACGATAACAAATTGTTATTACTAATTAAAACAAGGAGAATAATAGCAAACATCTATTGTTATTTATGCACCACAGCAGGCTGTCGCGGGGAAACCTGAGCTCCATCCAATGTTAGCCAGGAGGACGGCAAGGCTGGAAACCTTGTGGTATCCTAAAAAGCCTCGACCTGCTCCGTGCACCCTAGGCAGGGTACAAGACCATGGTCCTAAAAGAGCTTAGTTGGTGAAAGCAGCTAGGCTTAAATTTAGTCTTAAATTAAGTTTTTCATAATGTTACATTTTTAAATTAAAGCTAAACCTAGCTGAATTGTAGAAGTCTTGTGGGTGGATTTTGGGGTGGGCCTGGGGGAATGATGTCCGTCAGTCTGCATGGTTATAGGAGCTGACTTTAAACTGTCCAGTTCTGCTGCACACTCTCTGGTATAAAATAAAACTTCTGCTCCAGCTCCTGCTTGCAGTGTGTTTGCAGAGGGGAACTGAATGTTTCCGTAAGTCCAGGTTCCCGGCGGCAAGTCCTTCCGACTTTGGCACCTCTGTTCTGTTGCCCGTTGAATGGGTTGAGCGCTTAGCAGGGGTGAGGACCCCGGCACCCCTGCGAATCTGGCTAGCTCCCTACATTTGCAAATACGCTTGCAAATTTAAAAGACTGGGAGGCATCATGAGAGCCCATTTCTGTTCCGAATCATGATGGATGAGTGCAGTATGCTGTGGGAGCATCAGCCCAGAACCAAAGTTATCCAGGAGTTAGCAGCTACCTGCATTTAACGCAGTTCAGAAAGAAAGCAGGAAATAGGTCTTTTTCTCTGTAGGTGGTAAAGAGCAAGCACCCGTGTTTTTCTTTTGTCAGCAGGAGAAAAATGTCTCCCTCAAACTGCTGCCTGGTTTGGAAGAAGCTCGGCTGATATTTGTCCCGTTCAGCTTTAGGGATCTGAGTGAAGCACTTGGCTCCATTGCCTAAGGCTTTCCCTACACCTGGCTGAGGTAAGGGGCAGAGAGCACCAAAATCCAGACAACAGCCCAGGAAAGACTTACGCAGTTGGGTTTAGATGGGTAAAACCTGTACTGGTGTTGCTCGTCCACAACTCTGGAGCAGCTGGAGATTCACCTCTGAGCTGGGGATGGTCGTGCAGGTGGGACCAGGTAGAGGCACACGCCAGGCAGGCGCGAGGGCAGGCAAGCTGCGGTGACGGTGCCACGTGTCCTGGTGCCGCTGGTCCGTACGGCTGTCCAGGATGGAGCGGGGCGCGATGGTTTAATTTTCTATCCAGGCCCCAGTGCTGTCGTTCTGGTTCAGGGAAGCTTCAAGAGGCAGCAGAGAAAGTCATGTCCTGGCTGCCCCAGCTGCATGGACTCAGCGGGGAGCTGGATGAGCAAGGACAGGAAATTCCCAGGGCGCAAGCACTGAGCTGAAACACCCTATTAGACAGGTCTGAAGCAAAAAAAAAAAAAAAAAAAAAAAAATTACCTAACATGGCAATGACCCTGACAACATCAGGTAGCGGGAACGGGCTACAACGAGGGAATCTTGGGCTGCCGCCAAGGCGCATGTTAATGCACGCTTTCGGGGTTAGTTGGTTATCTTGTAAATACATTTTCTATTTTATGTAAATGGAAAATTAATTTGTGTTGCTGATCAAAGGTTTAGTTCTTTGGAAAACATACTGCAAGATAAGCTGAAGATTTATGAATTTCCTTCATTGCATATTTTCGGAGAACGCTTTATTGTTCATGGAAGGGCCCCAAGAAAAATATTTGATTAATAATACTGTGTTGAGTTTATTTAGCTTAAATTTTGATGCAGTGCTTTAATGAGACTTTTGTAGACATTATTAAAGGAGGCTATTAGAAAGCCCTCCGATGAAGAATACTATCAGGCTAGCAAAGAGGAAAAAAAGCCAAAACATAAGCATCCAGATTGTTGTTCGCGTTCTGTTACAAATTTGATTTCGACATACGAAAGTGAAGAACAGAGCAGTGCAGAGTTAAAGCCGGAGGCCGTGAAAAAGCCTTCTCGTTGTTAAGCTCTCTAAAGCTTCTTGCATTAAGGTGATTAAAAAAAGAGAGAGAGATACCGTGATTGATTGAAATTCAGTCTGTAACTTGCTGCAGTGTGTCACACCAGAGTATATGATGTTTTGGACTGCTGTTTTGAGCCTGCTGGTAGCGTGGTGGGTTAAGGACGGATTCAGCGTATAATAGCGCTTTGCTGATGTCTTCCCTCGCTGGTGAGTTGGGGGATTCGCGGGGCTCCAGCGCGCTCCTTGGCTGCAGCAGCGCCGAGCCGGGGGATTTGTACTCTGGCGGGGTCGAGTGACGCTTCGGTGGTTTCTGGAGTGGAGGCAACTCGTATTCGTAAATGCAAGATGATGCTGGCTGACAGCAGCGCGGCAGGGCGGGCTCCATAGGTAGCCACAGATGCGGCGGCTTTGCTTGAGCTTCGACAGGCGCTCAGCACCGTTCGGTGAGATCTTGTGACGTTCTGTGCTTTTGGGCCTGAGCGTGCTTACGCTGGGTCACAAGAGGGTTTTGCCTCAGCATTTGGGGCTGCAGGGTGCAAGTTGGTCACGCTTTGCAAAAATTAAGGTTTTTTCCTAAATTGCACTCTGCATTTACACACCCTGACAAGCCCCAATCCTTGTGTATCCGTGTTGTAACGGACCTGGGACGCATGTCCGGGTGAGGATCTTCCCACTGTGTACTGGGGCTTGAAATGCCGTCGGCAGAGACCCCATCAGCCGCGATGCATCGAGTGCCGCTGCGGCATAGCCGGCCACCTTAAATCCGGGCTGCCAGAGGACGTCAAGTCTCGCTTGGCGTGCTTGTACCCGCTCCCTCGCGCTGAACCCGCGGCCAGAACAGGATGCGCCTTCACGGCGCTCACGGGATCATATGGTGCCCGTATGCTGCGCAGCCTTCAAAGCTGTGCGGAAAGGATGCAGAAACGGCAAACAACAGGCCAAAAAAAACTTGTACTCATTACAGCGTAGAGAATCATCTGTCCAAATACATCATCCACAGCGTTGCTAAGCTGTTACCAACGCAGGGAGGAATTCTTGCTGGGGTGGGAGACCCGGATGAGGCCTTGTGGGACGGCTTCAGCTCCAGGCAAGGCTCCTAAGCGGGACTTGGGGTTTCTGAGGGTTTTAGTGAATGAATTTCCATGGGGCCGTGCTCGGACTTGCCTGAAACGCCACAACTGGCCCTGGAGAACCGCAGACGTCACGAGGCGCCGCTGCCGCCAGCCGCGGGAGAGGATGTCCGCTGAATAATTCAGAAAGGCAACTTGACCTGACATGCGTCAGGTTTAGCAGCCCGGTGACCTCGGGGGTGGCAGGCTGCTGCCGCGGGGCTCGTTGTGCTCGAGAGAAGGAACGGTGTCGCATGAAGCCCCGTTGCTTGACAGCCAATCGATACAGCAGGTGGTAAAGATGCTCTTTACGAAATGTGGGCTTTCATAATGATGGGTTTGTTAAATTAGCTTTAGGGATGAATTTGTGAAAAAGGCAGGAAGTTTAAAGCCAGCGGAAATCAGGTCTTTGTCTTTAAAACGAGCGGCAAAGGGCCAAAGGAGCTGGTTACGTTTACAGGCAAGGTTGGTCCTCTGCTGCTTCTGAGCCTGAGCAGGGGCCTCTGGCTTCGAGTGAAATTCATCTTTCTTTTTCGACTCGCATAGCTTAGATTTTACCGCTTAGATTTTACCTCTGATCGTTCAGAGCGTTTGCTTCGTTGCCAGCAATTATCAGCATCCATCTTCGTACCCGTGGAAGTCCTCCAAGCGACCTTTCCAAGTGTGCTCCGCTGGCTCGGTCCTCACCTTGCTGCCTGATGAAGCACCCGTTTCACCCGCGCAGCGTGCAGTATCCGTCGGGAGCTGCCGTGCGCCTGCTGGAGTTGCTCCAACACGCGACCTTTTCGCAAGCGTCGGAGTAGGTAGCAGTAACGCAGAGCATTTGCCAACCATCGAGCGCTTTTCAGAGCAGGAAGTTTCATTTCCACTTTCCTAAAACAGTCTGGTGTCCAAAAGTGGAATCTCCTGAGCTGATTTCTTGTCTCAGAATAGCCCGTTTGTTGGCTTTTGAAGGTGCTCAGGCTTGCAAGTATCAGAGCAAGGAGTCTGCCAGGAGCGACGATGAGTAGACGTGCCGTCGAGACACGCAGCTCTCCTGCGGGCAGGTAGTCGTGCAACAGAGGTGTTGTAAGCACTCGTTTTGCTGGTCTGTGGCATGAGCTTGTGACTTTCACCTGCACTTTAGCTTTGTGCATCAACTTAATACTTAAAAGTTTGCGTTTTCTGGTGTGATTCCTTTCTTGGGGATGAACCGGTCAGCGTAGGTAGCAAGCAAAATGGGCTGCGGGACTCGTCTTTGCTATAGGCTGCCCCACTGCAGGCAAGGCTGGTACCTGGTGATGACCACTGCCGTGGACTGGGTTGCGCAGACCACATCGGACAAGAAGTGGGTTGGAAATGAGGCTCTTCCCCTGCCAGCCTTTCCCCCGCGCGCAGGCGGTTCTGCTCAAGGGGCACTTGGGGCACTACTAAACCCTTTGCTCCCAAGTGGTCTTAGTAAGGGCCTTCACTCCTTGAAGGTTGATGCAGGTGAAGTTGGGCATTTGACTCATGTTCAGTGAAAATTAGTGCCTGCAGCACCTGCCATTTTGAATAGTGCGCTTTTTTGGCTCAGTTGAAGCCCTTAGCTTACTACCGTGTGGTTTTAACGGTGTATTTTCAGAGAAGGTTGTTACGGTAAACACGGGTAATTTCTGCTCTGCAGAGTTTCTGCTCTACATTATCATTTTGTTAGCAGGCTTTTCTTTTTGCTTTTGCCCAGTTCCATTTTGTCTCATTTCCTTTGTATTTTAATTAACATGTTCTGAATTTAAGAGGAAAAGACGTCATCTCAGGGCCTTGGCACGTTAACCGTACAGAGCCGCGTTGACAGCCTGCCCGAAACACCGAGGCAAGCCGGGAGGGACGAGATGTGCCAGTCGAGGAGGTTGAAGGGTCAGGGAGGCTTTTGCCCAGAAAGTGCTGTTAATTTGTGGAATTGGAGGAGATCAAGAGGAACCTCCTCGAATCTGTGGCGTTCCTCGGGAAGAGTGGGAGTGCTACTCCGTCCTTGGGGAAGCCCAAGGGCACGATGGCCGGGAACGGCAGAGTGGCTCCCCTGGCCTGGCTGAGCCCGGCTTGGACAGGGCATCACAAAACCCACTTTTGGGCTGTCATTCCCCAAACTTTGGAGCTGCTGGAAGGTTTGACCTGGCTGGATGCAGCCACAGAGTTGCTGCTTGACTCTTGGAATTGCAGCTGCAGTTTTAATTAAAAAAAAAGAAAAAAAACTGTAAATGCTCAGATATTTCATTAATGGCCATAAATATTTTCATCCATCTAAAGCCATGTCAGAGCCAGATGAGGTCTCTGCGTTTTCTTTTGGCCTGTGCTGCACCGTCTCCTTGGATGGGGTAAGTCGGGGCAGCTCTGATGAGAAGCTGGGCTGATTTATCCCAGCTGAAGATTTTGTCCTTGATATTTTGAGTGCAATTCCATATAATGAAACTTAATTTATGATCCTTAATAAAAACTATAATTTAAGGCATTTGAAACTGCAGAAAGACTCGCAGCTGTATTTTCTGCATCCTTCTGTGTTCTGTAAACGTATTTAATACTGCCAAACCCAAGGGCTCAGCAATCCTGAGCCAGGCCCCAGAAGCCGGGAGCGTGTTACAGAAACGATATGTGTTGCACAGGCTTTATTTGCCTTCTGTATTTTTCTGAGCCCGCAGAAACTAGGTTTTTAAGTTTCACAGACGTGAAAGCGAAGAAATACATTCCCCCCAACACTTAACTTGAATCAGATTCATTTGTGAGTCCCTGATTCACAAGCGAGCCTTAAGAGCATCAAAAGAGATCTGGCAGTATAGCTCTTTCCGTATATTTTCTTTTCCTTTATGAGGGGAGGGAAACGCTGGGGAAGGAAGATTTAGCTTGGCTATTAAGCTAGCATAGTCCTTGCATTTGCAGTAGTTACCTGAGATGTACAGAAAAGGTGAGGACTATGCATCTCTCGAGGCCAAATGAAAGAAGAAGCATTAAAATATGCGGCAACCAAAATGCGTCATTAATAACTTGTGTTTCCCAGAATATTTAGCCCCGCTGGTGCGCAAACAGGCTGTGTCTAAAAACCAGTGGGGAATCGCAGCAAATGCCTGCAGAAAATGATTAAGAGGGCATGGAGAGCTAGGAGAAAACCGATACGGGCGTTCAGAGCCAGAAGAGGTGGTCACCTCGGTGGCCCTCTCGCCTAAGGAGCAGTGCCTTGAGTTTGACAGCACGTCGAGATTTGGTCAGCAGCGAATAAGATCAGCGTTCGAGGAGGATAATTAGTGTCTTTGCACCGTTCAATTTGGGCCGTTGGCGCGGAGCCAGCCATCTAAAACGCACAAATGCGAGCCAGCAGCAGGATTTTTCTTCTTCCTTTCCCTCGGCGGCCGCGCAGGGCTTATCGATTTATCCGAGCGGGCTGATTTCCATGTAAATAAGCGCCGGGGGGCGGCGGGGCGGCGTGCGCTGTCCGGATGCGGGCCCCGGGGCCGGCTGACGACATTGCTCATTAGCATGCAGCAGAGGCGAGCAATGCAACAGCGGAGCCGCTCGCCGCCGCTCGCCCCGCGCCGCCTCCCTGCTCCCTAACGCCCGCCGCTCGCCCGGCACGTTGGACGTCCCGGCGGCGCCTCGGGAGGGTGGCTCGGCGGAACGCTGGGGGTCCGCTCGGATGGCGGGGAGAGGGGGAGCGGGCGCCCGGCGGAGCCGGGATGCAGAGCCAGGTGATCTTAAGCTATAAAGCCTAGCGAGGCGCAGGGGAGAAATTGCCCGCAGCAGGTTTTCCGGCGAGAAGGGCGCTGTGCAACGCGTGTCGCTTCTGGAGGGCTCGGACAAAAGCCACCGCCGGTGCCGAGAGCCCCCGGCCGCGCGCGCCCGTGTCCGTCTGGAGAGGATGCAGGATGCTTTATTGCACTGCGGCGCTTTCGATGCTCTCGGGAGCAGCCCACCAGAGGAAAGTAAACTGTCAAAACTAGCGTAGCAGAACAGCCCCGTGGATTTTTTTTGCCCCCTGCACCAGCATCGGCGTTGGTGGGAATAGGTAAGAAACTGCCTTTTGTCAACAACTTAAAAGTTGCCCTGTATTTTTAGGGGGAATGGAAGGTAGCGGGGAGGAGGAGGAGGACTCGGCAGTGTTTTGTGCATGCACGTAGCTGCGCCGTAACTTTGCTCAATAAGCCATTCGTTACCGGTGACCTTTCGAGGGGCTGCTCTTTCCTGCAGCCTTTGCTGTTCTCGTTGTTTACCAGTGTGAAAGGTTAATTGGTAAATTGCATTTTTGCAGCTGCGGGAAGTCAGAGCGAGAGGCTGATGCTACCTTAATGGGTTTTTCCCCTTTTAAAATAATCAGGAAGGCTCAGCTGGTTTTAAATAAGAATGAAGAGATCCTCATCTCTCGGTGTTAATTTTCCTGCCCGGGTGAGCGCAGCCTCCGGCAGGCTGGATTCAGGGGGCATTTTCTGAGCAAGCTGCGTGCAGGCTGGCGTGCTGGATGGTGACACTGCTGCTCGGCTGTTTATTGTGTGGCTTTCGGATTGCTGAAGGTAGAGAGTTTTAAAGTAATAATCTTCCTACCTCCTCCTTTTCAATGCTACTGTGCCTAGCCCTAAATCAATCTAGAACTGAAAGCAGAGGGTTATTTTTTTCAGTGCAATCTTTTAAAGTCAGATTTCCTTCTTTTATATTCCTTGCAGGATCATTTTAAGCAAATGCAACACAAACGTGACCTGTGACCATGGAAAGATTTTAATCCGGTTACTCTTTGTTTTGCGGTCATGATTCCTTGGTGTTGCTAAACAACAATTGAATCTTTTCAGAGCAGTGGGGATTAGCGCTGGACAGAATAATGCCAGAATAATTTTTCACAGCAGATGCAGTGTCATCCTTTCAGTTTTAGCTATGTTATCTCGTAACTTATCTGACTTATATTTATTCAGCAATGATTTCACCTGCCGCAGGAGCGCTTAGGTGTCTCACGTCAATGCATTGCATCCGTAAGGGCGCTGACTTGAGCCTGTGGCAGAGGTTTGCAAAGTAAAGCTATCTGCAGCTAACAAGATTATATTTTGCGTCGTGTTTTAATCCTCTCCCACCGTTTGTTTTATACGAACGGGCCTTGCGTGCTTGCTGTCGGCAGGCGTGCCGGGCTCAGGCGGCACACGCGCGAGCCAGTCCGGCGGGGGCTGCGTGCACCGATGCCTCGGCATCGCCTGCCTCGGAGGACGCTGCCTGAGCCTCGGCTTCGGAAACGGTGGCAATATGAAGAAGACTCTGAGCATAAGGCAGCTCATCCTGCTTCTGAGCATTTTGCCTGTTAGACGGATTTTTCCCTTTAGGACGTACGGCCTAAGATATGCTCCAACTGAGCTGCATTTACTGCTTCCCAGGGCTTCTGCCTAGCACGCTGCAAATCCAGGCTGGTGAAGTCCCCTTAAACAGCATGCGTCCCCCCGGGGCGGGTCACAGCGAAACCACGCTGCTTGAGAATGCTTCCCAAAGGCCATTTCTGAAAAGCTGAACTACGAGAGCTGCAACATGGGGGGTAGAAAGAGAGAGAGAGGGACGGGAAGATAAATGCTTTTTATGAAGAGACGGGTATGGTGAAAACTTTACAAGACCGTGGGGACCCGCGTGCTGACCGGACCCAGGTTTCTGCCGGGCTCCTTGAGTGCTGGTTGCGGATCCAGAACTGGAGTCTGAATTTTGATAGAATCGAAGGTTTGGAGGCAGTTTTCTTCCTTCAGTTAAGCAGTAAAAAGAAACCCACTGAGATACAGCTCTGCATCTTGTTAGGCTGCAAAGCCCCTGAATGGTAGAATGAAAAAATGGTAGAAGATAACTCATGGTACAGGCCAGGCTTTTCACAGCGCACGCTCACATCGACGATTGAGAGTGCTCTAGGGTCAAGCGTACTGCTGAATTAAACCCAGGAGAGTTTAGTGCTGCCGCTTCGTTATCTCAGCCTGCTTCGCCAGCCCTCCGGAAATGGTGGTTGGCTAATCCAGACCTCCTCTGTCAGCCCTTTCCATGGCTCCCTCTTCCTTTCAAAGTCACAAGGTTGGCTTGAACTTCGCTTGACTGCTAGCTTTGGGGTTGCTGTCGACGTTATTTAGCCTTCTCATTTCTTCAGCTTGGAAACTAAGAGTTTCCATTTCCACTTCCCAAGCAGGGGAAAAGATACATGGTAGTTATCATTTCCAGACTTCCAAGAGCTGGACCTTTAAGGAAAAACAAATCAATATTTTGAGATGGGTGGTAAGACTGAGCTGGCAGGGCTGCCTTCATCCTTTTGAATGTGAAAGAGTAGCCTGTTGGACACCTCTACTCCTATTAGCATCAAGGGTGGTTGTCACAGAACTG
Organism: Dromaius novaehollandiae; assembly: GCF_036370855.1. Taxonomy (NCBI): domain Eukaryota; kingdom Metazoa; phylum Chordata; class Aves; order Casuariiformes; family Dromaiidae; genus Dromaius; species Dromaius novaehollandiae. The sequence continues at coordinate 18,595,280 of NC_088109.1, read as the reverse complement.
GACTGGGACTCATTGCACCTATTTTCTACTCTCTTGTCTGATCTGCGGATTATATCAGATATATCACTTCGCCTACTCCGATTTTACCTGTAAAATGAAAGAAATACTGCATCTTTTACAAAATATCTTGAGAGCTCTGAACAGAAGGTTCTTCTGAGATCTCTCTAGTTGTTAATATTCCTGAGTTTGAATGTCTCATCTTTATGCATCTGAAGTTTCATGGTTTGTGTCAGAGGTTTCAACTCACGGGAGCAGGCCCAGCAGCGTGGTTTGGGTTAGGAGAGTATTTCAGCACCCTGGGCCTCTCACCCAGCTTTTGCAGAGAAACCAGTGCTTAAGCGGAGACACTCTCTGCGGAGAGCTGGGCTCACAAGCCAACCCAGGAAGCAGCCCCAGTTGCTCCAGTTTGATATAGCTACAGGGTGACACTTGATGCAAATGGAAAGGTTATGTTTTAAATTCATCCTGCAGTGGGTACTGAGGACGTTTTTGGACTGTGGTCCTGCTGTCTTATCTGCCAAAGAGAGCCCAGGCACAAAGGTGACACAGACAGAGCCTCCACTGGGGACCTGGGTTTTTCATGCCCTGTTTTGCCCTAATTCCCTGGTCTCGCCTCGGAGGAGCACAGCTTTGTGCTCTGACCGTTCTCACCTACCACATGGTCCCGAAGGCCACAGACAACGAAACTGGAGGCTGCTCTAGTCCATGACCCAGGGATGCAGCAACTCAGGGACAGAGCGGTGGGGACCCGCAGGCAGATGTTCCACCCGCTCCCTGAATTAATGGTCCTAATTCACCGCGGAGGCAGACCAATCGGAAAATCCTCTGAGACCGTTTTTCTCATATTTGGCTGAAACTGGCAATACTGGGGATAGGTTTGAGGGTTTATTTTTCCATAATTAAGCAAGAACAAATCTTGCAATGGTAAAGGATTTTCTTTTTTTTTTTTTTTTTAACTGAGTCTTAAAAATAAAATTAATCTCCAGTCTGAGACCAAGCATGGACAACTTCAGCCAGAGAGAAGAATTTTTCCAGGAGTTATTAACACTCAGAAAAGGAGGTTGTAATAAAAGCTTCAACACAGCCTTGAATGCCTTAACAATTGCTGTTGTTGGCACTGTGAGGGTCAGAGGGAATTACAATAATGCAACACTGAAAATCTGACTTGCCTCTCAGCAAATCAGGCAGATGGAGAAGAGTCTGGTTTGTACCTCTTTCATTGTCTCAGTTGTTTTCCAGCCTACTGCAAACCTTTCCTGAGATGTGCAGCTATGCATGTTCCGCTGTCACCGCTGAAATTAGTGGGGGTTTTGCACCAGGAGTGGTTTGGCTGATGGTTTGTTTTGCTCTCCTAGGTTTTCTGGAATTACTTTTCTGCCTGCTCTGTTGCTACTGCAGCAGTTGGCTCTTTTAAGCCAACTGTTCCCAAAATATCTCGGGTCAAGTGAGTGTTGCCCTCCCTCAGCAGCCCTTGCAAGCCACCAGGAGCACCTTGTCCTCAGACTTTGAATTGTTGCTTTGATAAGTGTCACTGTCTAGTTCATCTCCTTTATCCTCTTATACCCTAGTTTTGCAGATAAAAGCTTTAACTAAGCTTCCTTTTAAACCCAGGTAGCACAAAGTCCTTGCAATTTATTCCTGTTGATAGTTTCTCCTGTTGAAATGAATCTGCAGAAGAGCTGTGAAGCTGCAGAAATACTTTGACCTGAGAGGTGCTGCTTTGTAGCTGAGGTCTTTGGTCACCCTGGGCCTCTCTGAGCAGTGGCTGGCTTGGGTGTACTGTGAGCATTTGGATCAAATACAGTTTCAGAGAAGGTGGGGACGGAGGCAGGAGTTCAGCTCCTATGTCTGGTTCCAGTTGGCAGCTCTTCCTTCAGTCTGTCGCGTTAAACTCAGACAGACGTTAGGTGGCCGCTTAAAAATGTCTCTGCAGCTCTTGCTCTTTGTCAGCGCGTTCTGCCAGCCCCTGGAGAGAAGGTGTCCGTGCGGGTCCCTCCAGAGGTGGGTGCTGAGGAGCAGGGTTGCTCAGGCAGCACCTTACTCCAGCCCTCAGCTGCCCGTTCTGAGCACAACTTGGGGCTTCTCTGATGAAGCTGATGTTTAGGGAGGTGATGGGGAAGTCAAGGAGGAAACGTGGGTGGGGTCTGGGGGGCCGGTCTCGTGGCAGTGAGCCCCCGGGGAGAGCAGCCAGGTGGAGGACTGGAGCTCCTTGCTCCGTTAGCCCGCCGGCTGCACACAGCAAACCCCACGCTCCGGCCAGGGCCAGCACGCGAGTGCCCGGCGGCTGCTGGCACGGCACGGCCGCCGGGCAGGCTGCCACCTCCCTGCCCTCTCCTGGCAGCCTCCGCGCCTTTCGTTGCAGCGGGTGGCAGAGGAGCAGCTTTGCTACAAAATGTGGCCGTGTGAAGCCCTCAGGTGGCCTTTCTTCGAGCGCGGCGTGCGAGTTGCCCGGCCCCGCGCTGCGTTGCTCCCGTTGGGTTTCTCCCCAGCAATCTCCAGGTGCAGAACCAGCCCAAAAAAATGACAAAGCCTGTGTCAAGGGGATACACTATTCACCTTTGCCTTCTGCGCCTCAGTTTCCCTGTCTGCAAAAGGAGAGAGCAATACCCGTCCTGGAGAAGAGCTTTAGCCACAGAGCTCTCTCTAAAGAAGTGAAAGACTATGTTAATATTTTCATTGAGATAAATATTTGCCTGTGGGGTCAAGAGAAATGGGTCTGTGTAGCTGGAGCTCATTAAGGGTGTGAGGATGCTTCGTTAGCTCTCAAATGAGGGGAGAAGATAACAGGAGCAGATATTAAGAAGCCCTTGTTAAGAGGCTCACGGGTTGCGTGTGTCCAATCCCCAGCCTCTCCCGTTTCCAGAGAAGTCTTGTGATTTAGTGACTGGCGATTGACGGAAGAGCCTCATTGCAGTCAAAAGGATGGCACGATACTGGTCGGTGATAAGGGCTGTTTGCCAGGTTCCTCCTTTGTCGAAGAGGAATTTTAGCGTTTCTGCCGTGGTTCTTGCTTCTGTCAGGAGGAGGCAGGTTAGTCTGCTGCCGGCTTTGGGGTGATCGGCTGCAGGGGACTTGGTGGGGCTGGGCTCCCCTGGTGGAAGCAGGTCCACCCGCGTCCCTCCTTTGCACGGGGCAGCATGTGCTCCCCACGCCTTTCTCCCTCTGCACGACGGGGCACGGCGGGCTCGGAGGTGCCTTCCCGCATCCCTCCCCGCTGCCACGTAAAGCAGAGCCGACCCGGTACGAACGCCGGGAGGAGGCAGATGAGGTGGTTTTCATGGCAGCAGTGGGGCTGCTGCACTAACAAGCCCAGGAGAGTAAAATCCTGATTATACAGCCTGAGAAATGGGCGCACTAGCCTGTTCACCGGCCGTTCTCAGGGGGCACCCGTGTCTGAACTCTCTGGAAACGGGCCAGCTTGGCAGGCTCCATTTCCAGAGTTGGAAACCATTTCTGAAGAACCACTTTCCTTCTCCTGCTACCTTCTGGCTTTCGCTGTTCCTCGTGCTGCCTTCCCGTGCATTTTAGCTGTAATTGTGCTTTCCCAGTTGAGAGTTCTTGCAAGTTCCTTGCAGCAGAGAGACCTCACCTCTCTTCAGAAAGCTCTGGGCACACTCGCAGCTCTCTACAGGCTCTTGGATAGCGCTCGTGTTTTCCACATAGTTTAACTTATTGTTAGTGCTGTTGCTGTTATGAAAGGACTGCTCAGAGACGCCAGCGATGGCAGAGGTTGTGCTGTGCTAAGCACTGCGTATAACAAGAGACTTCCTTGTCCCAGGGAGACTGCGGGTCAGTTGGACTTATGTTCAACTTTATATACGTGGACCTAGGCTGGAAATGTGCTCCTGAATCCCAAGCTAGAAGGGACTTTGGAGCCAGATTCTCTGCCTGATGTGTTTGGCCCTGCTTGCTTCAGATCTCCCTTTTGTGCCTGTTTCCAAAGAACGGGATTGGTGTTGCTTTGTTGAGGGCTGCAAGGGGTGATGGATCCGGTCCTGCTCCCTTCCCTCGCTGTCAGCGGATGGGTGGGGATGTAACTGGGAGCAGGAGTTAGTTCCTCCTCAGTGGAGCACACCAGCCATCATGCCAAGAGCACTGCATAAAAGCAGACGTTGCAAAATAAAATACATCCATCTTGTAACTTCATCAGATGAAGTGTTGACCTCAAGTAGAACAAATTTTTCAATCTGTTTTCAAGCCCTTACTTCTTTGTACCATGTGAAGTCGATTCAAGGCAGGCTTCTTTCCAGCTAAATCTCGAACCAGGAAAAGTTATTTTCTCCCAATTTACTTCCCTCCTTCCTGGCCTCGCTGCAGGGCAAACAAGTGTGCAGCTCCTTACAGAAGAGAAATAGCAAGGCTGTTCTGTAGGTCAGGTCTGCAGCAGCGACACAGCTGGTGTCTTGCTTCCTCTTCTTCCTCTCTGTCCGCAAGCTACCACTGTTTTCCAAGCACATCTGTCTACTTTCCCTGCCCGAAGTTGGTAGTGCTATCAGCTCTCCTCATTTTATTGGGAAAACACATGTCCCTGGGTATCTTCTTTTCAGTCTTCGGCTCCTGGAGGCAAGGACAAAATAGTCCTAACGCTGTGGCCTCTCCATTTTGTAAGTCCAGTAGCTGCTCAGGACCTCTGGACAATAGTTGTCAAGGACCTCCCTTGGATGAGCTCGTGGACCCTCATCCCTTTCCCTGGGGCTAGCACGTGGACGTAGAGCATGACCCCTACTTTTACATGGCCAAGAGCAAGAAGGAATGGCTTTGAAGTGAAGATGAGGTTTCCAGAGAGGCGCTGAGCGATTGGCCTTATTTCCTTCTCGTTTACAAAGTCCCTGCTCGTTTCTCAGTTAGCATCAGGTTTGTCTGCTCGTGATGAACAGTTCGGGGCTGCCCAGGAGCAAAAGTCTTTGTTAACAAAGCTTCCATGTTGTTTAGTCAGCGGTCATGTCTGGACAGAATGAAGTTAATGGATTTATCCCTTCGCAGGACGTGTAGCTCCACCTGAGCTGGGACATCCTTTATATGGTAAGGTATTTGACACGCTGCCGGGGAGCGCTGAGCTGCTCCAGGCTCCGACGCTCTTCCCTCATGTGTATTAATGAATAAGTAGCCCTGTCTCTGCGTACCAGCGGTCGGCTCCCTGAGCTGGGCCATGCGGAGCAGTGGCAGCAGCCTTGCACATCTCTCCGACGCGTTGGCTTCGCACGTCAGCACCAACGCCGCGCTGGTGCGTTGGTCATCCCGGCGCACGGTTCGGTACCGGCACATTTATCAAGCTGGCGTGCTTGGAGCGGTTCTGCTATTGAGTGCAATTGGTGATATTGCTTTTTCAATTTCATCTCACATTTGAAATGTACATTTTTATATTAAATTTGTGCCACAGGGAATTATTTTTAATTATGTTGAGCTGGAAGACGATAAAATAAAGTTGAATAAGTGAGACCTATGCAAAGAAGTCATGGAAACCATATCATGGTAGTTGAAAGATACTCCTAGGACACTGTGTATCGTTCCCATGAAACAACATATCCTAATGTAAATAAAATACTTGTAATTAAAACTGTTAATCTTTTGCTTCTAATGAGAGGAAAGGAGCAGAATCGGATATCTCAAGGGCAAGATCTTCAAGTTTGTACCCTCTGCCCAGGGAAGTGGCAGAAACTCCGCACTCAGTTTTTAAAGGTACAAAGCTTTCACAAAACATGTTGTCCCGGCCTGGGAGGAGGAGGGAAATGTGGAGATTGGCTTGTTTCCATGTCGCAGTGCTCATGCGCTCAGCGTTCGTGCTCTCCGAAGGGAAACCGTGCTACCTGCCGCCTTCGGTGCAGGGCGGGCGCCTCCGTCGCAGCCCTTTGGTTCACCACCATCACTCAAACTCCTCCAAAGTGGATGAACCCCACTATGAAAATGATGGCCAGAAGCCTAGCGGGTGGCTAATTCGCAGTGAAGCTTCTTCCAGCTCCCACTGGAGGATGTAGGAGCCTTTCCACTGATTTTGGGATCAGTCCCGCAGGGAGAGCTGCTGCCCATCGCATACAGACTGGAAGCGAATGGAGGTTTGTGTGATGGTCGCTGAGGCCGCTAGCGGCAGTCGCCGATTTGCTGAGCAGCGGCAGTGTCTGCGATGCACCGTGCGCACGGAGAGAGCGGAAAGCTCATTTCCACCACGCGCTACTCATGGCCGCGAGCATTGCTTTGGGCTCCTGGCAGGCTGCGTGTTGGGAAATGCATCCAGCAGTCTGCTCAGGAAGAGATCTGCCTTCACCCCACTTCTCTTCCTTTGCTCTTTTCTCCATTTTGCCACCTGATACTGCAGTTTCTCTCATTAGTTCTTGGAGCTTGGACTGTTGGGCTGTCTGCCTTCGAAGGTGGTGATTGATACCCTGCAAATTCAATTTGGCAAAGAAGCACAAAACTCTGTCAGAATAACTGTCTAAGTCTCAAAAGCTGAATCTTGAGCTCTGAAGATATTAATTATTCTTAACATCTTGTTGCATATTGAGCTGCGTCTAATCATATCATGAAATGAGATGGAAACAGCTGAGGAGCCAACAGCTCTGCCGAGGCGGAGAACCTTTCCACGGTAGCTGATTAATTGAAGTATTCACATGAAATTGTGCCGTGATTATTTTTTAAGGTAACAGCCAGAGGCAGCGCTGAGACTCTCTGGCTGGACGCAAACCAGACACTCGGGGTGCGTTTGGGTCTGTGTGTATTTTAGATCTGATGAAAGGCAGGAAATGGGAAAATCTGGCAAATCTCCCTGGCTTGACTTAACGGAGCCTCTTGACTTTTGCTAGAGTGCATTTTTTGTGCTGTAATGGCCAAGTGGAAATTTAGACTCAAATCTGGATCTCGGCACTGGTATGCTTAGCTAGCTTTTACGCAATGGTGGAAAAGAAGAAAAGGTGTCTGAAAATTAAAGCTCCTGATGTTTAACTCTTTCTGCTCTCTGATTTTTCCTTGCTTTACCTTACAGCAGAGAAACCTGCAACTGTAACAGCAGCTTTTCCCTTGTTTTGTGTGTTGCCTTGTCATTTGTGAGATGTGGGCCTGATTCTGCCTTCTGCCGCCTAAGGGAAATCATGTCTAATCCCTTGGAAGTCAGGAGCATTTCATTACTGCAAATTAATGCAGAGTCCTACATGATTACTTTAAAACAGATGCTGTTGGCCCATCTTGCAGAAGAGCATTGCATTTTTACCTAAACGGTGTTGAATCCCAGCCCCCTGCGTGACCGGTTTGACCGTCTCCCCTGCTTTTCCTCTGTTATTACCTCTGGTGAATGTCCTGGCAGTGCGGATAAATGAGGCTGTTCTGCCCCTTTTCGGAGAAAGCAGCCCTGCTTGGGTGCAAACCCATGAAAAAATCTCCTGTTCCTGTGCAGGAACAGACCCTTAAAAGAAATGTGCGAAAAAGTGATCACTGCAATGAATTAGGCTAACGTCTGTTAAATTGCAGTCTTTCTGCCATCCTTGCGGTTCTCGTTATGCGTGTTTCTACCCCATGGAGCTGCTGGGCAGCGCGCGAGCCGGCATGCCGCTGAGCCGCGGCGCGTGCCGGGGGAGCCGGGCAGCTCGGAGCCCGGCGCGGTGTGACTGCGGGCTTTGTAGCCGCCCTTAATTTAATTTAGTTTTATGTGTTCAAACTATAATCAATTTTATGCTACTTTAATAAGCAAATGTATGCTCTTGGCGTGCTAAAGAGGCTTGTCGTTCAAAGCTTCCAGTCGATCCACCATTTTATATGTTGGCCAAGTGCGCAGCTGGCCTGAATTTGGTACCCGCGCTGCCGTTACGGGTGGTGTGCTGATGCGCGCCAGGCAGGGGCTCGGCCCTGGCGTGTATTGGCCGCTGGAAATATTCTTTGCAGTGCAGTGAAGGGACAAGCAATTACATATCCCCAAACATTTGACAGTCTGACTCAGCTCGACTGCCAAATGTTGTTAGAGCAAATACGGACTTTTATTTCCTCCTCGCGAGAGAGACAAATGGTGCGTTGGAAAATGCCACTGCATAATGAAAGGGTGGTTCGAGTTCCTGCGCCCTGGTGACGGGCAGAAATCGCTGTTATTTCTCTTTTTTTGAAAGGATACTCACCCAGGGATCTGTTCTTTCTCCCCCCAACCTGCAGGAAGATTTGCCTCCACTGTAAGTGCTCCCAGGAAGAGCACATCGTAACAGTTATGCCTCTGGAGATGGAGAAGACCGTCACCAAGCTCATGTTTGACTTCCAGAGGAATTCGACCTCCGACGACGACTCCGGCTGTGCCTTGGAAGAGTACGCATGGGTCCCTCCAGGCCTGAAACCCGAACAGGTAAAAACAAACAAAAAGTTACCGAAGAGGGGGTTGTTTTAAACTCGTCCTTGGAAATAGCTGGCCTGATTTTCTTTCGGGGCTGTGAGCGCTTTCTGCACGCAGTTCTGTTTGTAGATGCGCTGTTCAGAAGGACAAAAATAGAGATGTGATCATTGTGGGACTTCAGTTTTTCTGTGTCTGTAGGTGTAATTTGCAACTGAGAGGAGAAAAACAAATACTTTTAGGATGGAGTTTGCTGCGGTTATGAAAGGGAACATATGATACAGACATACCTACTACTGTTTCATGGAAAAAATGTGGTAGGACTCCAGTGTGTCCAGCGGATTTATTGGCCGAGTTCTGCTCTCCCGGCCCTCCATGCCCATGCAGTGAGTCCAGGACAAACAGTCCAAGCTGGTAGGTCATGCTGAAAACAGGCCACATATTTTAGAGTTTGTTTTTTCAAGCGTGATGTCTGCCACTTACTGGAAAGAATCGCTCGGATGAAGTTTAGATATCTCTGTATAGGAATTTAATAGGATGGATTAGACCTCGGCATGCCGTCTGTGTGCAAAGCACATGGATTTCTGTTCTCTGCAGTTTACATGATTCGCTTAGTTTTTATGCTGATCTTTTCCATGTTCAACTCAGAACTTAATTTGCAGAGGAGATTGCAAAATGAGGTTAGCCTTGATAATTGCTATGGCAATCATTTTAAACCGTGTAAGGAGGCTGGGAGAGGGTGGAAAGCTTTCATTCTTACTGTTGTAGTTACTGTAGTTATTGTTGTAGTCTTTTCAATATTGTGTTTTCCTGAGTTTTATTCAGAAGGACTTAGGCATTTCCTGAAATATTTTGGCACCACCCTTAGGCTGTAAATACTATCTGTCTGATTAGAGAAAATCCAGTTGTTGAGGGTTTTGTCTTCTCTTGTCTTTACAAGCCTTGCTCAGTGCTCGGTTTACGCTCCGCAGCACCGCATGTTTCATTTGTTGCCATCCGACCATGCTAATTAGGCAAGAGCCTCGTTTTCTGTCACCTTCCATAGAAGGCTCCCTTTGAGCCGTGGAGGAGGTACTAGGCACGGCTACATGGTCGGGTACAGATGGGCATGAAGTAGCTCTGCTTGTCCTTCAGCTGAGGGGACACAAACCGTTGCATTTCCAAAGGCACGTCGGGGGGGACTGTCCCCACGCTGGCAGGTCCTTCCCTCTGCACCGCCTCGTGTCCAGACGTGTGAATGGCTTCTGGAGCCCGGGCTAGCCTGTGTCCCTGTAGCTTTGGGTTGAAATGGAGCTTTTCGGTGACTGCCTACACCTGATCAGGTAGACACAGTCTCTGATGAGTACAGCATGGCATGTACAGTGATTGAAACCATCTTCCAGCACAGTGGTGGCATATTCCAGAAGACCAGATGTTTATTTGATCCCCAGATGCCTTTACTGCAGATGCATTTTAAGAAATAGTGTGCCTTCAGGGAATTTAGGATGCTCAGGAAAAAAAGTCCGTTAGCTCTAGCAGTAGGTACTGCTGTTTTGTGACCCAGGTTAATCTATTTTTAGGCTCTTCCAGCATCTGTTTCTTTCATCGGTCAGTGTGCTCCTTGAAACGAATACCAGCTTTCTAATTACACTTCTCTATCTGCATTGCTGGGTCTTTCAGCAGATTTGCTACTTCAGACCTGTCTGTAATCACCATGGAGATGAAGAGCAGTCTGGTACCGTAAACAGTGCCTGAGACAGGCGCTGAAATCCTTCCAGCACAGCTCATCCAGGAGCCCTCTCGGGGCCTTTCGCATGCCAGAGGAACCGCTAGAGAGACGAAAGCAAGGTGTGCCCTGTCCGTGCTGCGGAAGAACCGCGCAGGGTCAGGAGCAGACCTCGTTGTCCCCGTATGAAGAGCAGCACCCTGAATTCCTCTGCAATTGCGGGTGCCCGTGTGCTCCCAGCACCGCTCCCTGTCTCCGCTGCCCCGGTGGGATTGCGGCATTTGCAGCCCTGGGAGGTGCCTGTGGGAGGATGGCGAAGCAGGGAGGTGCAGCGGCAGCGCGGCTTACCTCCTGCCGACCGGAGCGTGTGGTTAGAAGGTATCTCTGCAGCAACTTGCTGGCGCTGGAGGAGTACAAGATTGCAGACAGACATGTGGCTTTCTGGTCGATGAGTCAAGTGTGCGTACGTGATGTGGAGCCTCTTGAAGCCGAATGTCTAAAGCGGCTGCTGAAGCCTACAGCTGCCGTGAAGCAGCTGGTGGGCCCCAGTCTAATCTGGTCGGAGGACACTGCTGTCAGACTGGGGTGAAAATATAGATTTGCAGGCAGTGCATTTTCCTCTACCTTCTGTTGCTTCACTGTTGTATTTCTTTGACATGAAACAGATGAAGTGAAGCAACTTTTTCTGTAATATTCTACTTTATTAAAATCTCTATACAGCATATGAGCTGGGGAGGTAAGTAGTCCCCTGAAAGGCTAATGCAGTTCTCTTATTGTACTTGGAAGAGAGCCTTCCTACCTCCATATCCTTGGGAGACAGCATTCACGTCTCACTCAGCGCAGCAATTTATGGGATATCAGAGGGGACGTTGGCCAACAAACATGACATCGGTTTTTGGCAGTTTCAGTAGGTCACTTCAGAATTCAGATACTCCCTTCAATCCATAGCTTAAAATATTTGTTAATTGTAACCAAAAGGAGAATCAGTCCAGACCTACAAGGTCTCCCTGAATTCCTGGATGCTAATTCAAGCATGATCCAGCTGGTTCATGATCCTGGTCAACCATGTGAAAGTCATGGTTTGTCCCTTAGTGCCCATTACTGGACTGAAAAAAAGTATTGCTCCATTTTTTATAGGTAATGATTCAGAAATTTCATTGAAGAGCTGAGCTGAAAGTGTATCCCTTATCTTATGGCTGATCAGTGCGCATGATTGCAAAGTGTTTACATAACCATCATAAATGCTATGTATTTCTAAACATGTTTATAACACAGGGGTGAAGACAGTAATGAAAAGTATTGTAATAACCTTGCATAAGACATCATAAAACTTCATCAGGAAAGCTGGCAAAAATTCATGACATCTATGCTCAAGAAAGAGGAATTCAGACTGGAAGCAGTGGGAGTCAGGAGACTGGAAAGGTTATTTTGTGGAGGAGCCTGGAAGGGCTTGGTTTGTTCATCCCAGCAAACTGAAGGGATGTGGTCCCTCCCTGTGCATTAAAGGAGGAAGAGTAGTTATTCGAGCTAAAACTTTGGCACAAGAACATAGATATAAACTGGCTCTGAATGCGTTCAGGCAGGAAATTGGAAGAGGTTTCAAACCATCAGAGGTGTAAGGCTCAGCGGCAACCTGCCAACAAGGGAGAGCGAGGGGTAAAAACCCAAGATTGAGCTCAGTAAATTACAACATGATTAGAAAATGCGGTTCCTTGTCATGGCAATAGGCTATGCAGGATGACCAAAGGGCTCCTGCGAGGTCTAATTCCGGTTGGATTAGGACCTTAATGAGAAAATATCATATGGCAGAAGAGGAACTTCTCTTCTAGAAGATAGAAATGTAAATGTGCTTGCGAGAGATACAGCCGTTTGGAGGGGAAACAGAAGCTCAAGATTAGGGCCTTCAGAAATACTCACTTTTGCCTGCATGCAGTTTGATGGTTATATAAAGAAGTAAGTGTCAAAGTTTTGAATCCAGCAGGCAACAATAAAAACTTGCACTGAAGGAAGAAAAATCCCAGCCTGGGACTGGCCCTGAAGCCTTGGGAGGGCAGTTTGGGGAGCCAGTTTGTCTGTTGGAGCTGATGGTCCCATAATTGATCTGCCTTACACTGACATCAAGTTTGGGGACAAATGCTTACAAATAAGTACTTTTATAATGTGCTTTTCACATTCTTGGTCAGAGAGTGTATAAATACATGTGAATATGCAGCCTTGAATTCCTTGGGCCTGTGGTTTGGAAAGATCCAAAGAAAGGTTAAAACATACCAACTTGAATTTCTGAATACAAGGGATTTTTGAGGATTTCTGTCTTTATTGTGTCTCAATAATAGGAACAGCTGGTTATGGGCACAGATTCTAAATTAAACAAAAGATGGGCCTCTACTTCAGCTGCAGTGTGGCTTTCTGCATGGCTCCAACAAGCCAGGATTCAAGATCCATGTATGTGCTGTAAGAGCTTAACTCCCTCTTGTTAACAACACAGTTGCTCCAATCAGGTCCCTTAAAAGTTATGAAAACCGCATCTAAGCTAAAATCAGTAGCATTAAGGTTCAGGGGACCATTTTCCTGTAAGGCACACGTTAGAACTTGGGTCCTGAAAGCTTTGCAATGTGGTGTGAAACTAGTAGCCGTCACAGGGAATGTGTTCAGTGCCTAATGTATGTGTTGATTCCTGTTCTGGGTCTTTAGCAAGACGCATATGAAAGGCCTGAGTTATAATACCTCCAAGCTGCATCCGTTGCTGCTCAGGCCACTGAGCGTGCAAGGGACGGCTGAGGCAACCCTGCAGTGAATGTGCATTTACACCTTACCTAAAGGTGTCCGTTCTCACCACCTCAGCGTGGTAGAAAGCAGCCTAACTGGGCCGCTTGTCTCTGAGGGATTAGATGTGCCAAGCAGTGCTTGAATTTGCCTCGCTTCTTTGGCATGGCTCAACTGGCGCGAAAGGAGCAGAAATGAAGTGAGTAGACTGAGGAATCCAGATTTTGCTCAGCAATAGCAGAGTTTGTTCCTCTTTTGGGTGCTGTAAGTTCAGGAAACTGTTTCACTGCTCAAGTGTTGCGTGCAGCAAGGAACGAACAAGACAGACCAAAGCAACCCTATACCCCAAGCTTGCATAAGAACAGGGAATTGATAAGCTAATTTGTGCCCAGATAAAGACATGACAAGAACCCCATCAAGAACTCTTAACAACCTTCCTTGACCTGATTGTGAGAGCAAAACGTGCCAGCTGGCAATGTAGGGGCTGGTGAAGGGGAGTTGTAACCCGTGTATACCCATGCCGGCAGCTGCAGTCCCTTCTGACTCTGCCCCTTACACACATGCATGCTGTAGTATTTTACCCAAAAGCTGCATTTAAGCATATTTTTGAAAGCTATCCAGTTCCGCTTTGAGGAAGTGGTAAGTCCATCCCCTCCCCAGTGAACTGGTTCGGTATCCGAACAGCCTTGCAGGTAGCGGGTCCCCTTTCAAGGCTGGAGCTAAGCCCAGCCTCCAGGCGTCGGACCATGCCCCATGGTTGTCAGCCGGCCTGAACGTCTCGTCTCCCCCAGGTGCTCTCGCAGATGAAATGCTTTTTCCATATGTGACGCCTGTGCACAGCGATGGAGTCACCTCTCCGCCTCCCTCTGATGGAGCTCCGTAACCCTCGTGCAGAGAGGGTCACGTGCAAAGCTGTGGGGCTGCTGCCCCGAAGCGGAGGCGGCTGTAACCGTGCCCCCGTGCTGCTCGCCTGCCCTGCTTCGCTAGCGGAAAAAGCCACGAAACCGCACGCTGGACTTCTGTTCTGTTTCTGCATCGCAAGGCATTTGTTTGATCCTCGTCAGCTGATGGAAGCTGTTAAAACAGTTTAATCCTTGCACGGTCTTGTTATCAGGGAGAGAATCGACTTCTTTTGGTAGGCCACGGAAAGAAAAACATTAGTCTGAAGTGGTTTGCACAGTTCTGAAATCTGAAGTACTCGTGTAGCAGACAGGAGAGGTGAGAGGCAGGGGAACAGCAGGAAACAGGAAAGAAAATAGAGAAATCCCAGAGTACACAATGTAAACTTGTCTTGGAGTTTTATTCCAGCATACAGTTACAGCTTTTACTCGTTATGGCATTATTCTAATACGCTACCACTCGAATTATAAATACGAGAGCATTTTAAGTGGCGTACCCAGCGGAACGAGAAACATGTCAGCTGGAATCAGTGCAGCAAGTGATCGTCATCGCTGCCGCTGTTCCCAGGGACTGAGCAGTGCGCGTGCGGGTCTGCTGGTCAGCACAGCGCAGCAAAACCCCTCCAAGTACCTCCCAAAGTGCTCTTTCTGACTCCATCTAATCCGAATTCAGTTTTTGCTTTAAAAAAGAGAAATCGCTGCCTGTGCTTTCAGAAGTCTAAAACTGGTGGATGTATGACCTTGATTCAAATGTTCTTTAATGCCAGCAGGAAATAATGCGTTTGAAGGACCGTTTGTAGGCCAAGAGCTGCACAACTCCAAAAGCTCAGCAGTAACGGAGGTTGTTTGCAACTAGGAGCTGGTGAACAGCAACACTAAAACTCATCTGCTGCCATTAGCCGTGGAGGGAAATGCAAGGAGGACTGCAAAGCGTGCCAGAGCAAACAGAGTTTATTAGAGTCATCAGTCTTTGCAGTCTGCCTTTGTGCGGGGCTGGGACACAACGGCAGACCACATCATCGCCTCCATCTGAAAGGGATGCAGGGGTGCCCCCGCTCCGGCCGCGGACACTGGAGGCCTGCGTTCGTCCCCAGCACAGCCAGTCCCATGTGCTGGCCCGGTGCCTTGCCCGTGGGGTTTTGTAGCCCACCGAGGTCTCCGGGCCTCCACGCGTGCCTGCTTGCTGCCACGATGCGTGGCTGGCCGCACGCGCGTGCATGACCCCCGCCAGCCAGCGATGCTCACGCTTTGCTTTGTTTCGGAGTGCCGGGCCATACTACAAGGGCTGTTTTTCTTAAAGAAATAAACAAGTGCTTTGTATCCGACCGTTCATGGAAAAAGAGGACGTGCCAAATCTGGGCCAAAGCGATTTGAACCCGTTTTCTAGTTTTACACGTGCTCCCATCTGTGGAGCTCTATAAAAGCATTTGCAAAACTTTGCCGACACTTTAAGGGAGTTATTTGTGTGTGGTTTGGTTTGGTTTTGTTTTTCCAAGGGAGGCCAGCATGAATCATGCGAGTGCTGCAGACACCACCTTCGCTCTTGCGAAGCCTGTCGATTTGAAGTGCTCGGTGTACAAGCTCATTTAATAGCTCGTGGAAAAAGCCAGCTTGCGCGCGGCCGTGCAAGCAGCGCTTGCAGCAAGGGCAGGTCCAGCTCGGTCCCCGGGAGAGCGATGCTCTCCTTGCGGCAGGTGGACCTCAGCCTGGTGTGGCTGGGCCCGCTGGGTGTGCTGGAGCCGCTAGGGCTTAGCGGGGTGGGCTGTGCCAGGAGACCACCCGCTCCTTGGTGCTCCATCCCAGGTGCAGCCCCATGCGTGGTGGCCGCACTTGGCAGAGCTGTTTTCTGTGGTGCTCAGGTGGCTTTGGGCTTCAGCCGCTCGAAGCCCGCAGAGCCGCCAGGATGAGCCGCAGTTGTGTCCTCATTTAGTGTGGCCGGAGTTTGTAAAAGTTGAACTGGAAACGCACCCCAAACCTAGGAAGGTTGCAGAACACGAAGGCATTTGTAAACTAATGTAATTACTTCCCTCGGTGCCTTTGAATGGAGTTGGCTGCACTTGAAAGGCTTCTTGCTACACTCGTTTTATGCTGCGTTCTTTCCTTTCTCCCAGTTTCTCTCTCTCGTCCCTCCCCGCCTCCCTGTTAGCTCGAAGGGGTTATTAATTTCCCAAACGCAGAGCAGCTTTTGTTTAGGAGTCCCTTCTTTAAAACGCGAGGGACGAGTGCTCGCCAGGCCAGCGGGAGCGAGACCTCCCCGAGAGCAAGACGGGGCTCGTCCGAGCCGTTCTCCTAAGCGGATGCAGCTCGTACTGGAGAGCCCTTGGGGCTGGTGAGGAGCCCGGCAGCGGTACCCGCGGGCCGGGGCAGCAGCCGCAGCCGCAGGGCTCACCTGCCTCAAAGGCTCACGTGTGCTCTGAGATGAAGCTGGATGGAAAAACAAGTTATTATCATGGAAAATACTGACCTTCCGTACAAGAGGGAAGTGCAGACTGAGCAGTTTTAGTTTTCCAGCGAGTTAACATTTTCTGCAGACCTTTGTCCCTGGAAAGCTGAATTTATCTGAAAATCCCCCCCTTCTCTTCCTTATTTTTCCCTGCTCTCGAGCATCGTGACTGGGCTGCCTCTGGTGACTCCTGCCCTGAAGCCTGCTCTGCGGTCGCCTTGGGGGCTGCTCGCTCACCGCGGCCCTCCTCCTCCTCCTCCTCCTCCTGCAGCGGTGCAGCAGGTTCGGGGAGACTCGCGCCTCACAGCCCCGGGGTGCTCCTCTGGGACGCGAGCAGCCCTCTCTGCTCACCACTT
This sequence comes from Dromaius novaehollandiae, assembly GCF_036370855.1. NCBI lineage: Eukaryota > Metazoa > Chordata > Aves > Casuariiformes > Dromaiidae > Dromaius > Dromaius novaehollandiae. Next base: position 18,578,815 of record NC_088109.1, on the reverse strand, counting down.
TTATTCAGCGTACGAGGGTCGCGCTGGTCCAGCGTGGAGGTGGCAACGCAGGAGGAAAGCATCACCTTCCTCCAGGCCACCACGTGAGACGAGACCTCATCAGCTGCCAGATGTTCCCTCCGCAGCCTGCTGCGAGATGAGGATTTACCCAAAGGAGGGCCAGAAGCTGGCACCTGCTCGGGAGCGGAGAAGGATTTGTCCCCGGCGCAGCTCATCCACGTCGCCCAGGATGCCGTGGGGCGGGCTGCGGTCCTCGCGCAGCGCCTCGGTCCCCTCCGAGGAGAAGGCGGGCGTAAGCGCGGCGGTGGAGACGCCCCGTGCGGGCGGCTCCGCTCCGGCCCCTCCGCGCAGCGCGTCTCGCCCAGCCCCTGCGGATCCAAAGCAAACCCTGCCGGGTTGTTTCAGGCAGCACAACGCAGGTCACAGCCTGTCGTGTTTATTTTGTTTCGCTTTTCCAACCAAGCCGCCCATCCCTGCAGAGCTACGTTGCTAACGTGACGGGAGCCGGTTCCCACGGACCTACGGAGACTAAATGGAAAACTTCCCAGAGGAAGCGGGAAAGGCGCTATGTACGTATCACGCTGCCGGACAGCCTGGAAAGCAGCTCCCAACCCCGCTAGTGCCCAGGCGGCAGCGAGGAAAACGTGCATCCCTTCTTTTCGCCTAGGGTGAGCCTCCTGCCGCTCGATGCTTTATGGACCTGAGCAGCCCGGTGCAGTTTGGTAGCTCTCCAGCAAGAAATCGTTCCTGGGCGCCGCCAGCTTTGAGGACACCGTGGGCAAAAGGACTTTGTGGCAAGAAGAAAAACCAACCAAGCCTGAGCACAGGTGAAACGGAGCAGCCCATCTGCATGGGACATTTAGCGGAGAGCAACTCCGGGAGCTCGCCTACCATCATTATGCTGCAAGCAGTCCTTTCCAGCGGGTATATTTGCTATCTTGGGTAGAGTGTCATGGGAATTAGGTGTTTGTAGCACACTTCGATGTCCCTGGGCAAAGAATGCTCTATAAATGCAAAGTAAGTGTTCTCATGGATGTGGTTTGTCTGCTTTTTAACATAACAAGATACTTTGCAGCCTTTGCTTCTTTTGCAGTTTGCGTAGCTGATGGGTCCGTTTCCGCTGTGCCTTAGCACAGCAAAGTCAGGTTTTCGCCGTGGCATGTGCTCAGCGTGCTCCTCAGCTTCGTGGCACAGGCAGTTCCCTCGTCAGCAGCACTGCGGAGTCACGGGTGGAAACCCACTAAAAATCTCCCTTTCCACAAAACCTTCTGACAGGAAGGTTGGATGTTAGGGCTGGCTCAGAGAAGTACCGTAAAATGGAGAGGTTGGGAGGAAAAATAATTGCAAGCCCCAAAGCAGCGCTGCTTGCAGGTAGCTCCAGAGGAGGACAGGGTGCAGCTGAATTACCCCTGAATGATCCCATTTTCAGACTTTTATTCTGGAGTAAAAGCGACTTTTCCCCATGAAACGTAGCTCCCTGTATGTGAGCCGGGACGCGCGCTCTCCTGCCGGCTCGTCCTGCTGCCGGCCTCCGTGTGCAGCCCCGTCCCTCGCGGTGGCCCGTGGGAGCTCGTGCACCCCAGCTCCCGCCGCGGACGCTGCTCTGACAGGAGTTTCTGCGTTGGAGCAAGCGGCTTGGGAGATTGATCTCAAGGTGGCAAAAGCAGAAAGAGCTGCGTGCACCGGAGAACCCGTTTGCGTCTCTCTAGCTGAGCACAGGTTGAAGGAAGCCATCATCCCCACCCTCGCTTTCTGTCGGTTCTCCCCGCTGAACGTCGCTGGGGGGATTTCGGAGCTGGTCCTCGGCCAGGTAGTCACGTCCTGGTGCCGGTGCCTTGCCCGGCCCTCGAGTGAACGTCCCGGCGCGGCAGTCGGAGGAGAGATGCCGGGGTGCAGGGCGTGCTTCCTCCACGCTGCCACCGGCCTCTTGCTCCCTCGCGCCGCGCTTGTCGTAATTCCCTTTAATTACATACTCCTAAGCCGAAGAGAAAAACGAAGCCTTCCAACAGATTTTATCGGCGGCTGATTTCCACGAGTTGCTCCCGAAAAAAACCCGCAGGGTTTCGATGGAGGCGGAGGCTGAGATAGCCGGCAACACCGCGGCTGCCGGGGCGCAGCCTTTTTAACCTCCCCGCCGAGGCAGGTGCCGACACATCCCGGCCGCCCCGCGCAGCATGCTAACGCTACGGAGGCTGACGGTGCAAACGGTAACGAGCCGCCGCTGGGAGACGGCCCAGGCGCGGCGCTTTTCCCAGCAAAAGAAACAAATGATTAAAAAAAAAAAAAAAAGCAAAGAGCGAGGCATTTTCTTTCCAGGCTTTGAATAACCGGAGGGGTTGGTGCGAAAGGGTTTTTCCCACCGTCGGCGGTTGCTCCCCGCGCGCGGCCGAGGAGCGCTGCCGCAGTCCCCTCTTCTGCTCCGCAGGTGCACCAGTACTACAGCTGCCTCCCCGAGGACAAGGTCCCCTACGTGAACAGCCCCGGCGAGAAGTCCCGCATCAAGCAGCTCCTGCACCAGCTGCCCCCGCACGACAATGAGGTCAGTGGCGCCGGCGGGTCTCGCGCGGCCGAGCCTCCGCGGTGGCCTCTCCGTCCTCTCTGCTGGCCATGTGGCTTTTGGGGGGCTTGCACTTGTGGTTTGCTCACGCTGCTTTTTAAACGGTCGCATTTTCTACCCGTTTGGACTGTGTTGGGGGGGTTGTTTTTAAATGAAGTTGCAGCTTTCATTCTTAAAATTAGCCTTGCTTCCTCGAAAAAAAAATATATATATCCTTTCTCAGCCCTTGGAGGCTAAAGCCGTGTTAAGAGCGACTCGAGGTGCTGCTGAAATCAGCTAGAGCCCAGTCCCAAGCGAGCTGCCAGCACTTTCCCGAGCGCAGCTTTCGCCTCGCCCTGGGCTCGCGAGCGTGCGTGCAGAGGAGGTGTTTTCCCCCAAGTGCGAGCTTTAGGAGCCACGAGAGCTGGAAAAGCCTGAGTTTGAGTCAAAACCAGCCAGAGCAAACAGAAGCGTTATTACGTCTTGAGAGAAAAGATGTGAGGCAGCAAAAAAGGGTCTGGCCTTTGCCGTCCTTTTCTTGCCGGTGTGAATGTTGGAGCCCACAAAATTTCCGACAGCTAAAAAGAGCAGGGAAAATACATGCAAAAGCTTTTAGTGCCGTCTTCGCTCTCGCAAGCTGGAGGCACCATCCTGCACTTTTTCTGCAAACGGGCAGGAGGTTTTGTGTGCCGTTCGCACTCGCTTTGCCCTTTTGGAAATTCAGGCTGGGTTTGTTACTCACGTGAGTAGCCCTGCTCATTTCCATGAGCCTGATCCCAAGACAGCAGAGACGGGACTGGGCACTGTTACTGAACGCGGCCTGCCTTGGCTGTTCAGGCATATTCCCAGTTGAAATGCAATCAGCCAAGGACTGAATCTGCAAGATATAAGTGTCTAGGGTATAAAACCTCATAGTTTTATAAGGTTTGGGGAAATGGCAACATTCACTGTTTATATTCTTTTTTTTTCTTTTTTGCTTATTACCTTCCAAAGCAGAGATTTTGCAAACATGCAAACTTTACCCCCTGATGAGAATTGGAACTCCCTCATTCGCATGGGAAAAAGGGGGCTGTACTCTAGAAATACTAAAAAAAAACATTGAGGCTGCTGTCAAACTTCTGCTGGAGACTGGCGTAGAAAGCAGGAAAATCGCCAGTCTGATTGCTGGGCCTGGGTGATGCATAGGTGCTGAGACATCATAGTTTTGAGACATCTTCAAGTCTTCCTAGAAACCCAGCACCCAGACAGCAATCTTCCTCCTTCCCTCCCCCTGCTGTCTTTCTGTACCTCTCCAAATTTTGGCCAAACCCTCCAATGACTGAAGTCAACACAGCTCCATTTTCTCTAGCTTCATCTAAGCCAAGGACTGAGTTCATTTGTGTAACCCACTGTGCACACGTCAGCTTGCAACAGCACTTATTTGTTAGGGGGAGGATCCTAGGCCTGGTCACACAGTGATTTTTAGTTGTTTTTTGATTTATGGATCCTTGAAGCTGGTAAGGATTGGAGATTCCTGCTGGAATTCCACCTATGGAGATGGCTCCATGTGCAAATCATGTCTTAGTTTTCTTAGTGCCTTGGAAGAGGTTTGCAGAGCCCGGGGGGCTGCCGATTCCTGCCAGGGAATCAGTGGTGCTGATAATACTGAATCTAATGTGTGCTTTTTAGGTCCGCTATTGCAATTCCTTGGATGAGGAGGAGAAGAGGGAGCTCAAACTCTTCAGCAATCAAAGGAAGAGGGAAAATTTAGGGAGAGGCAATGTCCGGCCGTTCCCCGTAACCATGACTGGAGCCATTTGCGAGCAGGTGAGCAGCAGCCGTGGACGTTTATTGCAGAGCAAGCGTGGGCAGATCCCCCCGAGGTCCTGGGCAAGAGGCACCCACCCGCCAGCCATGGGTCAGCCAGGGAAGAGCACCCCATGGTGTCTGGTGACCGAAGTGGTCATTGTAGCTGAGTCCAGATCAACCCTTTGGTCCCCCATCCCAAGCTGCTGGCCTTCACGTGCAGAGGGGGGTATATGGTTGACATCCTGACGACAAGCTGGGGTTCAGCGGAGATGAAGAGGCACCAAAAAGGCGGTGTCTTTCTCCAAGCTGTGAATTAGCCAGGCGAAAAAAAGCGCCTTGACCTGGCGCTTTTGCACAAGCCATCTCCGTAAGCCGTGGCCCGCGAGCCCTCGTGGACGTGGTCTCTCCGGGCTCACATAAAACCCAGCTCTTGTTCTGACAGTGCGGGGGCCAGATCAACGGCGGGGACATGGCCGTCTTCGCCTCGCGAGCGGGGCACGGCGTCTGCTGGCACCCGCCTTGCTTCATCTGCAGCGTTTGCAACGAGCTGCTCGTCGACCTGATCTACTTCTACCAAGACGGGAAGATTTACTGCGGCAGGCACCACGCCGAGTGCCTCAAGCCCCGGTGCGCGGCGTGCGACGAGGTAAGAACGAGCCCACCTCCTGCTCCTCCTGTAGTCGCGAGTTTAAGCTCTGCCATGGCACAGCACCACGCAGACACAGGTGCCTCCCAGTCCGGTGGGGTTAATTTAGTCTTTTTCTAAGATGTGAGGGTTTTTTGTTAAGCAACTGACTCATAAGGATGAGGGAAAGCAGCAGGACAGGCAGTGATTGAGCCTGGGAGCTGAACTTCGGCTCTAGATACGAGCTTCTTCAGAAGACCTCGCTCTTTACACGCTGGACAGAGGTGGAATATCCTGCTTCTGCCCACTAAAATTAGCATTAAAAATGCACGTGCTCTGGCTCGCAGGGGTGACACAGCAGGGTCCCCCTCGCTGACACAGGATACTTCCCCCGGGTTTGTCCCGGCTCGCGTAGCGCCCAGCACGGCGGCGTTGGGTGCATTAGCACGGACAACCTCTGCACGGAGGCGTGTGGGGCGAGCATGGGAAATACGATGATTTGGCTTTGCCTAGGGTTCATGCCAAGTTTTCCTTGGGTTTCAAGTTTGCATCTGGGGGGAGTTACTCTGGGATTTTTAGTTGAAATCTGCCCAGAGTTACTCTAAGATAGCTCCTGGTGTACACACAGGGAGCCCAGGAGATCTTTCCATAAGAATTTCCTGTAACAACACACCCGTGCTACGTAATTTTAGCCCGTTTGTATGAGGCATTCTTCTCACATATCTCCCAGAAGAAACTTTTGGTAGGATGAGTGTTGTATTTCTTACAAGTAGGTAGCATTTGAGTATCCGCCGAGTAGAAGTAGGCTTTAATAGAGGAGATTAAAGGGATGCAGGAACCCGAACAAATGGAGTACAAAACGAGTATAGAAAACCGTACAAAGTTGACTCTGAGCATTTCTCAAGTGTCAATCTCAGTTTAAAAGGCTGGCAAAGGAAATTGTTCTGGCTTTTAAACTTATGAAAACCATAGTGTGGAAAACCATATGTACTATAAAATACCGAGTCCCATCCGTGCAAGCGTATAATAGTAAAAATCCAAGGCTGTATGCACATCAAATATAAAGAACATTGACGTATGTATCCAATTAAATTTGTAATATTACCAGTAAAAAAACAACTCCTAACCATTCTGCTGGCCCTGTTTCCTGGTGGTTTAGGCTGAGTAATTTTTCTTCGTGTACTTTTTATCCTTGCAAACTCTCATACAAAACTTTCATTCGGCTTCTTTCACGCTCACTTCTTCCATTAAAAGATCCAGCAAGGGGGAGCGATGGCAGGGAGGAGAGGTTCTCATGCGAGGGGGCCGGGGCGGAGCCCAGGAGCAGAGCCAGGCCCCTGCTTGCTTTCCCACCCCACCTCTGCTCACTGTGTGGGGATGGGGAACAGAGACAGCAAGAAAGCGTCTATCTACTTCCCCCGTTTCAGGGGGCTGTTTGACCAGCCCACCCTTGGCTGTGCTCTGTGCCTCAGTTTCCCCACCGGTGTCAGGACTGTTACCAGCTTTGTAAAACAGGCGGACAGCTGGGTAGGGAGATGGGGAAGAGCCGCCTACGCTGTCGTCTCTCTCTTGCTGGGAGATGCTGTTTTTCGCCGTTTCCCATCCTTTGTGCTCAGTGACGGGTAGACCTGTTTTAATAAATGGCTATTCTGTTGTTTGAGAGTCCGCCGGATCAATAAGTTGTTTATTAGCGTGTTTATTACCACGATCAATCCCTTCTGCTGAGCACCCTCCGGACACATCACTGGGAGGTGTTCGTTAACGCTTTATAATCCGTTCCCTAACGCGGTCCTAAGGCACTCGCATTTCACTGCGACGCTCCTCTGGGGACCGTTTCCTTGGGAAACGACCGGTGCAAATCTGCCCGACGCTGACCCAGGCGGGACTGCGAAGTGCAGCGGCTCGCAGCCTGGCCGCCCGCAGCGGCGCTCCGTGTCTCTTTTCTCCCCCTTCCCAGATCATCTTTGCCGACGAGTGCACCGAGGCCGAGGGGAGACACTGGCACATGAAGCACTTTTGCTGTTTTGAATGTGAAACGGTGCTGGGGGGCCAGCGGTACATCATGAAGGACGGCCGGCCCTACTGCTGCAGCTGCTTCGAGTCCCTCTACGCCGAGTACTGCGACACCTGCGCCCAGCACATCGGTACGGCGCCGCGGGGGGGGCGGCCAGGGGTGCCTGAAGGGCATCCCAAAATCTCGGCGCAGACGTAGCCGCCGGGTTTCGCGCTGCCCCGATGGAAATCCAGCGGAGGGGAGCAGCGCAAACTCCGCCAGCAGCCCGTTGCTCCGGTTTCTCCAGTGCTGCAGAGCCTCGCTCCCCTTTGGGGAGCTGCAGCGGTCATTTGTTCAAACCCCGTTTTCCAGGGATGAAAAGCGAGGGCAGGTTTCATCCCTTTCTTGTGGCGGGAGTGGGATTTGTTGAAACAGGGAGGAATATCAGAGGGCAACCTCAGGAGCTATTACAACCAGTGAACGCTTTCTCAATTCTGCATCTCTCTCTCTCTGCCTAATTTAATGTGTGCTTTTTTTTTTTTTTTTAAATAGCATTTTCCCTTAAACAGCCTGGCTCTTTTAATTTCAGGCTCTTACCAGCCAAGCTTGCTAAAGGATTGCATGGCTTAATGAGCTACCAGACAGGAAAGATGTTTGTTCATTAGGAATCATTATTGTTTCTGTTTGCCTTTTTTTAATTAAGCCACAGATAGATGTTCTCAGACAAAGAGAAATAATGCATCGGAGTCGATCTACAGTTCCAGAACAAGGAGATTCGATGCTTTAAAATGGGTTTTATACTAGGAGCTAGCTGTTTTTTCGCCCTGTGTGCTGGTGCGTTGCACCGCGTTGCAGATGAGGCTCCTCTTGCAGTGGTTAAGGTGGGCTTTGAAGCAATCCTCCTGCGGTCTGGTTGCCCCTTTGCTGAGCATTCAAGTGCGTTTGCAGGCCCGGGTGCACAGAGAGCCCTTTGGCCTGTCCGTCTAGGTGGGCTCAGCTCAGGCGAGGCTGACCTGGGGCACGGCGCCTCGTCGCGCTGCCGTAGCTGGATCAGGGCTGAGCCCATCAGGCTGGCAGGACGGAGACGCTGTTTTGCTGTGTATCTGCTCATTTTGAGCAAAGAGGGACTGCAGCCATTTCGCGCAGGGCACTGCACTGCAAATTGCTAGCAGTGGCCACTGAAGGTTGCTCTTAACAGCTGTATAAATTAGATCTAAGCGTGCGCCTAAGACTTGTAGGAGTTGGATTGTAGTCTGGGGTCGCCGGGCAAGGAAAATGTGCTCCTTTTTCCGTGAGATGTCTTCAGGTGCTTGAGCGTGGAGCTGATTGTGTCCCACCCACTGTCTTCTCCCTCTTTTGTCTACAAGCATAGCACTTCTCTCCTTATATAAAAGCATTTTGCTCGTTATAAAGGGAAGAAGAAAAAAACAATGTCAAAGCAAATTTAGCTTGGAATAGTGTTAGTTTCCAAATCTTGTGGCAGCTCTTGTCCACGCGTGCCAGCCCGCGCTGCACCCACGTGCCAGGTCCCGCGCACCAGAGACCCAGGTACCGGGGATGCAGGGCACGCGGATGGTGCCAAGCCACTCTGGAGCACAGCAACAAACTGGAGACAATTCCTAGGTAAATACAGTGGTAATCGGTGTTACTGCACTTACAGCCGCTCTGACCTGCGGCAGCGATGAGCCCTAGGGTTTTGCTTGCCGGGGACAGTCGCTTTGTCAGGCCCTCGATCAGTTAATTCCTTCCCTTCAGCCCCGGAGGGGTCGAAGCCCAGCTGGGAGGTGAGGGGACTCGCCCGGGTCCCTGTGGCGACCTCCTTCCCCTCTCCTTTGGAGAAGGGGCCACAGGGGTTAAAGTGAAGTTTGGACGGAGGGGCAGTGGGGAGTGGAGCAGCAGTCCTGTTCCGCTGCGCCGTTACGAAGGCAGCACAGATTCCCCTTCTCGGTTTGGTCGGAGATTTATTTTGTTTTTAAAATAGTCAGCATATTACTGCTCTGACTTCGAGACCTTTATGGAGAACTTCTTGCATTCCTATGCTTTATGGTCGGAAATATCCCCATTTAATACGAAATAGCTTGAGGCTCGATTCTGCTGCCTTTTCCAACACTGAGTAACTGCTCAGCAAAAGCCTGGAACCTGCAAAGAATTAGAAACAGGCTTAGTTTCACTCGCTGGAGAAACCCCACTGAAGTCCTTCCGAAAGCGAGCCCGGGTATGTATCGCTCACGTGGGACGGCTGCTCAAGACGAGTGTTAAGTGCAGTGTTAAGTGATGGGCGCATAAAGTTTCGGGAAGGGAGCACTTAACTTCCAGTACGTGGCTTAATTCTGACGCTTTCTGTGCGGTTTCCCCCCCTCAAGGTATTGACCAAGGCCAGATGACGTACGACGGTCAACACTGGCACGCCACCGAGACCTGTTTCTGCTGCGCTCAGTGCAAGAAGTCCCTCCTGGGCCGGCCGTTCCTGCCCAAGCAAGGGCAGATATTCTGCTCCCGGGCGTGCAGCGTCGGCGACGACCCCAACGGCTCGGACTCGTCGGACTCAGCGTTTCAGAACGCGAGAGCGAAGGAATCGCGCCGCAGCGCCAAGATCGGCAAGAACAAGGGGAAGGCCGAGGACAGCATGTTGAATCAGTGCGGCCAGCTGCAGGTGACCTCCAACCGCCTCTCCACGGACGTGGATCCGCTCTCGCTGCAGATGGATTTGCTGAGCCTCTCCAGTCAGACGCCCAGCCTCAACAGAGAGCACCTGTGGAGGAGCAGGGAGGAGCTCTACCACTACGGGAATAAAATGGAGCAAAGTCAGTCCCAAAGCCCTCTGCAACTTCTCAGCCAATGCAATATAAGGACCTCGTATAGCCCCAGCCAGGTGCCAGCCTCCCAGCCAGATTTGTGGGCCAAACATTTCAGCAACCCAAAGAGAAGTTCCTCGCTGGCGATGAAGGGGCACAGCAGCAGCTTCATCCAGGACTGCCGAGAGGACTACTATTCAGGAAGGCTTCGCTCGCAGGAGAGCTACAGCGATATGTCCAACCAGAGCTTCCCCGAGACCAGAGGAAGTATGAAAGTCCCCAAGTACGAAGAGGAAGAGGAGGAAGGCAGGATGCCGACGCAGCAGTGTCGGACCCGGCATCCCATCAACGCACTTAAGTTCACGGAGGACCTGACGCCCACGGAGCAAACTCCGCGGGGCTCCATGGAGTCCCTCGCGCTGTCGAATGCTACAGGTAGGTCACCCTGGAGCGGCAGGGATGGGGGGCTTGCTCCGGCTTGGTGGGAGTGGGCTGGCAAAGCCTGAGAGCAGGCGCGGGAGCGCGTTCAGGTGACGATCAAAGGTTTGGGCTGCCCCCGGGGGCTGACGGCCTAATTGCCTTTGCAGCATGCAAAAACAGCCTGAAGCCCTGCGGCGAAGCCGAGCGAGCGCGGAGGCGTTCCCGAGCGGAGCGGGCTCGCCAGCCGCCGTGCCAAAGGGAAACGCAGGGAGCCAGCGGGGGAAAGGGCAGAGCGTTTGCGTGTGATGTGAGCCGCTGTGTGTACTCTGGGCCGGCGCCACTGTGGGCGTGCGCCGCGTACCTTTGATGCACATGTCTTCCCATTAAGGCTAAACGTAACCGAAACGTTTCCTCCTCCATCAGGGATCTCCCAGGTTTCTCTTTAAACACAAGAGGGTGAGGTTGATGGGCTGCTTTGCCTCCTGACTCGCTGCTGCTCCCTGCACACTCAGAGTCTTAAATAAACATTTCCAGTAATACGAAAACCTCTACTTGTTTCCCCGTTTAAGGAAAAAAAGGGCTCCTCCCTTGAGCTGCGTTAAGCCCTCTGCACGCCCAGCCTCCCCGCGGAGGCCAGCGCGGTGCCGCGGCGGTGCCGGCAGACCCTGACGGTCGTGCGTGGCACCGCTGTCTCGCTGCGTTTGCTTGTTTACCCAATGCAGCGCTTTATAGATGGTTGGCCTTTCTGCATAGTTCAAAACAAATGTTTCCAAGCTCTTTAATCCTCCCCTTTGTGAAGAGGGGGAAGAGCCAAGGCCAACTGCGAAAGCAGAGACAGATTCCAGCATTCAGCAGCTAAAGAACTGCTGCAAGCCGCCATTGAGGGCTAAAAATATTTTTACATGCTTTGAAGTAGGCCCAGTTAACCCCTTCTGCGTGTTACGCAGTCGTCAAGCATGTTACTCGTTAAGGCAGATTCCTTCGCCTTTATGCACAGCTCCTGTTCTCGTCTCTCATCCCGCTGTCGAGAAAAAATCGGGCAAGATGCTTTTCCCGTCCGGCTGAGCCCTTTTCCCCTGAGTGCCTCCTAATGAAATATTCTGTAGCCATCTTCCTCCAGACGTGTTTGGTTTTCATTTTGTGACTGCAGGAATGCGTGTATGTGCAGTAAAAGCGTGTCCCGGGGTATCTGTCTGCAGACAGGCTTTGGGGCCGGTTCAGAGCCCCGCCGACGGTGTTTTTCTTGAGCCCACGGTAGTTTACATTATCGGTCGACTGCGCTAATCTGGCACAACTAATGTCTTCTGCTCCGGAGTCCCTGAGCAGAAAACTTCTTGGAAAAGAAAATCCCGAGTCTGGTGGGTTAGCCAGAGGTACTGGCTCGCTTTCTCCTCCACGTTCAGCCACGATTTCCCCAGCCGGCAAAGGCGGGAGATGAGGAGCTAACGGGAGGGAGGGGGCTTTTGCCCAAGCTGCTTAGATATCTGCAGTAGAAGAAGAGACATGACATGGAGAGGGAGTCAGGGATCGTTCTCAGAAACGAGGTCCCCGGAAGCAAAGCCTCGAGTTTCAAAGGCGGCTCACGTCGTTAAGACCCACGTTGTGCAAACCCCGTCTGTGCAAACAGTCTTGAGCAACACCAGGCTCCTGTGAGCAATGCATGAGCACGGAGGTGGCTGTTTCATGCTTTGGGGATTAAGTATAAGAAGATATTGAGGACACAGGTCAAGAGACAAGAAGTTTAGCAACTCGTGTTAGGGTGAAAACTCATTCTGCCTTTTATTTTAGAAGCCCCTTTTTAAAATGCTGGAGATCTGTCGAAGGCACCCCGCTTCCATACGTAGCTAAAATACAAATTTCCTTGCAGACAATGTCAGTGTTAATGACTCTGTTCTTTCCTGCTTTTCGGAGAAGTCGCTCAGCATGACGAGGCTTGTAATGAATTTAAGCAGTACCTCTGAAGAGCAAGGTGATAACATTTTTATTAATGCCTGAGATGTCATAATTTTTCCTGCTTTGGAAGCCGGCTCTGTTCAAGCTCCGGGGCTAGGCACTGTGATAATAACAGGCAGCTCCTCCAGCGCAGAGCATCGCGGACAAAGAGAATTATTATCCCGTTTAATAGGCAGCGTTTGAGGATGGAGGGATTTGGTGACCTGCCCGCGAGTATTCTTTTTTCGAAGCCAGGTGCAAAGCAGTTGTTAAACTGCAGCGTTAGCTACCGTGCGAATCCAGCAGCGGGGGGTCTCCCCTTTCCCCCGCGCCGGCCCACGGGGACGCGGGGTGCAGCGCCCGGCCGCTTTGCTTCGCGGCGTCATTTGGTGACTTGCACCCGGCAAGCCCCAGTGGTGCTTTGCAAGGAGCTCCAGGCTTTCGGTCATGCCAAAAAACCACGTCCGTCTGAGTTGCTAACTCCACGCGGTTGCTCCACCTTCTGAAATGAAATAATTAACGCTGAATCCCTCTAATATTTTTATGGCATCACTGAAAACGTTCTGTTTTTATAGGGAGCTGAAGGGCAAACAGTCCCCGACCTGCAGAGCACATGTTAGAAGCTGACTGACTCCTTCCTGGCAGCGGATTTCGCTGTGATGTTTCTATTACAACTTAACCAATAATTAGCTGGAGATGTCGGTGAAGGCAGATGACAACTGAGCGCGTAGCCACAGTCCCTGTCCTCTGGACAGAAGGATGGCTCGTATAGCCAGATGTTGTCCCTATCGTATTTTTAATACGTTCAGCAGTGTTCAGACCCTCCGGCCGTGCACGAGGCATCGTGGTGCAGCACGCTGCCCACGAGAGAGCGTCTCTGGGAGCTTGGCCTGGGACGTGCCCCGAAATCAGGGCACTCCCTGATGTGGGTCGGGGTGTCCACATCAGCAGCCACAAAAGCTGGGAGCGTCCCTGGGAAGCCCGGCCCACGGGGCTGCTTCGGGGTGCTCAGCTGAGGTCTGAAAACATTTCCCAGTTCTCCTTCCAAGAGAGCTAATTTTCACTGTATTTTATCTTTTATAGTTGATTTCCTTCAGCTGCTTTTGATTTTTTCCCTTTTTTCATGGCATTAGCAACAACGCAAAGCAGCAGGTACCATAGCAATATTTGCACCCTAGCTGCCTTCATTAGGCAATCAGGACAAGTCTGTCCAGGGTTTTTTTTCTCGTGGGAAGGAGTGTGATCCTACCAGAGGTTAATCATTTCCCAGAGGATGCTCAGTCTGGTACAGGCTGACCCCAAGGTTTGTGGTACTCCCAGAGCAGTGCTAGTCTACGAGGTGTTTGCATCGTCCTGCAAAAAGGGTATGCAAGTGTGGTATGTGCTTAGCAGCCGAATTAGAAATCAGAAGCTGATCTCTGCTGATTCTAAGCAGCCATTTCCACAAAATGCCAGCTGGTCTAATAGCCCACTTAAGAAGGTACCTGCAGGCTAAATTTTTTTCTCCCATAGCAGTCTGTTTGTGTTGCTGCTTGCAGAGAGCAAGAGTGTTTTTGGAGGTAAGGTCGCATTGAATGGTGACACTGGCATGTGCAAAAGGAGAGAGAGACTTTAAGTATTCCTTGAGATAATGAGCTCAGTCAAGGGGAGCAGCAGAGCTTCATGTCTCCCTCTCATCTGTCGTAGGTATAAATCCAGGGAAAAATCTGTTTAACTGGTGCAGTTACAGTGTGGAAAGTAATTTTGCGTGTTTGGCACAAGCGTTTCTTATCATCTGAGTCGTAAGATGCCCAAAGGCCCCAACTAGCTTGTTTCTCCAGGACAAAACAACTGTGATATATCTAGAAAAGAGAGAGAGTAGTAGTATGTGAATGCACATGTATCATCTCTGATCCTTGCAAGAGTGATTTGCAAAAAGGAACCTAACTGCTTAGTTTGTCTCCATTCCCCTTTTCTTCCTCAATGGTAGGAGAGGTTGAAAGCTGTAAAACAACAACAACAACAGGAAAAAAACAAAAATAAAACCTGTTTCTCTTTGGTTTTGTAGTACAGATGAGGGACTCAGGCCTATGTTCCAGAAGTGTTCAATGGCTCAGCCTCTCCCTGCATTGAAAGTTTGGGAGGAGCCCCTAAAAATCCCACTTCTGGGCCCAAATTCCTCCTCCCTGCTAAGGCGGAGGTGGTACGGCGGCACCGGGGTGAGCTGTCCGGGGCAGGGAGCAGGTCCCAGCCCCGCGTCCTCAGCGGCGAGCGGAGGGTCTGCAGCTCGCAGGCACCACCACGGCCTGACGGTGCTTCTCTCTCTTCCCCGGGCTGGAGAGGGAAGCTGCCCTAGACAGGTCCATTGGGCTGGGAGAGCCCCAGAATAACCTTTTTTCCCTTATTCTCTCCTTTTTCCTAAGGTGCTAGGCTTGCTGGCATTGAGAGACAAAAGCCGCCATGCAGGAGGGATCATAAAATGAGATTATTACCCCAGCCGGTGCTATTTGCAGATAGGTTTTAGTGCCGTTTGGCCGGTTTTGACGACTTCTACCAGAAAGGAGACTCCCAGCTCTCCGGCGTGCTCCCCGCGCCACCCTTTCCCCAGGCACGGGCAGCGGTGTTGCTTCGGGGCCATTCGGCAGGGCTGCGGCTCGGAGACCCGGCATGCCGCCCCTGCGTCCGGGGGAGCTTGTCCTGAGCGTGCCCGTCCCCCCATGGATGCTCTCGGAAGCGGCGATCGCTGCGTTTGCAGTCCCACGCCAGGCCCGCCTGCTCTCTCCAGCCCCTCTGCTGCCGTTTGCTGAGGGTTTTAATAACTCCTCATGGATGCAGCTTGCACCCGGCTTAGCAAAGCACCCGCGGGAGCCGGTGAGGTTTAAGCACGTGCGGCTGCTTTGTCGTGGCGGGGTTTCAGCGGCGGTGTGCCTAAGGAGCACCGGCTCTTTGGGCTCGACGCTGTTGGTTTACGTGTTATCGTTATTATTTTGCATGGTTGTTACTTTGCATGGAGAGGGGCTGTGAGACAGGCGGCAGGCTGCAGCGGGGCTTGCAAAGTCGCCCCGGCCTCGGAAGGGTGAGGGGAAAAGGGCCAGAGAAATAAATACGGGCAATTCAAGGAGACGGGGCCTCAATTCGGCATGGTCGCTCTGAAGGGTGAGTGTACCGGAGGGAAGGGCCATCTCCCGGCGTTGGTGGCCACGGAGGACGGCAGGCCCCCAGCCGCTCCGCTTTTGCCCGTGGGACCCGCCACCGTGGCGTGGGGTGTGATGAGCAGCCAGGTGCTCAGCAGGGCACCGGGTGCTCAGTGACAGAGCCTCTCCAGGCGATCTTCGCAGTGATTGTATAGGAGGATACTCTCCTGAGCTGAATTTTCCTCACAGTAATTCGGTGCACAGGGAGAAGAGTGTGTTCCCCTCCTCTCCGCAAGCGTTCTTCTGTATTTGAAAGCTGTTATTATATCCCCTTCAGCCTTCGCTTTGCTAGACTAAACAACCCCTGTTCTTTCAAACTTTTCTCCTAGGTCATGTTTTCTAGATCACATTTTTTAGACAAATGGTTATTGCTGTCCCCCGAGCGCTCTCCAGGCAGGCTGGAGCGCTCTTGGCGCGGTCCGGCTGCTCCTGGCCGAGGCTTTGCGGCTCCCCTGGGAGCAGAAGGAGTATTTCACGTCCTCCAAGAAACCGAGCTGGCCCTCGGCGGGGAGGGGGCAGCCCCTGCTCCTGGTGCAGCCTTGCAGCTCCCTCAGGAGGTCTTCGCCCCCCTCGCCCCAGCATAAATGCTAAGGCTGGGAGCACCTTTATTTGGCGTGGGTCAGAGGTTGCATCCTCGACCTGGAGCCTGGTGCTCTGCGACCGTGAGCTCCGCAGAGCTCTGAGTATCTGCAGCGATGCTGTGCAAAGCTTGGCTCGCAAACGAGTGAGAAGCTCCCTAGCACGGGTAAAAACAAGTTTGGGGATCTCCAGACTAAGTCAATTTTGTAAGGCAAAAACGAAGGGAACGTTTTCTTTCTGCTGAGGTTCCCCTTATTTGTTCCTATGCTGCAAGGGCTCCTTCTACGTTGCTTCAAACCGACTGCAAAAGTTTAACCTTGGCAAGCGGCCTGAAACGTGGGACACTTTTTAAATTTTTAAATGGATTTAGCTTAGACTTGGCGAAGCTCATCCCAGAACTGAACCTTGTCTGGCGCTTTCCCCTCTTCCTGCTGGCCTCCATGGGGCGGCAGTGGGGCTAAGCTTTCTCCTGACGGGGGTCCAGGGGAGACAGCAGGGCCAGCGCCGCAGCAGCCGGGGGCCGAAGGTGGCCCTCGGTGGCATTTCTGATGGCCCCGGCCACGTGCTTTTCTGGGCGAGTCGCTGCGGAGCGCTTAGCGGTGTGCGCGTGTAGCCTGCCAAGCGGGCTCTGAAAGACACGTTTTTTTGGCCCTCCGCAAGGAAAAAGTTCCCCGCTCTGTTGCATGCAGAAATTAAGACATCTGACTGATTTCGGGCTTGCTTCGATGTGCTCTCCCCGGTGCGTGTGCTATTGCGCCCTTAGGTCTGTTTGCTGTTGATCGTGGTCTACGTGCTCAACGCTGGATTCGGCTTGCAATCAGTGTTTCCCCAGCGATTCCAGATCTTAAAAATGTGTGTGCTTAATTATAATCAGGCTGTCTGGATGAGCAGCCAAAACGTCCCCTGGACCTAAGAAGCGCTGATTAAACCTTGCAGTATGAACTGTACGTGTATCGCAAGCCCCTCGTGTGCAATGGCTTCCCTGCGTGCCGGCCAGTGCTTCGAGGAGGAGAAGCAAAAGCGCCTGCTGTACGTGGTGGAGGCTGCTTGCAAGGGGACCGGAGACCCAGGACTCTCCCAAAAACTCAGCATGCGAATCACTGAGTCTGCCTTCCCTTGCTGCAGCTGGATGTGAATCTATGGAGTTGCCCACACTGAAATTGCAATAAAGGCCAGGAAATGGAGATCCGCCCTCATATAATGTCAGCGTTTCTCAGTCAAAGCATAAAAGCTGTATTAGAGGACAGTAGAGAGCAGACTTGCACCTGGCCACCCGTGTCCCCGAGGCTCCCAGCACACAAGGCTGCTCTTGCCAGCATGTCCCCAACGACCACGTGTGGTGGCAGGGCGAGGGTCATCCTCTCGGCTCCCCTGTGCCTCAGGACTCTCGCCGGCCTGGCGGTGCGGGGAGGCCAGGAGAAGTGACTAAGGGGACAAACGGCGCGAGCGGGATCAAAACGCACAGGACAGCAGCTCCAGTGGGAGGGTGCATTGGCCAGGATAAAAAACGCCTGCTCTCGTAGCAGTGGCAGGGGAAAGAGCGGCCAGGTAGCTGCAAGCGGACGGGAAGCGAGGCTCAGGCAGCGCCAGGGCTGGTTTAACTCACTTCCCACCGAAACCAGAGGTCGGGGTGGCTTCAAAAAGTCATGCAGCGGGCCCGAGAAGTGCGTCCTTTCCAGAACAACACGTGGTTTTCCCTTTTTTAACCTCTCACCTTTCCCAGGGCATTCAGGAGCTGCCTTCGCTTAACTTTTCTCTGCAATCATAAAGTCGAGAAACAGCGCGATTAAAGCAGAAAAGCAAATGAGCCGAGATTCTCACTCTATAACCCGGCTCTGGCAGCTGGGACTCGGGGAATAAAGCCAAACAGTGCAAGAGCTGGGATGAAATATCAACGGCGGGTTATACTGAAGTGCTGGAGCCCTGGCTGGTGCCATGGAGCATAAGGTCAGGCTGCGACAGGCACTTCTGAAAGACTTTACCCATTTTTGCAGTATCAGTTGATCATTTTAAGGCCAAGTCCAAAGAAACACTGAACCAGACTGCAGGCAGGGTTGCTAACAGCAGACCTTGTTCTCGTTAATGTTTGGCAGGCAACAGCTAATGCCAAAGGAGCTGAGCTCTTGATGAAATGTAAGCAGCTTTTATTAAGGGAAAAAGCAGTTTATTCTTGAATTGTGGGCTGGGTTGTTGTTTTTTTTAATTAATTTACAAAGTCATAAATTCTTGGTGATTGCATAAGGGGTGTGCGTCATGCTGAAAATCGTGCTGATGGTGCACAGTGCTCAGGATTTGGTCTGCGCAGGGCGATTGTCAAAGAATGACGAGGAGGAGGGTGCCAAAGCAAACACTCTGCGTTTCATTTGGGCTGAAATGTATTTCCTTTGAAAGAGCTTGCGAAACGCGCTGTCCTGAGCTTGTAATGCAAGCGCTCGCTGCTGCCAGTTGTCAAGCCTACGTGGAGATAGATAGCCAGAAAATAGCCAGAAAACGCACAGAAAGCAGGCCGGGGACCGGGGAGAGGTGGGGTGTGCTGAGCGTCTCGCTCGTTGGAGGGTGCCGAGCTGACTCCTTGCTTCCCCGCTGCCTGGTTGGAGGCTTTCGGGGCTGGAGGCTGATGGAAAGCACCTTGCAGCAGCTCAGGGCTTGCCGAGCGCGCGGGGGAGACCCAGCGGGCCGCGTTCCCAGGCGGGGAGGTTCATCGGGGCTACGTGGAAAGCTGGAGCTCGCTCCTGGCTGCTCTCCATGTCCGGCTCCCTGGATATCTGCAGCGAGCTGCTCGCGACCTGACCCTCCAGCTCTTTTTCTACCTACAGGGAACTCCAGTGGGTGGTCTCCGGCTTTGCTTAGTTTTTTGCTCCTTCTGAACCTCGAGCAGTGAAACACGCGGTGCCTGGGGACAGGCGCCCTCCCCTCGCCGGGAGGAGCCGTGTGAGGGCCGTTCGGTGGTGGTGAATTAGCCCGTGTCCATGCCTGCCTTCTCTTGGCCGAGCGTGGGGCTGCGTTCACGTGGGCCTGTTGCATGTGTCACCCTGGACACTGTGGCTGTGCAGCGTGGGGACGAGTCTGAGTTGGTGGCCCCGTTTTCGGCTTTGATTTCTGTTAACTCCTTCAGAACATGTCATCCTTGTGCAAGGTGTGGGTGCCGGATCATGGCACCCTAGTTATTTCGGCATGCGGGAGACCTCAGGTTACCTCCGACGCATGAATTTGTTGCTGGGTATCAGTAGTTATTCCTGTCAAGTCACAGACAGCATAGACATATGGAGAAGGAAGTCATGAAAAGCATCTAACGTTCCTTGGAGTCCTACTCAAAACATCTTAAATTGGTGCGATTTCCCCAAAGGGGGAACCGGCTGCTTTCTAAAAAAAAATAAGCCTGTTGGGTGGCTCTTTAGGAGGGCATCTGAAAGACCAAGGCTTTCTTTAAAGCAAAAGTCCACAGTGTCAGGCCAAAACCAGCTGTTCTTGCTGCATCTCTGCTGCTAGGAAACTCTCCTCCTTAACTCCCTTTTCTTTCCTCCTTTCCCCATTCCCTGCCAAGGCCTCTCTGCAGACGGCGGAGCCAAGCGCCAGGAGCATCTCTCCAGATTCTCCATGCCGGACCTGAGCAAAGACTCTGGCATGAACGTCTCGGAGAAGATGAGCAACATGGGGACCCTGAATTCCTCCGTGCAATTTCGAAGCGCCGAATCCGTCCGTAGCCTCTTGTCCGTGCAGCAGTACCAGGACATGGAGCCCAACCTGCACAACCTCGCCAGCCCCATCGGGTACCGAGAGCGGCCGTCGCACGGGAGGATGCACCAGAGCTTCGACTACGGCAGCGGGGTGCCGGGGAGCAAACTGGCCGCGCAGGACGGCGCCAGGCATGCCCCCATGAGCGAGCGCACGCGCCGACGAACTAACCTGCGGGACGACGACCGGCACTACCGCCCGCACAGGCCTCGGCGGTCTCGCCGCTCCCGTTCGGATAACGCCCTCCACCTCGCCAGCGAGCAGTGCTGCCGGCTGAAGGAGCGGCCGTCCCTGCGAGCCAGGGAAGACTACGACCAGTTCATGCACCAGAGGAGCTGCAGAGAGGCCAGGGAGCACGGTCCCCGCAGGGACGTCTACGGCCAGTGTCCGCGGACGGTGTCGGATCTCGCCCTGCAGAACCACCTGGGCGAGCGGTGGGGGCCCTACTTTGCCGAGTACGACTGGTGTTCGACCTGCTCCTCCTCCTCCGAGTCCGACAACGAAGGCTATTTCCTCGGGGAGCCGATTCCGCAACCCTCCCGGCTCCGGTACGTGACCAGCGAAGAGCTCCTGCACAAGTACGGCTCCTACAGCATGCCCAAGTCTTCCACCTTGGGCGGCAGAGGACAGTTGCACAGCCGGAAAAGGCAAAAGAGCAAAAACTGTATCATATCCTAATGGCATCCTTGCCAGGCACCTTCAGAGAATGTAAATTAACTCACAAACTTGCACTGTTTTAGATCATGTAAGCGCTTTTGTTGTAACAAAAAGACCTGAAGATTAGGGATTTGTAAGAAGGTTGTAGACTGGCTTCTATAAATAGTCATAATCGTGGGCACGGTGAATATATTTTGCACATCTTACTTTGAGGAAAAAAAAAGTTCACTTTAGCCTGTAATACTTACCTAGTAGTTTTTCCTCTTTCTCCCAAATACTGCCACCTTTTAAAGGTTCGTTGGTCCATATGTTTTAGTTACCACTGTTTACGATAACCATCAGTTTGCTAGTAGCTTTTGCTTTCCACCACACTTTTGTTTTTCATTACCCATTTTGGTAAGTAATTTGTCTCTCAGACAGTGTGGGAGCCTAAGTTATTTCCATGATTGTTGTAAATGCAATGTAAATGAGAGTTTGGAGAAAATATTTTTGTATTTTGTAATATCAGAGGAATTTCTATATCTTAGGAGTCACTGGGAAAATGCATGCACATTCATAACTGTTTTCAGCCAGAGCTAAACAAATGGTACTTCAGAATCCCCTTTTCATTTCATCATCAGATTTCTTAGGTATATCAGTGAATTTTTGAGTTGTTATTTGTTTGAGGTTTTTTTTAATTCTTTTTGTTTTTAAGTTTGTTTTGTTTCCTGGTAAATGAAGAGAACATTTTCTGATTCATTAAACCTTGAAGAGGCCTCGGTGGCATTTTGAAGTCTGCTCACACCTGTGATTTTCAGGTATGCTCTCTCAGTCAAATACAGGAATCCTGACAGTTGCAAAAGTGACTTTTTTGTTGAACAGAAAAGACCAGAACTACCAAATGTCTGCAAAGTTGTAAATGACCAAAGTTGGAGAAGGAATTTTACATCTCTGTAGAGAATGCTGAAGTTACTAAACGTTGAACTATTATTTGGAGTAAATAAAAGTGTAATGGTGCAATTGTGTGATGTCAGCATGACGTTGTTTTGAATATAGACTTGTCTTATGGTGCTCTAGTTTCCTGGGTTATGTTAACTGCTGTTCATTACCAAGTGGAAGTTTCAATATTGCCTACTACCTAACGCGTTAAGAGAACGACTGCAACCTACTCCCCGCGGGCCTGGTCCTGCCCTGGCGAGGCGCCCTCGCCTCTCCGAGGCTGCTCGTCGCCGGCGGCTCCTTCCCAGGGCGGGATCAGGACCCAGTCCTGGAGCTAGAACAAACCAACAGAAGCATCGACATGGTCGAGTGTTATATAAATAGGGCTCAACTGTATTGTATTATGGTGGATGTGAGTTTTTCTCTGTATGCTTTTAAACCATTGAGGTACTGACATCGAGGTGTGTCCCGGAGGGACAGCGGAGGCGGCAGGCACGTGCGGGATTGCAAAAGCGCGCGGCTTCTCGCAGCGGTTCCCAGGGCACGGCTTCCTCGCAGCCTTTGCTACTGCGTTTTGGTACCCGTCTCCCGCTGCCAGCGCTGGTGGCAAAGCTCCCGTTGCCGTCAGCAGCGCAGGAGCATTTGCAAAGAGGCTCTTGGCACCTAAAGATGCAGCTGG
Organism: Dromaius novaehollandiae; assembly: GCF_036370855.1. Taxonomy (NCBI): domain Eukaryota; kingdom Metazoa; phylum Chordata; class Aves; order Casuariiformes; family Dromaiidae; genus Dromaius; species Dromaius novaehollandiae. Next base: position 18,556,985 of record NC_088109.1, on the reverse strand, counting down.
GCACCACGGAGTGGGTTATGGAAACCTCTGCTTTGACCCGCGGTGCTCCTGGGAGAGGTAGCCCCACTGTGCGGCACTCGTCCCAAAAGCTTTAGGAGCATCTTGGGGTGCCGGGAGCCGGCCTGCCAGCCCCAGCCCCGCGGCAGAGGGGCTGGATGCGGCCCGCTGTGGGGCTGGCGCTGGCCTGAGCACCCTGGCCAAGAGCGTGGGAACAAAGCGTTGCCTACTCAAAGCAGCAGATGCAGGAGATCTTGACAATGGATGTCTCCATACCACAAACTATTGCTAGGAATTTTTTTGTTGTTTGTAAAGGACAATGTGATAATTATTATTCCTTTAAAAAGAAAAGAAAAAAAACACTTAAGTATATTTAAAAAAATGTTTTTTCCAGTTGGAATAAATGGAAATATTCATCCAAAGGGAAGAGTCTCGTGTGTATGTTTTTATTTTTAAGGCGTGTTTGTTAGTTGCGAAGCGGAATAACTTCTTTTATTTACATTTTGCCTGTATTATAATTAAAGCATAAGAATGAACTCAGTCCCATCCCTGACTTGGTTGCTGGTGGGCAAGGAGACCCAGCGGAGGAGTGGTCCTCTGCGGCGAATTGGCCTGCTGCACACAGCACACCTTCCCGGCTGTTGCTGGGCTAATGTGACCCTGATTGATTGATTTTGCAGTGTTAAAAAAGCCAAATCTTCACCAGGTGCTATTCAGTATAGCTCAGCTGAAATCCATAGCATGACTCCAGTTTACACTGAATGAGACTTCAACCTGTAATTTATAAATAACAGTCTTTTTCTTATAAAGAGCACGGATCTTTAGATGTTTTCCAAAACAGGCCTGGTAAGTAGGGTAGGGGTATTGCTCCCAGTGACATGTATGACACTAACTACAGGTTATTATATAATTGGCTTTTAATATGTACAATTTAATTCATTGTCACTGATTAAAAGCACAATGAACGTTGTCTATCAGATCTAAGTACCTCATGCACTGAGCTTCCCGAGACCCAACTGCTGTTTGTATAGTGAGAGCCTGAATTGCTCAGCAAATGGCAAAGAACTAATCCGCAGCACTACTCCGCTTAACTGCTTACTGCCTCTCGGAAAAGCCAAGGCGAGCAGCGGATACAGAGCACATTTGACTGTTTCCAAGGTGTGGAGACTCGCTGGCCATCAGAGATAATTGCTACACCTTTTCCCCTTTAATTTCTTAACAGAGCTCAGTGTTGTGATAAGGTGACCAACATACTTAATTCTTTGTAACATGAAACATAGGACACACATGGGACACGGGACATGAAAAGGGATGTCACATGCTGTTTCTTGGCTTGGTCTTGAAAAAAATGGCTAAAAATCTGGACACTTAGCACACACGCACGGAGAGAAGGGTAATTTAATTACTGCTGTCTGGGCATTTTCCCCTTGCAGTGACAGGTACCCACGTGGCTCCCCAAGGCACTGGGGCAGTGGCGGTGCAGGGTCTCCCCACACCAGTGTTTGCCACGAGAGAGGCCATCTCGGTGCCCTCTGCAGATGGCTGGTGTTTAAACCGGCCTTTATATCTCCCCTGGGAGCAGAACAGAGAAATAGGTGAGAAGAGAATATCCGAGGTGATGCTCCCCTCCACCGTGTCCTTCGCCCACACAACGCAAAGGTCTCACAACACGTTTTAGAAGAAAGTCAGTGTCGGGAAACTACCAAGTCAGTAGGAATTTCAGCAATAAGTGTGCAAACCCAGGTTTCAAACCTTTTTTTTTTTTCTTTTTGTGTATGGCCTCCAGAAGTCCTGCACGCTTCAATGCGTGAGGAAAGAATTTTTTTTTTTTTTTTGTTAGCCTATTCAGGCTATGATTAAACATTTCTGACAAACCCACTGAGCTTGAGGGATGGAGCTACAAGCCTGTAAAATTCGGCTCCATAACCATCTGGCCCTGCTGGTTTCCCGTTCTGCACCCACGGTGTGCAGGGTCGCTGGCGCCTGGGGGGAGGGCACTCAGGCATTTTCTTTAATGTCTCGGAGAAATTCATAACTTCACTAAGTGCAAAAAAAAAAAAAAAATCTGAGCAGGTGTATTACTTGCTGCCACAATTTTCTTCCATACGAGATGTACGCAGTGTCTCACTGGGGCTGGTGCCTTCCCTGGGGATGCTTTAGGTGAACCCAGCCGGGGCGGCATGCGGGAGCAGCTCGGCGAGACTCAGCTGGTGCATACAGATGATCTGAGAGTTTCTGCTGGCTCTGTAAAAAAGAAAAAATATATATAAATAAAAGACATGAAACATGATAAAAGAGGACAGACTACACTCCTGTGGGTGACAAAGAAGAGTGGCTGGGTTTTTCAGGGATTCTTTTTTTCTGAATGCGAAGCTGTGGGATGCTGCTTGCTAGCTGCAATATGACACTGAGCAAGCAGTTTCCTGCATCCTCCTGAAAATGATAAATGATGCAACAAAACCTGCCAGAGCCCTTGAGATCGAGTCTCACCGCCAGCACCGGCAGCCAGGCTGGGTCAGTGAGCCTGTCTCCAGCGCTCAGGCCAGAGTCAGGCACCCAGCACACCGAGACCCCTTTTTGGGAGGCCAAAAGCCACATAGCCTTGAACCCCCCCAGATAAATTGTGCCTCGTGCATGGCTTTGGGAAGGGTCCTGCGAGCGGCTGACGTTAACAGGAGCTGAAAGCACTCAGGAGCTTTGAAAACTGAGCTGCTCACAAAGGTGCCTACCTGCAGATGAAAGGGAGGGGAGTTTGCTGCAGCATTCAGTGCAGCTTTAATTAATGAGAGCAGGTAGATGAAGGCTGGGGAAGCTGAAAAAATCCTGCCTAATGTCAGTTACTTCAGCATAGCTCTGTAAATGCGGCCCTAGGCAGGGCAGCCTGAGCTTTTCTCCATGCACCCTTAACGCAAGACATAGAGCTGGTCCTAGCTAGCCAAAGGACTTGTGTTGCTTGCTCCTTTTTATTTACTTCTCTGTATTTGCTTGTTATTCTTCCAGTGTCTCTGATGCTTGTCCTGCTCACTACCACCTCCCTCCATGTCGCCAGGCTGTGGCAAAGGAGCCCTGGAGCCCATCTCCCTCCTAACCCCCTGCCTTTCCCCGGCTTATTCACAGAGGTGCAAACTGTGGCCGGACAAGTGGTCTGCCACCGCTCCCGGCTTGCTGCCCCCGCACTCCAGCCCATCTCCACTCCAGGCTAGGAATCGCCACTTTGTCTGATAAACTTTGCTTCTTTAACGTTTAAAAAAAAAAAAATCCTTGTTCCTTGCCTTTACATACAATCAAGCTATTCTTAAAATCTAGGCTGCCCTCGTTCTCCCGGAGATTATCTCCCACCTAGCAGATAAGTATCCTCCGCTATGGGGAGAGTCTCATTAGCCAAGAGCAATTTCAGGTGACTCTTATTTTAAAGATTAAATGCTTTTTTTTTTATTTTGGTCCCATTTGCCTTTACCACCTGACAGCATGGTAAAGAATAGACTTTATGCAATGCATCTTCAACCTAGATCCTCAAAACTATTTAAGACCTCGGCTCCTGCCTGGTTACAAGGGCACTGGCGGCCAAGGATGCGCAGGGCTGTGAGCAGGGGCCCGAGCGCTGCGTCCCATCTCCAGCCGCAGCAGCTGCAGGCCCTCAGCAGGGCCAGCCAGCACTTTGCACCAGCGGTGCTTTTACAAACTGTACTTTACAGCAGCATTTTCCCGTAAAGCCTGTACAGAGTGTCCTTGTGCAGCCACCAAAGTGGGAGCTGTGTTGGGCAGGTCTTATTTCTCCATCTCACAGCAGTGAGACCCCAGCCCACACACTGTTGTTACCCATTTCTGAGTCACATCCACACAGTTCGATCACTTCTCTTTGCTTTTCTGAGTGTTAGGTCTTAGCTTTCCATGCCTTTAAATTGGCTTCAGACAAACACTAGTGAGATGAAGCCTGGGAGCTTTGCTACAGATGGTTCCCTGTATATGCATTTTTGCTTCAGAGAGGTTCACTGACACCTGCACCTCTTAGGAAAAGACTTTCCCATTTTCCACACCTATTTCTACCTTACACTCTCGCCGGGGGGGGGGGGGGGGGGGGGGGTAGAGTCCTTTTATTAACAGGCAGGTGTTGCCAGATGCTGACATTTCACTTGTTGAGCATCAAGACACTCAGCCATATCCAGAGCCGGGCTGCATCTCCAAGCAGCAAACAAATGAGAAAGGTCGAAACATTGGAGTTCGCCAGCCATGCCGTGCTGGCCGTCCGTCCATCTGCCGCTCCACCTTTCTGCCCCATCGCAAAGTGGTGACCAACTAGCACATTACCAGCTTCCCTGTGCTAGGCAAAAACCACAGCCATTCGCCAACACATGCTCGGGAGGGTTTTCCTGTCGTAAAAGCAAATATTTATATCATCTGCTCTCCTAGAGGATCTGGACAGGGTCAGCTTTTTAAGCAAGGCTTCGCTGAAAGAACTGATTTATTAAAATGGATAAACAAAGCCCCGTGAAGCACGTTAATTCAGTCTAAATAAAGTATTACGCTCTGAAGAGCACACATCAGCTCACACTATATACACACACGCACGTACATATATACACACGTACATATATACACACGAACATATACACACACTTAATTCCGATACGCAGCCAGCGGGGCTGCAAGCTGGCACAGAGCCGGACTGGGTGCATTTTAGGCTGTGTCTATCAGCACTGATTTTTAACAGTTGAGGGCCAAGGACGCCTCCCCCCCTCCTTTTCTGTAAGTAAGTCAGCCTTTAATTGTCAATTATTTGCTCACGAGTACTCTTTTATGGTTGATGCTGGAGCAGACTCAAGCAGTTTTTATTTTGGTACTTGGTTTAATTAGCTTTTTCAGAGCGGCGAGGCAGAGAAGCGCGCGGTTCTTGCTGCTCATCACATATTCATTATTTACATTTTTTCGGTACCGTGAGTAACTCCGGGCAGAAAACAAACAAACGAAGCCTGAAACGTGTGCGAGGCATCTGGAGCGGCCACGGTCATCACGCGGCACAGCAGAGCTCGGGTCTGTGGCCGGGCTGCGGTGACACCGGTCTCCAGCCTCCGCCGCGTCGCTGAGGCCAGGCTGAGTGTGGAGTTTTCTAGAATACCTAAACACGATAACCTGAGCTTTAACTATGGCTGCAGCTGGCCAAACATGGGCAGATTTCCAGGGTTTGCCTTTTCCCTTTTTGTGGGTTTTTTTTTTTTTCCTCCCCCCCCCCCCCCCCCCCCGCCCGCCTTTTCTCCCCGAAAGCACCAAGCCATGGCGAAGATGTGCCACCCCGGCACGTGCCCACACACCACACACCTTCAAATCCAGCCGCCGCTCAGTCCCTTTGGCCCCCCCCCCCCCCGGCCCCACATCCTGTCCCATCTGTGGGGGCTCGATCCGAGCTGGAGCCAGGTGCCAAAACTGCCAAGTTTCGGGTCCCACCAGCGGCAGCAGCAGCCTTGGCACTTCGGGCCCACGACAGTGGCTGCAGCCGGTCGAGGCGGCTCTGCTGAACGGGCGCCGCGAGGCCGCTACAAAATGGCGCCCCCACCCCCCACCTTCTCCAGGCGCCGTGGCTGGTGGGGAGCTCATGGGCGTTGGAGAAGCTTGGCTGCGCTCACAGACCCTCACAAAAACAGGTTTTCCAGCGCTGGGTGAAACATTTGCTGTTTCAGGCTGTGGGCAGGCGGCTCCGCGTGCCGCTGGCGCGAGGCCGGGGCAGCTCACTGCACGGGTGGGCCGGTGCCGCTGCGTGGCCGGGCCATGGTGGGGAGACCCGTGTCCCTGCCCGGCCCCAGTGCTGCCACCCACAGAGCCAGGGAGGCAGGGGACGAGAGAGGAATGAAGGGGAGGAGGGAAAGGGGGCAGAGAAAGGAAGGAAGGAAGGAAGGAAGGAAGGAAGAGAGAAGGAAGGAAAGAGGCAGAAAGAAAGAGAGAAAGAGAGAGAAAGAGAGAAAGACTAAAGGGGAAAGAGAGAAAGAGTAAAGAGGAAAGGGAGAACGAGAGAAAGAGAAAGGGGGGAGAGAGAGAAAGAAAGAAAAAGAAAAAGAAAGAAAGGGAAAAGGAGCGAAAATGAAGGAAAAGAAAGAGAGAAAGAAGGAAAGAGAAAGAGAGAAAGAAAGGGGAAGGAAAAGAAAGGAAGGAAGGAAAAGAGAAAGAGAAGAAAAAGGAGAAAAAGGAGAAAAAAGAAGAGGAGAAGAAGAGGAAAAGGGGAAAAGGAAAGGAAGAAGAAGAAAGAAGAAGGAAAGCAGGCGAGAGGCAGAAGGGCACGGGCAGGGAGGATGGGGCTGCCCCGTGCAGCATCCGAGGGGCCACGGGGACGCGGCAGACCCACCGGCCCCGGGCAGAGCGCTTGCGCTCTTCGTTGCCCCTCCTCGCCTGCCGGCTTGCTGCAGCACTTAATGGTGGGAGTACCTGGGCCTGACTTTGCCACCTGGCCCAGATGTGCTGGCTGAGGGTTTTGCTCAGATGAAAACAAATCTTTGCATATTTATGAACGTAATCATTTATGGCAACAGATACAAAGGGAGGACGTTGATTTTGGATGCACAGACAACTGGAGCAAACGAGCATCGCGCCCCACGGAGGCTTTCTCGCGCCCCAGAGGTAGCTGGCTTTACTGCTCCTTGCGTGTTGACAGCCAAGGAAGTGCCGGAGGAGCCTGTCTGGGGGAAGAGAAAGGTGAAAATACCCCAGTATCTCTTTCCTAATTTGAAGTTTTAAACTAGCGTTGCTGAGAACGTCATTATTGCTGAGCGGCCGCCGGGCTTAGGGTGTAAAATTCCTTTTATTTGTCTCAAGTGTCAGAATTTGCAAATGCAAGAAACTTCCAAGTACTGCATCCCTGTTTGTATGCAAATGGCATTGCATACATTCAGGTGGTTTAAAGATACCAAGAGCAAAACAAAAATGGTTCAAAACCATTTTTCCTTTCAACAATGTTTTAAATTTTCTTTTCCTGCCATTCTGAATGCCAATTTTTCTGAAGGCGACGATGTTTTCAAAGCACAGACTTTCTTGCCGCGCGAGACTCTGACTCCTGCTAACTGACCGGTAAGCAGCAATGGATTAAATCGTGTGTACAGGAGGAAGCTGGGATGAAGAATGAAACAAGCTCAGGAATGGGCAAAAATAATAGAAAACTAAACAGGAGGCTGAGATCAAATGCGCAGGGTCCTGGTACATGCCAAACGTCTTGGGCACGGGGTATCCTCCAGGTGATAGGTCCTCCCTATGGGGCTTTGCCAGGCTGTCGTCCCTGGGCACATGGACTCTCTGGAGGGCTGAGGTTTTGTTCCTGGTAAAAATAAAAAGGCCTGTTGCCCGTAGAAACAATTTTCCCTTGGAGTGACCTGGGCACGTCTTTTGGTAAGATAATCAGAGCAACCTTTGTGTGACCAGAGCTGGCTGGAAGTGGAAAACACTCATTAGCAAGCCCAAATCTCTAGCAGCAGCAGGATCTCTTCTTCCTAATGCAAATAATTTTTTAACAGCATGCTGAGGAGCTTGCAATGTTTTCACAGGTCTTGGTGAGGGGAGTTTGTCATTCTGCTATTGTCAGAGAAAGCAAAAAGCACCACAAAGAAATCCCTCGCTAGCTGATTTTCTAGAGGACAAAGTATTTAAAGACTGAGTGGCCTTAGCAGAACAAACAACGGAAAACGTGCCTTCAGCTGTGACTCCTGCTCTGCTCCCAGCCCAGGACTGGGGCAGGTTGAGCGTACTGGGATGCACTGGCACTGCTGAGAGTGCTCCCCTCGGCATTGCTAGCAAGCTCCCTGCATGTTGGCATTAAAGCCCCACCACCAGCACCCCCCGGGAATAGCCAGGACATATGAACACCTCAGCAATGGTCCATGTTTTTCCCTGTCTCTGTCACCTAACTAGAAACAAGCACAGATGTAGAAATGGGGAAAATCTCCAGGGGCTCCAGAGCTGCTGATCTGTGCAGCTTTAGGATCCAGGGGGCTGTAGGATCTGGTGTGGCTGAAAGAAGCAGAAAGACTTTTCATTAACTTCTATTGCCAAAGGAACCACATATCTGTCCTGAAACAGTAACTGCAAGTTTCCCATTTGTAGTGCATGCAGCTCTTTACATCTTCATAGCCTATTACTCACGGCAAAAGGCAAGGAAAGTAGACGTTGCTCTGCGACGGGCATCTACCTCCAGCACTAAATGAATTTTCAAGGAGCAAGCACAAGGCTCTCTTGGGCATACGTGCACGCACATCTACACTCCGAGTTCTGCATCGCCACCTCCATCATTTATATGAAGAACAGTGAGGAAATAACACATTTTAATAACAGCATGAATATATCCCTCGAGCTCTGAATGATAAGGCAGTAATCAAATTTCACCAATGCGAAGCGAGATCCCACAACTCTCTGCTGAAGATAAGCCAGTCCCCAGGACCAGGTGATGCCCCCTTCCCACAGCACGCGTGTTATGCTCGAGGAGTGATTTCTCCAGCATCCACTACATTAAACTATAGTCAAAACATCCAGATCTAAATCAGCTCCTGATGCGCTTTCATCTAACAGTCCCGATAACCACATTGGCTTCATTTTCATACTACATTATTTATTCATAGTGCCTCGGGAAAGGAAGAGCCTCGTGAACAGTGGGAGCAGATTACAGCCCCGTGAAGCAATGCCTTGCTCTCACTGATGCTTTACCAGCTTTTGCAGCAAAGGACCGAGCAGACTAATTGCCAGCCAGCAGCAGCATGTTGCCCAACAGCATCCAAAGCCCTCTGCCCGCCTGCAGAGCAGAGGCGCAGCACGGCGCCGGGCAAGCGCGGAGTGCGGGCAGCGAAGCGGATTCGCGTCGGGAAAGCTGGGGCTGGCAGCTGACACGAGGCACGGCCCAGGCACCACATTTCTCTTAACAGGAGAGTCTCTTCTCCTGGGTCTTTCTGCGAATCACTGCAAAACACCACATGTGAGGTGCTTCCTCTCTTCTCACCCATCCCTCCGGACTGCACAGCTCAGTGACTGCAGCAGAAACGGGGCTCAAGCGAGCACCCGAGCAGTGAGGCTTTGCTGAAATCAACTGGGACAGCTAAAGACATGCGGCTCCTTCGGCATCGCTGCTTGCTCTCTTGCACTCCTTATTCTTCCTCCCAGAGCTCTGTATGTTTGGGGGGGGTGGGGGGGTTTCTTAATGCAACCTTAACCTGACTCTTAATTTACTCCCTCAAATTTTGGGTCTCTCCGATTCAGGCTTTCAGCAGCCTGAATTTGGCTGCAACCTGCAACCCTTCTGACAGAGAGGCTTAATGCTAGGCTTGATCCATTTGTGCTTGCAAACAGCATTTGCACCAAAAAAATTTGAATTTTGAGGTAGGCAACCACTTAAGCAGAAACACGAAGGTTCAGTGTGAGGTGTGTGAATACGGCTGTGACTCTTCAGATGTGGCCCATGCCATTCACTCAAAGAGGCAAGCAGCTGAGGATGAATTTACTGCTGCAATAATAACACAATATTTCTGTACCACATAATTTGGTCCACCTAAATGAAGCACATGAAGTGGGTAGATGATAGACAGTACTGTCGGACATGTAGTGCTGGTGATTGCAAAGTCCAGTTTGAAAAAGTGGAAAGAAAGCTCAGCCATTTCTTTTTACCTCATCTACAGCTTCAAGGTCAGCCACCCAACCCTGTACATCAGGAGGAAAATGCTAACGCTTCTCCAGCTGTTCTTAGACAACTGCAATGTGCTGTTTAATTCCAAGGCCATTTGCTCCCTGTCTCAGACTTTCGACTGAAATCATACTGATTTTCAAAAAGGCTTAGGCTAGAGGAGTAAAGAGTATTTCAAGTTCTTGCAAAAATAAAAGGAGACACAAGCTCCTGAGAGATTTTCACCTACTTCAGCCCACATCTCCAATCCCATAATTAGATCTCCTGTCATTTCATCTGATGCTCCGTCCCATTTATCCGCAGTTCTTCTGACCCTGTTTCCGTACCGCCCTCGAAAGAAAAGTGTTCCCGACCTTCAGTCGGATGACTGAAATCTGGAAGAACTGCACCAACTTTGTATTTCAAACAAGACTATTGTGGTCTCAGAGCAAGGATTTGCAGAGCCGATCCGCCTCCAGCAAAACTGCCCGCAAGTTTGATCTGCGAGGAGATGACAATCCTCCTCACTGAGCAGCGCTGGGTGGAAAAACTCAGATTTTTTTGGCACATACAAACTACAGACAGTGGCTGGGCACATGCTGCAGGCTTCGACAGGGGAAGCTGGACAGGTGACAGCATGCAGAGAGGACATAGAGCCATCCTGCATTTTAGATAAGAGTCAGAATTTATTAAGAGTGCAAAACCTTCCTGCCTGTGAAATGGTACATGCTTGCAGTCTGCTACGGTGCAGCAAAACCATGTCCCCAAACGCCAAGTCTGAGAATAGATTAGCTGGGTGTCACCTTTTCTTTCTGGTAGATGTTTATTTAGTGCAGACAGAATATCTGTTGCATGGAAGCAAGCCACCTGCTGCCAAACAGTAACCTTTCCTGTGCCACAGAATAAATGTATTCTCAGCTAAATTATGCTAATTCTGTACTTAAAGTTACGCTGTACTTGCCAAATTTTGAAACACCAGCTTTCTCAGCGCTGCAAGATAATCCCCAGAACATCTCCCCGCTCCGTTGAGAAGGGCTCAGACACAGCAATCCCTGCAGTTTGCCACGAAGGACTCTGGCCAGCTCAGCAAGGCCAAGATGAGAGCATCCAGCAAGGACTGGTCCCAGGATACTTGGGCAGAAATTTGGCATGGTGAATTCCCCCTTTTAGCCCATCTCCATTTGCAGACTCAGGTCTTTACTGGCTCATCACTGTTGCTCCTAGCAGCCTCAAAAACCTTGCACACGAGTTTCCCTAAGCCACCCACTGATGCACGCTCCGACTTCAATGACCACCTACCCCAGCAACGATATTGCCTATTTGGAGGCTACTTTTCCCTGCCGTCGGAGTGCTGGGCTGTGCAGCCCGGGCCCCTGCGGACGGCTGAGCAGTGCTCGGCACCGGCGGCTGCACGCTGGAGAGCGCAGAAGTGGTTAACCCGGCTCCTAATCAGCCTTGGCATCGCCATGGCAACTTGAGCAGATGCAACACTTATAATCGCTCATAAGTAACTGCAGTTTTCCAGCACATGCTCATAAGTAGCGCTTGCAATTAAGTTCTGCCTTGGTCATCTCCAGAGTGGCGATGGGCTAGCACGTAAGAAATTAGTGAGCTTTGAATGCTGTAATTGTCAGCGTGAGTTCTCTGGATCAAAATCAGGCTGTTCCTTAAAATGCACAATATTCCTCACATCTCTCTGGTTTTGCTCTGAAACCAGGCCTGCAGACCCTGAAGGCAAGAAGGACAGATCTGACCTCCCTAACCTGGCGCCCATTTCAATGGCAGCACACCAAAGGAAGAAGCATCTGAAAACCTGCTCAAGAGTTCCCAAAGAAGTAAAAAAAACCCTAAAATAAAACAGCTTCCTTATCAAACATATCTGAGGCCTGATCTCAGCTTCTGGGTCAGAGATTCAGCCCTGCACACAATGCCGAAAGCCTGCCTCTCTAACTAGCTCAGAAACCTAACCTTGGCCTTTCTGGCTGTCTTTTGTGGGTGGGTATCACACTGCCGCAAGCCTGGAGGGATTCTGTCTTTCCAGGTTGTATCATGCAGCTGCAGGAGAAGTATATTTTTCCCGCACAGCCGGCTGGGCAGCTCTCCCGGGCTCGCGGTGCAGGGCTGCCTGGTGGCGGGAGGGAGCCCTGAGCTCCAGGATACTGGCAAGAGCAAATTACATCGGTTTTAGGGTTAACGTGTTTGCATTCATATTCCAGGCCTTGCTTTCACATCTATAACTCATTTTCCAACATCTTCAAGCAAATTTCACACTGCTGGAAAAATGTCAAGGGTTTAATCTGATATGTGTGATATTTACCGATGCCACTAGGGAGAGAGATGATCATATCTTCCGCTTCCCATCATGTTTCTTGGAAGAGTGCAAATGTACCAGGAGACTGCACTGTTTCTAGCTATACTTTGCACATGCAAATGAACATAAATCAAACTATCTATTTGATGAGCACAGACAAATAACATTGCATATAAGAGACCCAACAAAGAGTTTATGAGGCCTAAAGCTTAGCTATTTTTTTCCAGCTATATTAGATGGTTTTACGGGATTTGGCTCTACGCATAAACCCTGCCATAGCTGTATTTTAACTGCATCATAGAGTAGGACCTGAAGACTAGGACCAGACTCCTGTAGTCCTTACACTTGGCATCAGCTGGATTACAAATGCAACTAAGGACAACGCTCTATTTTAAAGCTCAGTATGAGAAGAGCAAAAAAAAAACTTTCAATATTTGTATTTTGGTCCTAACCTGCAAACCCAGGGGCAAACAGCATGCCAGCACGCAGGTGGAGGGCAGGGACGTGAACCAGCGCTGCCAGTGGGGAGGACTCGCTGCCGGGCTGGAGATGGGGCATTTCCAGAGTGCTCCCCGCATGGCAGATTTCAATGCTCACATCACTGCGGCCACTTAAAAAGGAGCTTCCTTGGGCCTGTGTATTAAATTCAGCTATTATCAATGCATGACATTCTGCTGATACGCAGATATCAATCAGCATTATTGACAGGGGGAAATTTTGCACTGAGCCTATAACTGTAATCTAATTTTGCCTAGCCCAAAAAAAAAAAAAAAAAAAAAAGACCAACCCTTTCAGCGCTGGAGTAGGAGCGTGCTGCATGAAAGCAATATTCTTCAGGATTCATTTTGGAAAGACGTCCAGATTTCAGGAAGAGGACTTGAAGTGTTTGTGGCGAGGAATATGCTTAATTAGATTCATGTCTGAGAAGTCCCCAGCTGTTCTGCAGACAAACAGAAATATCAGAGATTTCTTCCAGCTCTATGGAAACACAGAGACTGGCTCCTCTCCCTGTTGCCCCAGCGTGAGAGATCTGCACGTATGATCATAATCTGGTGCTGTGTCTTAGACAATCCAGGATGCCACACAGGCTCTTTGCACAGAGCAAATATCTCAGCATTTTGCTTCATGATTACTTCCACCCTGTTCGCTTCAGCATCCAAAAAAGTCTTCGCTATCTTTTCATGTGAAAGGCTTTCTGGAAGTTGGACATAACACGCATTCATTATGAAATGAAAATACCTCATGTGTTTAGGATGAAAAAAAAAAAAAAAAAAAGCCCTGGCTTTCAAGAAAGCTTTGTGAGCTTATTAAAAACAAGAGCACTCGCTATGCATAGCCTTCTGCCAAATGAAATATTCCCCTCTCTTGTCTCAGGCTTGCATGCTGCTTTGTGCGGTCAAGGCATGTCTTCCCAGTGCCCAGCGCATTTCTAAGGCTGGTCTAACTTGGCATAAGAGCGCAGCTACCTCTCAGTGACAGAATGGGGCTACGGAGCAGCCCCACCGCGACGCCGGTGCCATCCACAAGCGATCACAGGACACCCGCCGCAGACCGAGCCCTCCGAGCCCCCCGGCCTCTGCAGCAAGCCTGTGTGCCGGGGGACAAGCCCTTGCTATTTCCAACCCACACGGCTGGGCACATCTCCGCGGCACGGGGGCAAGTCCACCAGCCGAGCACGGAGAGGCGCAGCCTGGGCGCTCTGGCTCAGGCAGTTACCCCCAGGCCCATCTCACTCTCCCTGCTGCTTTCTCCTATTTCTTGCCCCCTCTTGCTCACCCCGCTCCTGCTTTTGGGGTCCCAGCTCCAGCCCCGAGCCTGGCCAAGTGCTAACGCTTTGAGGCAATGCTGTGGCGGGGAGGCAAGCGCAGGGTTGGTCCCATTGCTCCCCCATCCTCTGGCCTGCCACTGCTTCCTTTCCTTAAATTTCTCCTGCCTGTAGCTTGTGAGATACAGGTCATGCAGAAAGCCGCTCTTACAGCTGGAGTTTTAGCTTCCTGGGCAGGTTTCTTTCTTGCCCTGTCTCCAGTGGTTTAATTACTGTTGCACCTCACAGACAGCTGTGGCCACAGCTGGACCAGGGAGCAGGGCTGTGCAACCGCGCGCATGTTGTGCCCTAGTCCAAACAAGCAGCGTGATGAAGGTTAGCAGCAGGCGAAGGGCTACCCCTACCCTCTCGCTGCCCGAATTGCTCAGAATGGGGAGCCTCCAGGTCCCACTGAGAAATGCCACATAAATAATATAGCCCCAAACTGCGGCATGGCTGGGCTGCACCTGACGGCAAGCACTGTATATTGTAAGGATCAGACTGTGGGTCCTATGGCACTGCCTGAGCAAACAGAAGCATTTGCATCCCTAAAATACATGGACTCTGCTATAACCCCTAGTTTAGTGCATCTGCTGCAGTAAAGCCAGCCCTGAGGAGTTGCCTTCTGCTTGCATTCAGGCATTTTCCTCAGCTCTTCCTCTGACCCCGTAGTCATTGCAGTGACAGCTATTGCCAAAGCAAACACTGGTGACCTCCAGGGGACAATGGAAGGAACCAAGGGCTCCAAGTTATTTAAAATAGCTTATTTCAGAAAAAGAAGTCTGGGGAAGCAATAGCTCTCCCAGGGAGAGAAGTGAACTTTTCCAGCTAGCTGAAAAAACCTGCCTAGAACAGTGACCCATCCAGCAAGGCTGCAAAACTCACATCTCACCAGGCTAAGGCTGAGCTGACTGAGAGCAACTCCAAGGAGGAATAAATGCCTAAGCAGCTTTGGAGAGCTGCTCTCTGCACAGAGTAGCAGCACTCACTACTCAGTGACTACTCGCCGTGGGATCTCCCGGTCCCCTTGCACGGCAGGAGCCGGCAAGTCGATGGGTTGGTAGGTGGCACCGTGTGGGCAGGTGGGCTGGTAAATCAGAGCCATTCAGTATTCACAGTCTTCACCTAAGAGCACAGAAGGCTCCTTTTGTTACTTTTTGGCACTACTTACCAAATCACGTTCTCCATGTAGGTTATTTGAAAGGGTCTCGCTTTCCCCTAATCCTTCATTTTGTTTATCTTATGAGCAATTACGAATGTTTCAAAAGATGATCACTTTGGACGATGGAGCTTTTTTCTCTGATCTGGTATGTTTGTTCCTTAAAACATCGCTTCAGATACTGTGGCAGTCTGGATGTTTTCTGTTTCAGCAATGGCCTGGTAATTTTAATTAGCTTTATCACAGCTGAAATTCACAATCTGCTCTGAATGTATTCCTTTGAATTTAGTTAAAAGGCACTATTTGAGCTGACAATCATTTTGACTGCAGTTTGCAAGAAAGACTCAAATTTTAGGACTTACGGGAAAGGTCCCTTTCACTGCAGGGCTGCGTAGCCACCGTCTCCGAGCTCACTGGCATCGCTAGGGGCTGCTGAGAGCCAGAGCAAATATTTCTCTGGGCTTCCATTTTCATGCAGTATGTTTTAGGTTACACTTAAGTGGATTCAAGGGAGGAAGCCGAGGTGGGGGAGAGAACGAAGTGAGTAGGTAGGAATAAAAGGACCCAGCGTATGGAAAAGTGGAAGAAAATTGTCAGCTAAAGAAAAAAACAACACAAGCACAGAAAGGGTGAGGAGGTTTTGCATCCTGGCAGCATTCAGAGCGGGTCACACAGAAAGCTAGGCGTTATTTGTACTAGACGGAAAAGGATAGGGTATCAAAGGCTTCCCACTTGGCTCTTGTAGGAACGGCTGTGAGTCACTAGAGGTGGGATGAAGAGAATGGGAAAAAGGGAATGATGGAGAAGGAAATTCCAAAAAGATGTTAAAAGATGTTAAAATATTCAATACGCTCTTCAAAATATTCAAATTACTTGTCTTCTTTTGCACAGCTCTGCAATAAGAGAGCAGTGGTCGAAGCTTAGGAGAAAGGTGCCCACAGGACCAAAGTCTGGAGTGGAGTTTGGTGCCGCTTTCCAACCTCATTTTTTATTGTACCAGGTACCAAACCTGGCTCCCCTGCACTGCTGCGAATTTGTATGTGGGTAGTACGACACAGCCCGGGTTGCCTTGGACCAGGCGAAGCCAGTCCTCCCTCAGAGTCCTTCTGCGGGGCACGTGGCCTTGCTCAACAGCCTGAGCGTATTGTTCCTTTCAAGGGTGCAACGGCTCTGCCCCAAAACCATCCCCATGGCAATATGCTCAACACAATATATATTATTGCAGCCTGCTGCACTCGCATAGGGCTGGCGGGAGATACAGTGGATGCGAGCACAAGCATGGACTTGAGCATGCACTTACAGCAAGGGCCGGGCAGCTCTGGAGAACAGCAACCGAGGACAGGGTTGTGGCTGACTCTAGGGATAATTGTCATGGAAACTACAAGTAAAGTAGCACAAAACACCAGAGAAAGTAGGTATGGAAAAGGCAGCTGAAAATAGCTGTCACAGGAATGCTTCTTTGCAAAGGTTCTAGACATTAAAAGCCAATTGCGTATATAGTTCAGTATTTTTAGATGTTCTTCGAAATCAGACTTTAGAGGGCAGAATGGGGCAAAACAGAAGAATATGGCTACAGTGAGAACTCCAGGGGGAAAATGCTCTGAAAGGAAAACGAAGCAAGTAAGGCTGCTGGACTCTTTGTGTGTGTGTGTGTGTGTGTGTGTGTGTGTGTGTGTGTATGCATGTAAACCAACACACACATATACACATGCACACATATCTGCACTACTGAAAAAAATAATTAGAAAGAGGCCACCATAAAACACATACTTAATGTATCAAACTGAAGATGACAGGGTTTTCCAGAGGTTTAACTGGACTGGAGCCCAATGTCTCGACCGAGGAAGCTGTTGGATTAGCCAGGCTGCTGGCTAAACGGCGTCTGACCACAGCTATAACTGGAAACTATACATTAAGGGATAGATCCAAAGCATGCAACAGCAGAAGGGCTTGCGGCCAAGGACTGGAAATACAGAGGGAACTACACGCGATGGGGCTGAGCGTGCCTCTGGAGAGCCCCGACGCGCCAGGAGTGGGGGCACCGCCACCAGCTGACAGAGGGGCATTTTGCAATGAACAGCGAGCATTTGATGGCCATCAGAGCACTTTTGTCTCTGCTCAAGAGCGCAGCAAACTCTGTTTTACAATGTGCCTTTTCTTTGCTCTGAGGAACACTGCCCTGTGCCAGAAGGATCCTGCGGCAAAAATCCCACCTGCCTCAGTGGTTTAGTCTTTCTGCCCCAACTGCCAAAATTGCCGGCGGGCTAACGCACTCGTGGAAATGCTCTGGGGTGACAGCCCAGCAAGCAGAGCAGCAGGTACAGCCTCCATGGGGCTGTACCGCAGCCTGATGGGGACAGTGCTGGAAACAACAGCGCAGAATTCAGCCTAGAGGAAAATGGAGAAAAATGGAGGAAAATACAAATGCTGAGGAGGTAACGTCATGCAGTTCATACTAGGACAACATTAAGGGGCAAGATATGTATTTTGAGATGAAAGAATTGAATTGTAATGTGAAAAAATGTTAATTGGAAGGTGTAAGAAGCAGCATCGTATGTCTTACATCACTACGTGTATCACCGCTGAACAGCCACCAGGATAATCCACTTGCATTTTTTATGCCAAATTGGAATAAACAACAAATAAAAGGGAATAATCCCGTGAGGGATGAGGCTGTCCATGAGCCAGCGGCGGCCAAACCGGGCGTCTCGGTGGGCGTGATGGACAGAGGCTGGGTCAAAGGGGGTGGAGGCTGAGGAGTGCTCTGGTTTTGCACCAGCTTCACGTGAGTTGCCCAGAGGCTTTCCGACGTCGGTCTCATTCATGCCACGTGAAATAGAGCATCCGACGATGCTCTATCAGCATCACCCTCAGGCGAGAGGGTGAGTAGCTGCTGCTCAGTGCGAAGAACACCCGGGAAAAAGAAAGGTGCGGAGAGCAAGAGATGAGGAGGGGAAAGTCGGTGGAGAGAGGAAAATAACAACACCTAACAGGCAACTCTAATCAGGCACAAAGCGGGAGTTAAATGCCATCCTAAATTGCAGAGCACTGTGCCATGGAAACGGGTGGATAACTACCACGCGCAGAGAAGGCTGCATTTTGCAGCCGAGCCAGGGCTCGCAGGGCACTGAACACATATTTATGAAATATCATCCAGGCAGAGGTTTCTTTGCTTCAGGGCAGTTAAAACATAGAAAGACACCGAAAGGAACTAATCACACATTTTTCACACATTGATGTCAGAATGCACCTGAGCTAGATTAAATACACAACCAAAAGTCACGACCTCACTACAACACCACTAACAATATTAGCATTTCACAGAAAGCCTTGCTTTCCTTTCTTAAGTCCCTTCTCTCTGACCTTGAAGATTTCCTAGCTGATCTCGAGACATGATGCCCATCATCCGGGGAGTTTTCTTCACCTCTACAGCACGGAGGCTCTTTCTTCCCAAGGAAAGCAGGATTAGTCTGCCAAACTGGAAGCGTTGCGTCAGTTACAGCTTCTTCTAAGAAAAAAGAAGAGCATGGGCTAAACCAAAGACAAACTATCCTCAGGAATTGGGGCCGTGCAGGGCTGGAGCCTCCAGCCCCGGCAGGAGGGGGTCGTTGCCCCTGTAGCGGGGCACAATCCTGCCCAAGGAAAACGGAGAAACAGGAAAGAGCCTGTTTGCTAAGTCTTGCTGCTTAAAGCTAGATTAAGCCAACTGGCTGAGTCTTTCCTTGGAAAACACAGATTTCTGTGTTCATTTACTCATCACAATGCAGAGATAAATAAAGATGCGGGAGGCACTTGGGCATCTGAGTTGCCAGTAACCCAAACCCGCTCAGTCAGACATCTCAGTTTAACAGTAAAGCAGAATTTCCATGGAGCTCAATTCCAGGGGCTGGGAATTTTCTGCACACTTCTTAAAAAAAACCATTAAAAACCCTACAGTAATTATCCAGCTATTTTCACCCAAACTGAAGTTTCTCATGCCGGTAACCTACCTATTCGGGAAACAGCAACACTCAGGGTGACCAGTGATGGGGCAATGTGTCACAGCGCTGAGCGTCACACTAACATAGCTCCCTGTGAGTGTATAGCCCAGAATTACCCTCATTCGGGGATTTATTCCATAGTGCACGCAGGACAAGGAAGCAAGAGTAGCATATACAGCTAATTTGATACCCCAGTCCATGGGTGTTTGGTAGATGCGCTCCAGGTACACACAGGCTTCAGCAATGACCTGAGATAAATTTCCTTGTGCTTTGGGTAAGCATCTTGCCCTGCGAATTTAGCAGCATGTTCAGGCTGCCTCCACTCCATCACTGTGTTTATTTTAAAAGATAACATGATGTTAAAATATCACAGCGGTGTTTTCATCAAACGCCGCTTCCCTTGATCATTGTAAGTCAGCCTGATCTGCTAAAAGATCTGACTAGACCTTATGTAACGCTTCTCTGCCGAGCGCTTTTCTTTGCACAACGTGAGAACAACTTGTCCTTATAAAGAGTGAAAACAAAAGATGAGGCTGTGTGTTTGGAAAGAAGCTGCGCAAAATACCTGGCAAAATATATCAATACTTGTAACTGCAGTGGCAGCTGCCGTTTCGTGAGCGGCCACAAATGATGGCCGGTTTCCCGTGGACCTGGCACCTCCTCTCCCCATCACCAGCACCGCAACCCTCCCAGCTCTTCCTCCCTACGCTCCTCATCACTACACGGATATTGCCATTTTCTCCACACACCCTGCGATGGCCAGGCAGTAAGTCTAGCTCCTGCCCGTGTTCCCTGAGTACCGGCCAGGTGAAAGGCGTAAGCACAGGGCGCCGGGACCGACGGCACGGGAGGACCAGGACTGCCAATCCTTTTCCAGCTGGATCTGCCCTACCTGATCTTGCCTTTCAGGAATGCCGCATTGTCGAGGACTCTTTATGTCTCACAAACTTGCTTCAAGCTGGCCACGGGGTACAAAATGCATTAGAGGACAGAAACATAGGGTGATGGGCAGAGAGTATAATCATCGGACTCTTTCCTTAGAAATCCACACGTAAAAAAATCATCAGAGTACAAAAGTCAGTAACACACCACAGAAAAAGGCCAGTAAGACTGAGCTAAATGGGAGAAAAACTAAGTAACCCCACGAGAACAGAAATACAGAGCGATTTCAAAATCCTCGTTCTCCATTGCAAATTATCGCAGTAAAAAGGCCTAACTATAAAACCAAGCATTCAACAAACTGAGGACATAAATTAGCCTTCTGCTACCAGCACACATAAAACCCAATGAATTCCAGACAGATGGTTTATTTAAAGATCACATTATACATAGTATAATCAATATCCGGATTACAGCAAGGCCGTTGCAAGGAAAAAGATATAATTGTACACATGTGAAAACCCTCCAGTTTGGACAGAGACTGGGCAAGAGTAATCAGCACTTCTTAAAGTCTTAGAAATGCAGTGAAAGAGCTGAAGTGTGTGTAATTACCAGTGAGAGTCATTGTAGCAAAGCAGATAAAGTTAATTATACAGTAAAGGAGCATTTTCAGTTGATATGGTAGTAATCACAGTCAACAGAGAAGTGCCCAACAGACGGAACCGCATACAATAAAAGCACTCATTTGGCGAAAGTATACAGCACAAATTACCTAAAAAACAAAGGCAGATATAGATGCACAGCTGGAGAGGACAGATCTTAATAAAGATTTGTGGATTCCTGCATGCAGTAGAGTATCTTAAAAGCACCTGACCTTAACCTGTGGACCATATCCCATGAAATTCTCATGGCAGTCTGGAGGACTTCCCTTGGGGAAGCAAGGGCTGGATCCAGGGCCAGGCAAAGCCCGGGAAAATATTCACCTTGTTTCTCAAGAGAAATGCTCGGTTACATCCTAGGTACTTTTATGGTATACGAAAAAAAACGTATTAGTACAAAACTGGAAGTCTGGAGTACCAATTTTCTGAAGGTCAATCTGCATTTAGGAGAAAAGCAGCAGCAAACAGACCTCATTTTGCAACTCAAACTCCCAGCCCACCATTTCGTACAGCTCCATTTAGCAACATCTCTCTCCACCCGACGGCATTAAAAGCCGAGGGTCCTGCAATACAACCGCTGAAATGACAGGTTGTCTTCAAGGTTCAAGCCCAAGTCAGGCATTTGCATGCGTGTATATTTATGTCTCTTTACAAACATCCTTTTTTCGATAACAGGATAAACGTGGTGCAGAGTTTCCACCAGCTGAATCATGCGAAGACTTCCCAGTCCTGCTCAGCAGCCTGGGACCAGGTGCCAGTGTCGGGCCTGCGCCCCAGGGAGGAAGGCTCAGGTGGGCACCCAGCCTCTTCTCGGCTCTCTTACGGGCGCACCGCGCAATCTCGACAGCTTGCTCACGTTTCTCTTCCAGCCCTAATCTCTCCCACCCCTGATTATGGGCAGTTTCATCCCGGAGCAAGGGGGACCGAGCGAAGGGCAAGGCCCCTCGGCCATCTTATCGCTACCTGCCATTTTGATTTCTCATGGCCATTACGTACTAATAGCTTTTCAGACCACTAATTAATGATAGTGTTTAGCTGAGCCTTCCCGGGATAACAAACCCCTCTGAAACGGCTGTTTGTTACAACACGCTGATTAACGGACTTTAATGCTCTAAGAGCCTTAATTCGGGGATTACGGGAAGCGTTGTCCTTCAAAGCATCCTGATGCGCTAACAGGGAAGGATTTGCTGATTTGAAAATATCCAGATAAATAAATAAAACACACTGATTAAAGCGAAACAGATACGCAGGAAGGAGAGGGAGAAGGTGAGGAGACAACTGCAGGAAGGTCTTGAGAGAGACTTTGAGCACAGAGGTCACAGCCCAGGGCCGGCCGGCGGAGCGGCGCTGGCAGGGGACTTGGCCCTGTGCCTCTCATTCCTCACCAACACAGATGGTAATTCTTGTGCACCTCGCTTCCAGAGACTATAGCCATACACATGTCAATGATAATTACTTGCTAAATGAGATGATAAACTTCTAGGTGCTTATTTGGAAGAAGTCGATGCCTAACACCCTACAGGTATACGCAGAGACATACATTAATTAGCGAGTGCAGATCTAGGGCAGATCTTGGTGCTGCAGTCAACATGTAGAGTGGTGAAGGATGAGGAATGAAGTCAGACATGACTCCTGTACCACCTTCTCCAGAATTACGTTCAAACAGCCTTGAAACAAGTGCATTGGCCTTCCAACTGCCCAAGCATCACAGCCTGGCTTCCAGCAAGGTAGGGAAGCATGGCTGGTATTGCCGGGACGAGCCAGACATCGAGCAAGCGAGGGGGACACGACCTCAGCATTTGTGGGGACATTCAGTGCTCACAGCTCCGGTGTAACACTGGGTTTGCTCCTTTCTGCCTCTTATTAGCAGAAGACAGCGAGGGCGGCACTGAAATCTGCAATGAGGCTAAACACGTTGCTACCAACATGCCTTTGACCCGACTCCCTCGGCACGCAGAAACCCTGGGTGGTTTGTCAAAGCTTCTGGGCACTGCCCGGACACCACGGGGGCAGCTGTCCAAGGAGCAGAGGGAGCAGTCCCCTGCGCGGGTGCCAGGACTTCTGCTGCTTGCGGAGAGCTGGGGACCCTCAGCATGGGCCTGGCCTGCCGGCGGTGGCTGCTCAGGGCACCAGGATGGTCCCCGTCTCCAAAGCGGTAACACCACCGGCCCTCCTTGGTGGGCAGAGCGTTTGCAGGTCCTGCTGCTGGGAAGTGCCACGGACCAGGAGGTCTCAAGGCCACGCAGCTCCACATGACTGACCTGCCCCTTTCCTATCCCTCCCCGGGAGACTCGCCATCACCGCGCCGAGTGCAGCAGTCAAGGGCCAGCACAGACTAAGCACCCTCTGATGCTAATTGCTTAATACTCACCTGTGCTGCCCGCAGGCCAGGGGCTGTTGCACCCTACGCACTGCACTGGGGAAAAGAAAAACAAAAAACCCAGCAAAGGCAGCAGCTAAGTTGGGAAAGGAGCAGCGTTATCCCTCTGAAACACTGGCACCTTGTGGCTGCTGGCGGGCGGACGGCAGGCGTACACCGTGCTGCCGGGAACGGCTTCTTTTGGGCGAAAAGCAGGGCAGATTTGTGCCAGGTGCTCCTCTGCCCAGGCCGGCAGAGGCGTCCGGCCCCGACACCGCGGGCAGCAGGGACAAGCGGCTCCATCCCCTCGCTGCCACCGGAGCTGCGATACCCACATCGTTTCCCTCCAAGCATTAAAGTTACTGTCACCCGCCGCAGGCCTCGCAACAGCACCTCCGCATCTTGCTGGGGAGGAAGCAATCATCCGAGGTCCCTTTGGCGGAAAGAGCGACCGTGTTTATTCACTTGGATCCTTTTAAATGCAGCAAGGCCACGTGAGAATTGCATTCGCTGCATAAGGCCTTATTTCTTCCTCTGAAATACCTGAGATACAAATACTCTCTCCGAATCCCCTTTCATGTTCAGTGGCGAGCACCACGTGCACAGAGCTGGGCTCCCCTACTCCCATTCATTGCTTAAATAGACATAAATAGGCAAAGCGCGGGCAAATATTTACAGACAAGAAATGCTGGGTTTTTTAATTAACTAGTGTTTCATATGGTTACAAAACACAACACTGTAGTAATAGCTAAGCCCAGGAAAATTAAAAATGGACTTTCTTACTCTCTTCTTGCTCCTAACAACTTATTTCGGGGCCAATTAAAAAGTGGCAAACGCAGAAACGGCAGAATAAAATTCTTTTTTACTTGGCACATAATGAAACTGTGGCACTTAGGGCCACAGTGTCGCGTGGATGCCAACAATTCAGCACCGCTAACGGGGAACGGATGTTTGTACAGACAGAGCGGGAATAGGTAAGAGTGACGTGGATGCTGGAAGAGCTGCAGACCTCAAGCTGTGGTTGCAAACCGATCTTTATTAGGGATTAGGCAGAGCGCTAATGTGGCAGCCGGGCTATCTGCTTGCTGGGGAGTTGCACATAGTTTCCACCTTCCACCAAACGCTGGAGAGATGCAACGACCGGACCCGGGATCTGATGCAATACTGCTCATATGAGTAACGCTCACTCGTGTGTGCCTGAGTGTCCGAAACATCAGCCTTACTTATCAGGAGAAAAAACAACTGTCCTTTTTCTTCCTAAACAAGGCATGCTAAGGATAAACAGCATACCACAGCACCAGAGCAGATTCCCCAAGAAATATATCCGGGGACGCGATCCGAAAGGAAAATATGCAAGAGGCCTAAAAGAGTCTGTCACAGAAAACCTAATTAATAGGTTTTCTGAGCAAACACAAAGGCCAACAGGCAAATAATATAAACACTGCTGCGAAAGATCTGTGTGCAGCGCTTTGCAGAGCATCAAAGCAACTCCTTATCGCACCACCAATAAAACAGGGATTGCAACTCCAGAAAGAAACAGAAGGCAAAAAAAGTCTGCTCTTACAGGAACACAGGAACTGCCCAGCTTAAAACACAGGTTCGCTTTTGTTTTATTCAAAACACGGCAGAACAACGCGCCAGTGACTTAAATGAAAAATTAAAAAATCAGAAGCACATAACAAATATTAGCACTCCTCAAAGACGCAGCAGACAACGGTTCCTCCTGGCAAACGTAAATAATTCATGCCAATACAGGGAACCAGTCTGAGGCGCACACTGCGAGGGAACGGCGGAGGAAACAGCTTCTCCCGCGATCTAGAAGAAAAATCCGACTCCCAGACACAGGAGTGAGAGTGCCGCCTTCGAGACCTGACTCCAGCAAAAGACACCACTTACTTAAACCTCACACGGCTCCGGAGGCCATGGGCAAGCGCGCCTGGGGCTGAAACCCCAGATAAAAACCTGTGCAAAATACGTTTTAATCTTACTACGCTCAAAGACAAACATCCAAGAGAAAACAAAGGCTGATGGTTGTTTTATTTTATGGGGGGGGGGAAAAAAGCATTGATGTGGGATGGCACGCTGGACTGACTCTGAACATCTCCACAGGCGGGAACTAATGAGGACACGCGCTATTGCCGTGCCCGCGCGCCCCGTTTGTAAAATTCAGCCTGAAAATAAACTGTTTGCAAGCGGCCCCCGGGCAGGCTGGGTGCAGAGTGGCGGCGGCGCGGGCTGCGCCTGCCGAGCACCTCCCGACGGGCCCGAGCGCGCTTGCATCTCGCAGGGGGAGCGCCACAAGGTTGCAAAAGGTATTTATTAGCGAGACAGAGATACATTAAAAAAGCTAAATGAGAACTGCATGGGAATGCGGTCGAGAAGTCAGGAGTCACACTCCCCCAAAGCATGAGATACAATAAAACCATCATTTTTTAAAAGCTCCCTTTACATGCCCTCTGGAGCCGCACGCCTGCTCGCGGGTGACGTTTCCAAGCTTCTCCCTGCAGCTACGGAGGCTACAGACCTCCTTATTCCCCAACAAAACCTGAAGGCCCTTGTAACTAGTTGTTTCCACTACCTTGTGTTAAAAGCAAAGCACCAAACACCCGAAACCTCATTAAAAGAACTTAAGCAAAACAAATTGAAGCTGGCAACAAGGAGCACGGCTTGCAACGCTACCATGGGACGCCGCAGTCCCTTGCTGACACATCACCACACCTGGACTGGGGCATTTAAACTATTTGCATTTTTTCTGCATCAGGAGAGAGAAGCGATTACAGCAAGGGAGCCTGTTCCTGAAAAATTACACAGCTTCCCCTTTCTGCCCTGCTGCTTTCCTCCTTCGGCTCCACCGCAGACGCGCTCACGGACGGCCTGAAAACCGACCGGCGCCAGCACGGCTCCGGCCCGAAACACTGCCCCGCAACGCTGCCCCGCGTTGTGGGAGCTGTTTGGCAGCCGGTGCAGGAACGGCGAGCTCTCGTGCACGGTCCAGGGAGAAAACCAGCAGTGCCACGCTGCAGCCAGCACTTCAGCAGCGGCAGATCTGTGTCTATATAAATGCAAAATATTAGAGCTAGTGGAAACTTTTTGCATTTCAAATGGCTCACAGGGGAAGAGACGGTTTGTGACTCTGGGCACACGCAAATATCTATAGGCAAAGTTTGCTTAAGGTGGCACGCACATTTCTGAGAGGCGGAAGCAGTGGGTTTTAGGAGATGCTGCCGAGTGCCAGTGGGATAAATCCATGCTTTTTATAGCACGGGCGAACATTCAGCACCTGGCAGCCTGGCCGCACATGCCCGTATCTGTGAGGCCTCTCCGGTGTAAGTACATAGATGTTTGCAAAGACCCTATGTGCCTCGAGAGCTGCGTCTGCGCCTGCATCCACCCCGGGAAGCCCCTTTTTTCTGGCGGGCCCCAGGGAGTTTTGAGAGTGGCTTCTTGCGCTCTGCGTTTCCTCCTCCAGGGATTGCTGCAACCCGGCAGCATCTGCCAGCTGCCCCCGATGTATCAGAGCGGAGCCCATATACCCTATGGGTGCACAGCCCCTATAGCCTGCACCATGGGCATCACACTGGGCACGTGCACAGCTCTGCAGTCTGCGTGCACACGCACCCCTTGCAGCTTGTGCATGCACAGCTCCTACAGCGTGCACCGTGCACATGCAGCCCCTACGGCTGTGTCGGCAGCCCCTATATCCTGTGTGCACAACCCTACAGCCTGCGCTGCACGCATGCAGCCCCTATAGCCTGCAGCTTTCACATGCACAGCCCCTATAGCCCGCGTCCACAGTACCTAGAGGCTGCACTGTGTGCACACACTCCATTGCCTGCCCTGTGTGTGCACAGACCCGCACCCCGCACCTGCACACCCTGCACTCGGTGCATGCACACCCCGCACCTGCACAACCCGTGCATGCACACCCCCGCACCCCGGGCGTGCACACCCCACACCCCACGCATGCATAGCCCTGCACCCCGCGCGTGCACACCCCGCACGCTGTGCACGCGCCGCGCGTGCACACTCAGCACCCCGCGCGCGCACCCCGCGCGCAGGCGCCGCTCGGCGCGCGCAGGGCCCCCTCCCCGCGGCAGTGACGTCACCGTGGAGCGGCGCGGCGCGACCGCCGGCCCGGCAGAGGGCGCGGCGGCGGCGGGGCGCGGCGGAAGCGCGCGGCCGTTTCCGCCGGTGGCGGCTGAGTCACTGGGGCCGCGCCGGGAGCCGCCGCCGCCGCCGCGATGCCGCTGGAGAACCTGGAGGAGGAGGGGCTGCCCAAGAACCCCGACCTCCGCATCGCCCAGCTCCGCTTCCTCCTCAGCCTGCGGCCGCGCGCCCCCGACCCCGCCGCCCGCGACGAGCTCATGGCGGCCGTGCGGCTCCACAGTGAGCGGGCCGGGCCGGGCCGGGGAGGCTGGGGGGGGGCAGCGGGGCCGGGCCGGGGCTCGGGGGCGCGGCGGGGCCGGGGCCTTCCCGGCTCGGGGGGCGGCGGGGCCGGGCCGTGGGGAGGGGGAGGCCGGCGGCTGGGCCGCGGCGAGGCGCCGCAGCCATCGTGCCTCTCTCGCAGACATGGCCCCGTACTACGAGGCGCTGTGCAAGTCCCTCGAGTGGCAGGTGGACGCGGACCTGCTGAGCAAGATGAAGAAGGCCAACGAGGAGGAGCTGAAGCGCCTCGACAACGAGCTGGAAGACGCCGAGAAGATCCTGGGGGAGAGCGAGATCCGCGACGCGATGATGGCCAAGGCCGAGTACCTCTGCAGGATCGGGGACAAGGTGGGTCCACGGCGCGTTGCAGGCATTGCGCTGTCACCCTCCTAGCCGGGCGGGTCATGAGGAAACTGGGTGGCTCGCAGTAAGTTTTCTCTACCACATGACTCAGCCACATCTGGGAGATAGGAGGAGAGTGTTACTAAAATGTAAATAATCTCATAAGAAAACATTGCTTTTCCAGACAAAGGAAAAAGTTATTTGCTGATTTTAAATGTTACTTTTCACTTACCTTCTGTCTTTAAACTTTCTAGACTAACTACATAACGCACTTTAATTTCAAATTACAGTGTGTATTTTCACAGTCTTTAGAGTTATAAGTTATTTGAGGAGCTGCTTTCTTAAGATTTAAACCCCGAGTCTTTAAGATTGTCAGTTTTTCTGCAGAACCCTAACACTTTTTATTAAAGCCATGACTATCAGTAGAGGACAATGAGTATACTTATGATAGACAATTTGCAAATATTCTAGTTGCTTTTAACATTCTTATCGTAGAAAATCTTGTCTTGTTAGGAGGGAGCCCTGACTGCGTTTCGTAAGACCTACGACAAAACTGTGGCGCTGGGACACCGTCTGGATATTGTATTCTACCTTCTAAGGATTGGCTTGTTTTATATGGATAACGACCTCATCACACGGAACATTGAAAAAGCAAAAAGGTACGGTTTGGGTTGCTTAAGTGCGCTAAAACACTTTGAGACAAATGGTAACATAAGGAATTGAAGATAAATACCTCGCTATCGAGAAATGACCAGGAGTGGTTGTGAGACAGAATCAAAGAGCAATGGGTGGATGTTACCTTGTGTACTAGACCGTTTCTTATTCCCGCATCTTACATGAAGAGGAGAAGGAAAGAACATTTTGTGTCAGCTATTTTCTAGCAGCTGACTTGATTTGAATTTGTGGCCTGCCTTTCCACTTTTCTGCTCTGTAGCTGTTAGAAGACAAATAACTTTGGATGTAATAACATTGTATAATAAAGTGCAGTGCAGGAATACCAGGTGAATCCAGCCAATGCCGGTGCCATGCAGTTGTCTCAATGAAGTGCCAGTTTTTCCCCTGAAGCAAGATCCTTGCGTCAGTACAGTATGGTTGGTTGCGGGCATCTTTTCCACTGCTGGCTTGAGCGTCTCTGTGCTCTCAACATTTTGAACTTCGTGGTTACTGTAGCAATCTGAGGTTTCCAGTCTCTTGACAGGTGTCCTGAGAGACCAAGGCAGATATGTTCCCTGTTATAATGTTCCTTGGGCGCTGATTTTTTGTATATTGCCTTCTGAACAGGTCTTGCTTGTAGTTACATCAACATTGTGTTAGTATGATTCTTGAAAGTTAAGTTGTTTCAGTGGTAACTTTAAAATTTTTACTATGCTGCTAGTTAGACAGCTTTGATTTTAGTAGCAAAGGCAGTGGAAATATGTTTCCATGGCTGAGGTTGGCAGTAATATTTAGATGCACATCTCAAAGCCTGTCAGTGCAACTTTAGAGGCTATAAACCGTTTTTCTTTGAAACTTGCATTCTGCAAACACTACTGGCCCCTCTTGTCCAAAGGAAGCCACTTTCTTTCCCCGACAGGTGTATGAAGCCTGGACTGTTTCAACAAGCTGTAACATAAAACTGTGTGTTCTTTCCTTAATCATATGGCAATAGTTTATCTACTGTATTGTTGCATCTAACAATATAAGTAAATATTTCTCTTTGTTCTATTTTAAGTCTAATAGAAGAAGGAGGAGACTGGGACAGGAGAAACCGTCTAAAGGTGTACCAGGGTCTTTACTGTGTAGCTATTCGAGATTTCAAACAAGCAGCGGAGCTCTTTCTTGATACAGTTTCAACATTCACATCCTATGAACTTATGGACTACAAAACATTTGTAACATACACTGTCTATGTCAGCATGATTGCATTAGACAGGCCTGACCTTAGGGAGAAGGTAAGGCATGCAGATGACAACACTGGTTCAAACAGACCTAGTCTTTCTTTAGCCTGTTTATGTCCTGGCTGAAAGTAATAGTTAATTTAAACATGTTGTTTGATTGCTTTCAGGTTATTAAAGGAGCAGAGATTCTGGAAGTTTTGCATAGCTTGCCAGCTGTACGACAGTATCTCTTTTCTCTTTATGAATGCCGTTATGCAGCCTTTTTCCAGTCATTAGGTAAGGCTGTGTTTTTTCTTACAACACTATACTGAAGGTGCTGTAGCTAGTTGTTTCACGTCATGCACAAGTTTTGTGGAGCAGCTACATCCTAGAATTAGAGCTAACTGTGGACAACTATAGATGGTGGGGTTTTATTGTTTTGAAGGTTTTTTTATGGCAGCAGTGACTAAAAATTTGCTGCTGTTTGAGTTCATCTGCTCTGTCAAAGAAATCGTCACATACAGTGAGTCTTACAAGAGGTCACGTCTGATTAGGTGGAAAAGAGTTTTTGAAAGAGCTGTGGAGCGCAGTCTTACCTGATGAATCAGGTCAAATGGGAAAGCTCTGAAAGGTTTTATCTTTGAAATAAGTTTTAGGCCTAAGGGTCTAAGAGCCCTAAATTATGTAGTTCCAATTCTAAAATCTCAACCTGCGAAAAGAAATTACATTGAAAGCTTTCATAGTGTTGGTCACCATGGCCTTTCTGGTTCAGTTTCTATGTAAAATGGCAAAATGAAGGAAAAGCTTTTCAGAAGAGTTTCCTCATTCTTGCCAGTTCTCAGACCACCGGTTTTCCTCCTGTGAGATTTAGCATAGCAGAAAATAACACGTTTAGAAACAGCAAAAAGAACCTTTCATTTTGTGGAAGAGTAGGCCTGATGAGATTAAAAGCTAAGAGCAGTATTTTCCTATTGCTGGTTTTAGCATGAGCTGTGAACTAGAAGTGTCAGGAGAAAAAGTCACTTCTTCAGTGCCTGGTAATCCTTATAACTAATTTCAGAGCCACTACCAGAAAGTTGATCTTACTCCCTTACCGAGCTTTGGGGAAGAACGTTTCTTCAAATAGATATATACCAAGTAGTGCTTGTGTCTCAGCACTTCATTATTCCTATGGGACAACAGATTCCAGCGCTAACTAGTGAGGTGGTCCTGCTACAGCATAGGAGAGATACTCGCTCACATCCTGAAAGAAGTATTCTGTGCTGAAAACGAGGGTAATCTTAGCCATGACATTGTTTGCATGTTATTGCTGCTTCTGGTTATGGAGCTAATAACAGGTTACACTGACTTATTTCCATACAGCGTAGAATACCTTTCATACCCTGAAGTATGCAAGAATAGAGTAACGTTCACACTGATTACTTGTTTACTGGTGTTACATATTCTATATACATAACTGATATATTACATTCTTGCAGACATTACAGATTGAATTTCTTTTCTTTTCAGCTATTGTAGAGCAAGAGATGAAAAAAGATTGGCTGTTTGCACCTCACTATCGATACTATGTACGGGAAATGAGAATTCATGCATATAGCCAGCTCCTAGAGTCTTACCGGTCGTTGACGTTAGGATACATGGCAGAAGCATTTGGAGTCAGTGTAGAATTTATAGATCAGTAAGTTATTATTTGACTTTTTAAGTTTATAAAAATCTTATTTTACATGTTTTAATTATTTACAAAAATCTCATTACAAATAAAACTCTTTGTTTGACTCTAAACATGCCAAGTTATGTTTGTATGGAAGAGCTTGGCTAATTTTTGTAAATGAATCTCATGTTTCAGTAGAGAAAATAATTCGACTAATGATTGTTCCAGTATTTCTTTTACTATGAGGACTATATGAGGAATTAGTCTTTTATTAATAACTTTGTTTTTTATACTGGTATTTCTATAGCCCTTCATAAGCTATGAAGATTAAGATTTTAGAGGATGATTGTTAATTTGCAGTGATGCCAAAACTTAAGTGTTCCAGCTTTTAGTGTCATTACAAAATTTTATGTACCCTATACGTTCTAACTGGTCTCCTCATTTAGTTTTGCTTGCTTTCTGGTAGAGGACAGATGGACAGGATCTAATGCTTTTGACTTTAATCAGGTGTACATAGCAGTCTCAATTTGCAATTCTTTCTAGTGTAAAAGCAATGGATTTAGATCATAATGAGAATGTGAAGTGCGAAATTGACTTTTAGGCCTTGACTGCATACATGGAACTCTGCCTTTTAATGCCTTCGCAAGAATCATTCTTCTTTCATAGAGAAACTCTAGATTTTCTACCACAGAGATATGAATACTGCTGGAAATACTCAGAAATGATTTAATAGGCATTTCAAGAGGAACTAAATAGCATTCAATTAACAGAGATAAATGTTTCTAAGGCATACCATTTCTTTTGCTTCCAAATAACTTGCTAGTCATTGTAACTTGTCTTACTGCAGATGACATGAATGTTTTCATTTATTATGAGGGATGTGCTTACTATTAAAAGTGTGGGGTTTTTAATCCAATTTTACAGGTTTTAATTAAGACTATTGTATTTGCTAGTTTGATCAATAAGGAAAATACAGTAAATCACAGATCCTAATTAATAATGTTATGATTTAAGAATTATCTTTATCATGAAATAGAGCTGTAGGCCACCAGCTGATTAAGGAGAAAAAAACACATTTAGAGCTACTAGAAAATGAGAGACTGTTAATAGATTTTAATGAATTGAGTGGCATGAAGGTTTTGTTTACATCAGGATAAATTCTGAATATGCATGCTCTATAACTGCTGCTTTTGAATTTGAATAGTAGTTGATGCTGAACTGAATCTTACTTTCACTCAAGAGTAAGAGTTTGGCCTGAGAGGAAAATACTGACTTAAAATTTTTATGTCCAGATTGCTAGAGTGATTGTGCTAGTTTTTAACGTCAGTACATTCAAGCTTTAATGAGATGAGCATGTCCTTATGAAAATACATAGGCTATTGCTTCAAAAATATAGTGTGATGAAAATGATGTCTTGTGATAACATGTTCTATGCTGCTAGGCCTACAATTCCTTGATGAAGCATCATTACTTAACCCACTTCTTTTCTTTAATTAGGGAGCTTTCAAGATTTATTGCAGCTGGGCGATTGCACTGCAAAATAGACAAAGTAAATGAGATTGTAGAAACTAACAGGTATGCTATCAATTCCTATAAATTGTTCTTGACAGGCCAGTTGAATTCTGCGTATTTTGATGATGCTTATTACAGAAATGTAAGTGGCTTGATGTAAAAACATACTCTCACTTCTAATTTTTTTTTCCATAAATTCTAGGCCTGATAGCAAGAACTGGCAGTACCAAGAAACCATCAAGAAAGGAGATCTGCTGCTAAACAGAGTTCAGAAACTTTCCAGAGTAATTAATATGTAATTTTTTTAATGCAAGGGAAGGGAATGCAAAATTTAGATGTTTAAAAAAATTTTGGAAGTAACCTATAAATATATTGTATAACTTGGTATACTGTAGGTAAGAAAATTACTAGTGAGAGAAGTAGTGTTTTTACAGTCCACTTCATTATGTAAAACAACGTTCCATTTTGGTGTACGGATCCCAGTTCATTTATTAAATATATGATACAGTTGATGATCTTTTGCAGTATATTTTGTTCCTTTGCTTGACTATGTATACAGTGATGTTCAGCACTTAGTAACAAAGCAGGACCAAGATCTGTGAGCAAAAAGAACTAATAGCAATCCCAGGGTCGCTTTTCTAAGACTGATATATATGAATCAATGGTGAAAACAGTCAAATAGTAGAAACTACAGTAAAAGTAGCCAAAAATGTTAGTTGGGATTGAGCATTGTCCAGACAGAATGAATTCCTGTTATGAAAGGATCAAAGTTTAAGGGAGAAGGGATAGGAATGCAAATGATTGTGATGGAGCAGTGGCATTAGTGGAGCAGGAGTCATATGGACTGTACCTTGGGGAACATGGTCAACTAAAGTAGCCTGTCCTTTAATATGGCATTTTTGCTAGCTGTTAAAGAGAAAGTCAATGCAAAGCAAAGCATTACATTTGAAAATTACTTCCCTGTTAGATTTGCAGATGTCAAAATGATGGTAGGAACAGTGGGAAGACAGATAGTATTGCATTTTGACACACTGATCAAATACTGTAGAGGGTTACAATTTTTCTTCACAGCTGCCAAGGAATAAATGTTTCAAGTAGGCTGCTGCCATTCTGATGACACATGGTTTCTGTCCTTAGCAGAGCCTAAGGCAGCAGCTGTTTACCCTGCTTTCTTGGCTTGGCTTGAGAGCTTTTTCAAAGGAAAGTCTGTGACTTAGTTTGGTTAGCTGTTTGATGCCAATGCACTTAGCAGCAGAATCCATTTACTGTCTGTATTCATTGTAACTTTAATGCTTGAAGTAACGCAAACAGGTAGATACCCAAAGAAGTATCCTGACGTTTGGAAGCTAAAGTGCAAATGATAGGATAGCATGGGATTTCACATTGCTGCTCCACTTACTCTGTGATCTCAGAGGAACTCCCATCTTTGAATCACTGCCATCTGTTGCAGGTTAGACTCCCCAGAAATTACGTTGGGGGTCCATTAATATTCTCTACTGAACTGTTCTGAATAGAACCTACGGGGTTGTTTTTTTGTTTTCTTTCACTACTTGCTAGAGGCTAGATTTTTTTTGCAAGTAGTAGCTATTTAGCTAATGTTTAAAGATACAAATTTCAGATTTAATTAACTAACTAGAAGAAAATTCTGATCTTCAATTTGTTTAGACTAGTGTGAATGATAAAGGAGAACCCTAGCTTGTTTACCATGGGATCAGCTAACCATTCCATATTTTGTCTGTTCACACACGTATCATTTGCTGTGAAGTTTTAACTAACTTAACTTAAGCCAACATTCAGAGCTGCAGTAATCTCTTGCGGTTTTTCTTAGAGTGCTTCCATAGCGGACAAGTATAGCAAGCTGGGAAGACTTTAAATCTGGCTACCTGTTGGTAACATTATTTCCACCTTCAATTCATTCACATGTTAAACATACCAGCAGAGCGTACAACAAATGGTATAAGCCGTAGGCCTCACTGAATTGAGTGACTTAATTTCTGGTGGACTGATGAATTTTCCTTTCTAACATTTATGTAGCTCAGCCAGCCTTAAATAACTAAATCAAAGCTTCATGAAATAAATCTCAGACTTCCACTGAGTTTGTGTATTGTTATATGTATTTTTAACTGTAAAATGAAGGCGATAGAAGTTGTCTTACTCAAGGGAATTAGACTAATACAGACTTTATTCACTCAGGGGAAATCTTCCTGCTGTTTTAGTGTACATAAGTGCAACAGAAAAAGAATGGAAGCATTGTTGTCTATTTTGTGAGGAACAGAAAAGTATTATTAAAGATCCTTAATGTGCTGTAAGACAGATGTTTGCAGAGCTTTCACTTTTTTTTTTTTTTTTTTAATTCTAACCAACAATATTCTGTTGGAGCCAGGCGTTTTAAAATCTTGTGTTACTCTGCTCAGGCAAGTGAAAAAACAATGTTCAAGACAGAAGTGCCCATCCTACTAGAGCAAGCAAAGTTAATTTTCAGTGTACTTCTAGTAAATTAATTCTAGTGAGGATCTTTGTCAAGACAGTCAGCTTTATCTAGTAAAACAATAATTGTACAGGAGAATTATTAGAGACTCTCTTTAAGATCCTGATCCCAGCCTCTTTCTGCAGAGGAGGATCCAGGAGGAACCTGCAGGGCTTCTTGACTAAGCTTGTTGGGCCAAGAGCTGGCAGAAGAGAGTCATGACAATTTTACCTTAACGATATTGGGGCTTTCAGCAACAACTCAGCCTCTCAGCCACGCCAAATGGTGGTAGGACAAAACTCTGTCCAGCTGTATGGAAAGGCAACACCTCCTGAAGTCCACAGCTGGATGCACAAAAGGTAGCAAGGATGATGCCTCACACCGCTCTCCTGAAAGAAGAAAACACAATCCGGTACATAGTCTTTCTTCAAACAGTAGGAAGCCTGAAGGGGTCCAGGGCGCAGTCAGGCCTTTAACTGATCAAGTGAGAGCCCTGATCAATGACCGGAGATGTTCTCTATTTTATCAGTTCTAACTGCTTACTTCAATATACATTGCAAACAAAAGTGATAGAATTTGTGCTTCCTTTAAACCCTCAAGTACCTTCCAGTTAGCTTTTACTGTTCCATAATCATATTAGTTTTTTCCTTTGGCTTATTTCATCTCATGATTTCTGTTTACTATAATTCTGATCGAGTGGCACTCTAGACATACCCTTTCATGCATCAGTCTTGACACCTTTTTCCATGGATTTTGTCCATATGCCAAAGTTGTACATTCTCTCGTAATTCAATCCTGATGCAGTTCCTTAAACTAATAGCATTCTCCGATCCTGCTTTGGAAGGCTGACTTCATACTAGCAGCAAGGTAGCCTGAATCAAAGGCAGATTTGAAGGTGCAGCCTCAGAGAGGTGCTTGCCACCTGATCTGCAATACATTTCACTATCATTAGCCTGTGGGGACACAGGAAGGAAGGAGAGGAGATACGGGGTGTTGCAGGGTTTGTCATTAAAGTTCTTCTACAAAGTGGTTGAAATTCAGTCTGTGTGCAAACATTCTTTGGCTCACCTGTGTCAGCTTTCGCTGAAGATTGGGCTCCAAAGTTTAAGATCATCTATGAACATAATGAACGTGCACAGCCTACCTGCTTCATGCAGATGACCAAGTAATTCGCTGGATAGTTTTCTATCTCCCCTCTTATTGCTGGCCTCCTTTCAGTCGCTACTGTAGTCTGGCTAACAACAGACAGGTCACTCATTTCTGGAAAGATTACCTACTGTGGACAGGAAGGGATGTGGGTGAACAGTGCTCAGCTGCAACACTGAGGCCAAAAAACATTTCCAAAACCGTCTGAGAGCAACTAAACCAAGCAGTAGCTTAAGTTTAAGTCCTTGCTGATGCTTAACAAAGTTTCTGTATGGACTTGGCTACAGATGTCAACTACAGTCATTTCTCGCAGCCTTGGACAAGCCCTTTTGACCGCATTTCTCAGGCTAGTTTTTATCTTCTGCAAAAAGGTTTGAATCTAGGTTAATTTGAACAATTTTTCAGAAAAGTTTTTGAGACTTCGCTGAAGTTTGGTGTGCTAGAAAAACAAAACCAAAACAAGCATATGCTGTTTTTCTGCAACAAAGAGCCCATGCTGCTTATTAGGAACAAATCCAATAGCTAATGTAGAACGGAGCCAAAGCACTGAGAAAAGTATTCAGCCAAATTAAGAGTCCCATGTTGGATCATACAAGCCACGTGTGTTTGATTATTTGTTGC